>NW_006912906.1:1098643-1443996 GCF_000585565.1 Capronia epimyces CBS 606.96
AAGCAGTCAAGCAGTCAAGCAGTCAAGCAGTCAAGCAGTCAAGCAGTCAAGCAGTCAAGCAGTCAAGCAGTCAAGCAGTCAAGCAGTCAAGCAGTGAGGCAGTAGCACTCGCCGAGATGAACAACACTGGCCTTTGTTATGAGTATCTCCAGGCAGTCGACAAGGGATGCTTGAAAGGAAACAAAGGGAAGCAAGCAGCCTTTAGGCAGTCCCAGAGGCGAGCAACCATATCTTCAGTCATGAACATCCATTCGGGCAGTCGATAGGAAATGTTTCTTTGGTTTGTGGGGTTTGACAGCAGTGATAATGGAAATAGCAGCGAGGTTTCAACAGACGAATATGGTGCCGTGTATGGTGCCCTGAGACGTTCCCCAGACCGACGACGCATAGGGTAACATGTGAATCTGAGTGTCAGACCGACAACGCATAGGGTAACAATTGAATCTGAGTGTCAGACCGACGACGTATAGGGTAACAATTGAACGGGGGGATCTGAAAGGGTGACTCCATCCGTAGAGAGTAGAGTCTGAGTGTCAGGTACTTGAATTCGCACCTAGACCACTGGCCGGTATTTCCCTCGCAACCACAGGTCAGAATGATTCATGGCCGGTATTTCCCTCGCAACCACAGGTAAGGATGATTCATGGCCGGTATTTCCCTCGCATCCGCTGGTAAGATCATGGCTTGTTGAGAACGGTTCATTCTTTCAAATTCCCAGTTCCCTCGGGAGACCTTTAAGGTGCAAGTCGCAAGGTGCAAGTCGCAAGGTGCAAGTCGCAAGGTGCAAGTCGCTTCGAAGATTCACATTCGCTGAATTCTCAGGCCGCGCACATGGAGTTCCACGTGATTCTATACAGAAGAGATACCTGAATTTGCACGGGATTCTATAAAGAAGAGAAGAGACCATGAGATGCGATGAGACCGCAGAGGGTTCTGTTGGCAGATGTACAGAGTACGGAGTACAGGCTTGATATCAAATATCTAGTTCTAATATCATACCATGGAGGAGAGTGAGATGTGAGGTGTGAGGTGCCAGAACGA
The DNA here is from genome assembly GCF_000585565.1 of Capronia epimyces CBS 606.96. NCBI lineage: Eukaryota > Fungi > Ascomycota > Eurotiomycetes > Chaetothyriales > Herpotrichiellaceae > Capronia > Capronia epimyces. Next base: position 1,099,685 of record NW_006912906.1, read on the forward strand.
ATACTGTGTACGGATAAGGTACGGACATACGAACTAGGTAGGTAAGTTAGCCGAGTCACATGCATACATACAAAAGCGGCAAGGCTACTGTCTAGAACTGGGCACCAAAGCCGCCTCAGGGCACAAATGCTCTATCCCGGACAAGCCACCACTGCCTGAACTGCCTGGGAGAGCCGGTGCCGGATCCACCACCACCACCAACACTATTACCACTACTGTGTCCTCCGTCCTCCGTACTCCGTACTCCGTACTCCGTACTCCGTACTCCGTGTGCTACCGTCACCCCCGAGCGCTCGTGGGGGCTGCCACGATGGTTCATGCATGCACCCATCCGACAGACAGACAGACAGACAGACAGACAGACAGACAGACAGACAGACAGACAGACAGACAGACAGACAGACAGACAGACAGACAGACAGACAGACGGACAGACAGACAGACAGACGGACAGACGGACGGAGAGACACCTGCATCCACGTCCGGTGCGATGTTGGCGATCTGTCGGGTCCCGCGGCTCGCACCCCCATGTTCTGTCAGTAGACATGCATAGCCTGAAGTATGTGACAGTTGCTGGCGGATGGTGGCATAGCCTGGAAGGATGTGGTGGTTGCTGGCTGATGGCGGACGTCGGAACACATACATAGCCTTGAAGTATGTGGTGGTTGCTGGTTGCTGGTTGCTGGCGGACGGTGGACGTTGGACGTCGGACGACCACAAACGAGTCCACAACAGGAAAGACTCGCGCAAAATCCGAGAGTCTGAGACATAGTAGGGAGTAATACATAAGAGTCTAAGACATGGTAGGGAGCAACATATAAGAGTCTAAGACATCGTACTCCGTAGGGAGCAATATATGAGACCCCAAGACATGAGACCCCAAGACATAATAGGGAAAAGTAATACTTTGAAAAGTCCAGTCCAGTCCAGATACCATACACACAGGGAGAAAGGCTATGAACCCCCCTTAAAGCGTATAAGAGTATCCATCCGTACGCTGATAGCACAGCGCGAGACAACCCATGTCCAGGGTAGCTAGAAAATGGCCACCCCCCCATGTCTACGGTAGCCAGAAACTGACTACTTCAGACAGATAGCAGACAACAGACAACAGATAGCAGACAACAGACAGCAGACAACAGACAGCAGACAACAGACAGCAGACAACAGACAGCAGACAGCAGATAACAGACAGCAGACAACAGACAACAGACAACAGACTACAGACGACAGACTACAGACGACAGACTACAGACGACAGACTACAGACGACAGAAAAGACAGCAGACAGCAGACAACAGACAACACCCAACAGGGACGTACAGTGCCACGGCGTCGGCGTTCAACTATGGCCCTGGCCCTGAGGCTGAGTGGCCCTGTGACCCTGTACGGAGTACGGAGGACACGCAGGCAGGCGGTGGGTAGGACGAAGGCGAAGGCGAAGGCGCGTTACACCGAAAATTGAAACAAGAAACAACCTAACTCGACGGTCGACTGCTGAACACCAACATCTCTACGAAGCAATGCTCGCAGGCCTTCTTGGTGGACCGGTCTTACGCACAGCTGAGGTGAGATGTGACTCCAGGCTGTGTATCCGTACTCGGCAATGGTCCACCGCCTGGAGCCGCCTGACCCACAAGACATCGGTTGCAAAGCCGCGGGAGGAGAGCAGAATGGAAAGCCCACATGTTTTTCAAGGTTATAGATTCAAACACCTGGACACAGCGGCACCAAGGAAGCATGGCGTCGATCCAAGAAATGTCCCGACATACCCAAGTACAAGTAAGACATAGCTCGACCAAACACACAGATAACCCGACAAAACCCGCGTGTCCACCACGTCCACAAGTCTAACAAAAGGAAAGATATAGAATGTTTACCAAATGGTAATGCAGAGGTCAGTGTCTTAGGTCCCGGTGTCCATAGATTGACCTGAATGCCATGTCGTTTGCCTTTCGGTCGCCCATACAACCAACTCTTTTGAAAGGCCCAGTCTCACCACACCACCATCGAGCCATTGATATGCGGTTGAATCTAAGAGAAGGTCGTCCGGAGAGTGGCGCTAGAACCCATGCCACCGCATCCACCGGAAGGTGCACCGTCGTAGGTACCATAGTTGGCTCCGGGTTGCGATCCGTTTTCGCAGTTGAGCAGGACGTAGTCGGTGATACAGACATCTCCCGAGGCGCATTGGAAGACGCATGTGTTCATGTCGCTGGTGCATGAGGGGCCGACAATGCTCAAAGAGTGACCGTTCATGTTGACCTCACGCGACACATCAACCACACCATAGAGGCCGAAGGTGAATTCACCCCAGGTGTTGGAAGCCTGGCCGTTGACGAGTTGAGTATCAGGGTAAATGGCAGTCCAGGCGCCCGAGGCTCCGTCCGCAAAGGAGACCCAGACAGACCCATTGGCGGGAATGGAGGCGGTGATGCTGGGCTGGACGGCGTTGATCCACGAGCCTGCAACCCCCCAGATCACAAGAATCAAGTCTTCGCCCGACTCGTTGACGAATTCGTTCTGGTAAGGACCGTCAGTGCCCAGCCAGGAATGCCCGTTTGCGACCGCGGCGTTGACGCCCAGAGCAGCAACGCCCAAGGAAGTGAGTTTGCTAGCATCAGTGTCGGTCAAGGCTGTGGCACGTTTCCTGTGTTCCATGTGTCAGTCTCCTCGTATCTCGTGCAACCGGACCCGGACATGGTCTTACTCGACTTGGGCGTGGTCGTGCTTGCGGGCATGGCTGTGGAAGGCCGAGTGGATGTGGCCCACGCTGGCAGCATATGCTTGACCAACTGCAAGGGTGGCCAGCACCAAGGACTTCATCGTGTAACGCATTTTTGTGTCTTGATTGTGTAGAGCTCCGAATTGGATTTCCTTTCTTGAGGTCTGATCGAGAGAGGATGTTTGTTTGAAAGCGCGGTTCGCCGGGAAAAGGAGTGATATCGCGGGTTGGGACGATCACAGATCGAGTCTCTCTAAGGAGTGTATAGGGGGAAGAGGGAATGACGAAGCGAACGTGCTGTCGCGTGAATGAGTGAACGCGAGCGTAGGCTGGTACGGCTGGGTAAAGGAAAGGACGACGTCTGAAAAAACGTCTGTGGGTGAGGGTTATAATCGATCTCAGGCGGTGGACACGAACTGAACGGAGAGCAAGGAGGAGGGAGAGACAGGAACAGGGCCAAGCAAAAGCAGAGATGCAACAACAGACAGGCCCAGGAGACGCGGATCCACGACAGCAGAGAGGGTCGGCGCAACAAGACCAATGGCCATGCTCCGCCGGGGATGGCCCCGGTCTTCGACCCATGGCTGTGGCGGGCGACGGCCCCGGGACTCCCCTGTCGCTGCTTGGTTTCTTAGGTTCCTGGAGCGCTGGGTCGGCCTCAATGAAACGTCCTAGCTCCAATTAACCTCTGCCAATTTCCAGGCGCTTGACGAATGGTGTTGGCTGTCTCTCGCGTACCTGGCGCGAACTGGAGCTTAGTCCATCCCCTACGTCAAGCCGCGTCGTAGATCGCACTCGAACGTTGGCTCTCATTTCGGCACCTGGCACCACCAGGCACTTGACAGAAAGGAAGGGGCTGGGCCCTAAAGAGGAATGACTCGGGCTGCGTAAATGCTTCTTGCAACAACACGTCAGCTCCTGGAATGTGCAGGGTGCACCGCCGACAACAAGATGCCAGATAAAGTTTGTTCGAGGCCTGATGCTGGCCAAACCCAGGGTCGTGGCTTCACGGTCCGTGCGCCCACCTCTCCGTCCAAGACAAATTCCAATGGTGCCAGCACACAATCGGCCTGGGGACCGGTTCTGTGTTCTTTCCCCCACTAGGCAGTAATGCCTTCCATCTCATGCATGAATGGATCATGATGTGATATTCAGAGGCAGATATCCTTGTAGCTAACCACCTGGTGAATTGTCGGCCAATGATATTTCCAGACCCTTTGCGCTTTTTTTTTTTGCAGTCACCTGGGAAAGGCCCAAAACTCTATGGGCTCATTTGCCATGTCGGAGGTCACCAGGGTTGCTTGCTTCGCGCAGTCTGAGGAGTTCGCAGGACCAAATCATAATGGTGTAGCCGCACTCTCTACGGAGCACTACTGATGACTCGAAAATCCGGCCTCTATGCGCCTGTAGCGAAATGCAAGGTGTGTCGGTGAAACTGCACGCGCCATTGGCGCATTCTGTTTGATGGCTGGATCTGCCCATCCTTGATTGACACCTCTCACACGATGTGGCCCAGGAGGCGCTGTCCAAGCCCAGCCACAGCCACAATGGCTTCTATTCTAATGGGCAAGTAGGGCGCTCTGCGCAATGTGCTGTGCGATACCTTTGGTGAGGCCGAATGCGAAATGCGAATGGTGTAGCGGCGCAAAGTACTGAAAGAAGCAAAGCGTCGCTGGGCCTCTGCCATGTGGGCTATGTTGGAGCGGGATTTCCCATTGTTCAATTGCTCGTGTCGGTGGAAGTCCACCCACAGTGCACACTGGGTTACCCAGAATGGCTTCTGCAGGTACGGAGTTCTGTGACTTGGCGTCTTCTGCCCTCCCGCTAGAAGTTCCGTACGCCGTATTATGGCGCTGGCTCTTCCGCTGGTCTTCCCTCGGGATGGTTGACGCTATGCCACCAAGGGACATTCTGTAAGGGACGAGCCGAATGCTACTGGTCGCACGTTATATAGTGGAGGTCCTGCGGTGCGTAGTCTTGATCATGGCGCCGGCAACTCTGATAAAATCCTTGCTTGACTTGACAGGTTGCGTTGCGGTCCGGATACGGGCTGTTGGCGCTCGCTGACAGTCGACCAGTGAGAGCGGTTGCGCAAAAAAATATGCCCAATGTATTCTCCATCACGACTTATCCGAAGTCTACTTTCGCTCACCTCGTGGCTGCTCGCCCCGGACCAAGACCGTACTTCAAGCATGCAGCAACCAGTCAGCTGTGACGGCCAGGCATCGTTCCCATCCCGACGTCCTGGACCAAAAGTTAGTGCAGTGGACTATCGTTATCTCGGCCAAGTCAAAAGTATTGGCGACAACTTCAGCAAGAACCATCCCCGGCAGGGTTGTATTTGCAGGGCAAAAGTGTCTGTCGGAGCGCTTGCGCTCTCTTTGCATCCATGGCGTGGGTCCATCCCACTCTTGACTGCTCAGTCTCCTTGCCTCCGTCGCTGAGGCCAGTAGTCCCTGCTATGGCATTAGTCCCCTTGGTCGTTTGTCATTGCACCCTCGTGTCGGTAAGCATGATCGGAAGAAAAAATGGGGTCCTCGGGTCATGACAGGGAGTCATGGCAAGGCGACAATGCCTTGGTCCGCTCTCAGGTCTGAATTGTACGCTCTGCAGCTCGTTGATGGTGGACGGTTCCTGAACAGGTTGCAGAGTGCAGCCGAAAGACGGACGGATGAAATCCGTGTCGAGATTGGAATCGGTGAGGTTAAAAAAACAGAGATTTTGGCCGAAGCAAGGATGAACAGTTGGAGAGAGCGAGCAATGGAGGCAAAAGCCGATCGATCTTGTTGCATGTGCACCTACTGAGCGAAGCATGCGAGTCGATCACGCACATTCTCATCTTGCCTTCTCTTCTTCTTGTCTACCACGGAACGGCGTGTGGTCTGGAAGTTCCCTAACCATGGACGGTTTGTGTGGTCTTGCTTGGGCTCGTGAGGTTTCCGGGTGCTGGAGCCTTTGTTTTGCTGGGGACGACAGATATTCATGGGCGTGATTGCAAGGGACTGACCTGCCGAACGTGGCCGAGCATCTGGGAAGTAGTATGTCTCTTTCTCCAGGTGTACAGATGGTGAAACAACAGGAAGGCAATGCAATGCAATGGCGACCTACAATGCTAGACCTCGAGGTCAGTGAAGCTGTCGGGAAAGATGAAGTTGAGACAAAGAAGAGCTCATACGTATACGTACCACCTTCCAGGAAAGCGCAGTCTCCGCAGCAATGTTTCTCCGACTCCGAGGTCAATTAATTCCCTTGGCTGCCCCCTTTTTGGAGCTCCATCCAACTTATCGAAGACGCGAGATTGGGGTTTGCGCGGCTTGCATATCAGCGAGATCCATCCTTTAAAAGATGAATGCAATTTCGGTTTGCAATTTCGGTCGTTATCATTGTACGTAGGCAAACGCTTGAGGTAACGTTGGAGGTGCCGCTGCTTATCTTTCTTTGGAGCCCCGATAGACTGACTTTAAAAATATACAATCAATTAAGTCGTTGTTGTTCAGGAAGTAAGGAGTACGGATACTCTAGCCGGGACTGTACAAACTGCTTGCAATGTTTTATTATTGACGGCAAACGACGGACTGCTCGGTCGTCTTCAACCACTTCGTCTATGGTCTTGTAGACCACTTCTAGTGCAAACCCGAGCTTGTCAATGACCTATATACAGTATGATAATCTCAGCAGCCGCAAGCGCGTCGTCACTTTCTACGCCAATTGGAGCCCTGCGAAGGATGAGACCGCGCGCGTGGCGGTCCAATCCACGACGTGCTGCCTTGGGAGTTTTTGGAAGACACTGACGTGGTGAAATGAACGACACTTATTAACATCGTATAGGCCGAAGTCGAGCATGCCATCCAGTTAGCTAAAGTTGCGGGCGGCACGACGAGCATTTTGCGGATGGTTGGCCAACTACCCAGTTTGGTGAGAAGCAGGATGGTGAGAAGAAGTTGGCGACGAAGCTCCAGTTGTTGTCATATGACTCTCAAGCAATGCCCAGGGTGTTGTAGGCCGCGTACATAGCAGGTGGCCGGGTCAGTGGCCGGGTCATACCCGTGGATCATATGCCTGGCTATGTGTAGAACCGTCGCAGTCGATCCATATCCAAGTGATTCCTCACTTGCGCGTTAGATACACAAAGCTTTCATGTTCTCTTGTAGGTAGCTCAGTGACGGTTGATCGGGGTTTGGCGCCCAAGAAGGATACGTGGAGACAGTCACGGTATCTGCTTCGTTGGTTTGTCGTCTAGACTGCCACAGCAGGCCAGAGTGGCTGAGCTCGCGTCATGTCGCGGTTAATTGTGATGCTATCGGTCTTTATTTCTGCAACTGGCGCCCTCTCTCTTCCGACCAGAATGTATAACAGGCACCCTTTGAAATATGCATGCAATACCTGACGGTCAACTCGCTGTATACAAAGCCCTTGCGAAACCGGTCTTACTCACGTGGGAGAGGTTGACTTCCTTCGGCTGTCGCTGGGGTGATCTGCGAGGGACTATGTTCGAGAGAGTAATCGAGCAGGTCGGCCAGTCTCTTCAGTCTCTGCTGTTGGATAGGGCCATGATAAAAAAATCTTTCCTGGAATGTCTTCAGAACATCAATCGTTGGTAGGTTGGGATTTCTTGCTCGAATTTGTCGAACATGTTCTGCTAAGCCGGTCTCGAAGAGCTGTCCAAGGAACCACTTTTCCTCCTCACCATCAACTGATGAGCACATGGCGCCGATGCTGAGAACCCAGAATTTCACCTCAGGCAGACCTCTCCAATGGTGGCGGGCGCCATATTGCCCCTTCAGTATCGCTTGTAGTTTTGGAGCAATCAAGTATCCCAATCTTCGTAGACCCAACAAGACCATCGAAGTAAGGATCCACATGAGCAGAGCAACCCGCACTGCTTCGTGACATGAGTTTGAAAAGCTCTTGGCTAAGAGACGATGCCTGATAGCAGCATTCCGCCATTGGAGCCATCTCGCTGCGTTTTTGGTGGCGTCCGTTGAGCCCATGGCCGTGCAAGACAATACCCAAGTACACTCAGCCGTCTCTTGGATAGCCTGTGCTAGTTCGTCTGGAAAGTAGCGTTTTGAAACTAATTCCTGGAGCGCCGGGGCGATGCTGCTCAGATCTGGTTGAGGGGCCAGCTGGAGCGCGGGCGGGGTAACCGTCCAGTATGCCCCCGGGTCATATTCACAGGGTAGATCACAAGGCTCCAGAAGGACTGCCGCCATATGTCCATCGCCAATGATGAAAAGCTCCTTGACGCAGGGGTCTGGAACTTGGTGGAGGCCGCCCCAAGATGCGAACAGTGCCTTTGCTGCTCGCATATGTATCCTAGCTGCCGTATAGTTCTGTCGGTACGCTTCTCCCGCATAAAGATGAAAGATGATCAGAAGCAGCTGATTTTTGGACGCTGAGCCAAAGCGCCTCCTGACTGCTGTGAGGGCGTTTCCCATGTACTTGTCAGTGCCCTGACCTGGTACCAAATCCACATTCTCGATTCGAGCAGCCATACAGGCGAGGATCGCATTCATCTCTACCTCATCCTGCATTGCACGTCTGATGACGGCCGGCGCGGAGTTTTGATAAGTGTAGGACCCGCCAGGAAATGTCCGGCTCTCCGCACTCCAAACACTCGGATGAAACTTCTCGCAGAAATACCGACACAATTTGGCAATCTGAGGGTCGAGCTTGACCACTGACTGACCAAAGGGATCCAGAGACGTGCTTGTGATCTGAGAAATGTCCCTGGGAGAGTTCATGGAATGCGCCGAGTTCAGGAGGACGACTGATTTTGCCTCGATTGTCAAGTCTTTGAAACGCTCATACCTTCGAGCGGCATCAATGCCTCTACGGAAAGTCTTCTTGGGCTGATTTTTCTCGGACTGTCCACGTCGACAACGCTGGCTGTGAGCACGGGGCCGCAAGGGCAACGTTTCAGTGGCATCGCGTTCTTCACTAGACTCCTTTTTGACTGGAAAGTCAGAACGGGGCTTTGTGATAGCTAGATCAGGCTGCGATGAGTCGGTCGAAGGATCGGATTTCTCTCGAGCAGAGCTTTGCCTGGTTCGGCGGTTATAGCGGCCGCGGCCAGGACTGGATCGGTTGTGCTTTCGGCCACGCTGAACGTGGGAATTGATGGTGGATTGTTCCGAGGCGTTGCTGCGGGTCAAGGACGCGCTGCCGGCATCCTTGTTGACAAACAGGAATTGAGGCGGCATGGTTGACAGTCAGGTATGGAGACTTCGGGGAACTTCATCCTTGACGCCACAATCCATCACGGAATCGAAGATTGCCGAAATCCAGGATGAAGTCCTGCCAACCTGGTGGCTTGCTCAGCTCATGCGGGTAGCAAGGTACCCACCAAGGGCTATAGTAAGATGGGGATAGTAGTATGCCGGGAGGTGGGTAGAATAGGCGAAACAGAGGAGGATGTCACTTCGTATAGCACACTCGAGGTGAGATTTAGCCACTGCATAAGCTTTCTCGACACTATGCCGCTGTAGGCAGCGCTAATCTGCTTTAGGCTTAGAGTGGTGGTGGGTATCGTCGGTGGTGTTCGCTGTCTTCCCCTGCTGAGTCACGGCACGTGAAAGCGATAACCACATCGTCACGCCGTCTTCAGGACCATCAATGGCGTACTACACATTACACAGCACGTTGTTATTCTTCCAAACATATTCATTGATTAAATCCTTGCCTATGGTTCGTCCGGCCTTGCGCTGCTTGCAAATTTCTCATAGAACTCCAGTGTCATGGCCGCCAGGAAACATGGAATCTGCTTCTTCTCCTTCACCCAGAAGTTGACCAGCTCTCTGATCTCTTCGCCGAAGGCACTTTCTGGACCTCCACTGATCTTCATCGTCCCGTTGTCTCCGTCGAAAACAATATAATGCTCATCCTCTTCATCGCTGTCTTCGTCTGCCCCGTGAGGGTGTCCGTAGTACAGGCTAGACACCTTTGCCTTGCCATTGGGGAGAAAGTTGACTTTGTAGCCCAGCACACTGGCAATGACATCTCGAAACTCGGCAGCCTTCTGCGTCCAGATTTCTCGCTGTCGTCTCATGCGCTTCTCTTTCTCCGCCACCACCATCTCCATGTCTTTCAGATCTAGTTTGAGTGCATCCACAGTGCTCGTGGGCACCATCTTCACGCTCTGAAGGTCCCCTCCACGCAGCTGTGCAAGGAGCTCGGCGTTTTCCTGCTTCAGCGTCCGGAGCGTTGACATCTTGACGGCCTCAGAGTTGGCTGTGGGATTATCTCGGAGCTCCAGAATCCGCGTTTTGGAGCTCTCTCGCAACGCTTTCAGCTGTGTCTTGGTTGCCTGCAGGTCTGTAGCCAACATCTGCGACTGCTGAGCAGTCTTCTGTAGCGCAATCTGAAGATTTTTATTCTTCCGCAATAGTGCACCCAACTGCGAATTGCCTTCGCCATCAGCTTCCTGCGATTCTGCGGAGCGTTTGGTCCCTCTCGGTTCATCTTGGGTGGGCTGGACTGTTGGGGGCGCCGACTCTAGTTTCGAAAGATCTGAATGGAGTGTCTGCACTTCGGACTTGTACTGATCCACCAAAGCTTCCAATTGCTTGATCTGTTCGGAGCGCTGGGCGTCGAAATTCTGGTTGTCCATCAGTACAGTTTCCTCGGTGTCAAAGGTCTTCAGTTGCGCCCGCAAATATTCGACCTCTTTGACCGCAAGGACTCGTTGTCGCTCTAACCGCTTGTACGCTTTGTTGTCGGGGATTGCGTCGACCTGGGCGGCCTGCGTCGTCTTCAACTTGTCCATTTCTGCCTTTAATGATGCCTTGTCTCCTTCGAGGGATCTGATGATCTCATCTTTCTCTGCCAGGTCGCTCTCCACCGTACCCAGCCTGTCCATGACCGACGCATACTCGATACGTTGTTGAATGAGAGCTTTGACCACGGCCTCGGGAGATTTCAATTCGCTCTCATTTCCATTGCTTTCCAACAGTGTTGTCCAGGTTCGCTTCTCGTCCTCAAGGATCTCTTTTTGTATCTGAGCCTCGCCCAGTTGTCTCTCAACATCCTTCAAGACCTGCAGTTCAACTTCGAGCCCATGTTTTTGCTCCTGCACTACCTGGACACTGCGATGAGCTTCCCGCAATCGTCGCAGCTCACCAAGCTGTTCTCTGTTGGTCGCTTCGAGGCTCCGAATGTGCGCCACTTGCTCCGAAAGTTGGGTCTGTAAAACGTTCAGTGTCTCGCTATCTGAAGAATGTGATTTTAATGCGGCCACCTCGGCCTCGAGGATTTCGACCTGGTTATCTCGTTGTGACAGCCGGGCCTGTGTCGACTCGAAATGATGGGCGAATTCTTCCAGTTCTCGTTTCAGATTATCGACCGTTTCTTGGAGAGCCGCCCGTTTTGCCTCAACGTCGTCCATTTGATATTTGTAGTGTCGTTCTTGACCGGCCAGACGTGCCTGTGCATCTTCGGCATCTTCTTTGAGCGAGGAGTTCTGGTCTTGCAGGTCGCGGAGCTTCCGCTCTAAGGCAGTCTTCTCGTTTATGCTCTGATCCTGAGCCTCTCGTAGTTCTCTAGACAGGGCTTCTTGTCGTTGAATGGCCTTCTGCGCTGCGCTCTCAGCCGCCTAAGTCTGTCAGCGTCTCCAAGTGCTTGAAGGTCTTTCATACACACTTGATACTTCTTGAAATCAGCCTCAGCCCTTGCTTGCTGGTCGCGAAGTTCCTTGTCATGTTGTAGTGCTAGCAAACCCCGTTCTTGCTGCAGATTCTTCAGTTCGTACTCGAGAGAATTAACCCGTGCCCGTAGGTTCTCGTCGTGAGCATGATCTGCGAGTGCATCAGTCCTCTGGGTCCGCTCATTCTGTCTGGGCGGGTCGCACCTAGTCTCGACACTGACGGCTGGCGTAGCCTCGATTGCCGCAGTGGCTGCGCGGGGTCGTCATCTACTCCGCCTGTAAGGAAGTCGTAAGTAGGTTGCGTGGTAGTATGTCTATGTCCGGCCTGAGCTGTGCTTCAGTATTAATGTCGACCGCGAGGCTTCAGGATGACTTACTGCAGACGGCGGGCGCGGCAGGGAGGATGGTCCTCCCTGGAGGCTTTTCCGGCCAGAGAGCGACGATCGCGACGTCGACAAACGCATACGTTTTGAGGCTGGCGAACTCATTGTGGCCAGCTGCGCCGACAGCCTCTTATTGCATTCTCAGGGAAACTGCAACACCCGACTCACCACCTGGTCAGGACTGCGAGTGTTTACAACCTCCCATTTTGGCGTCTCGAAGACTGGCTTGGCAGGTCAGGAAATACCACGTGAACGCTCCCCTCCAGTGCCGCTTTAAGCAACCACCAACTGCCGCGTCCCCACACCTCACCTCACCTCACCTCACCTCCCCTCTGCATATTACAGATGGTTCTTCCTCGCCTGTCACTGGCCTTCGCCATAATGGCCGTACTTCTTCTACGTGTTGGTCGTGGCTACAGCGGCTTTATCCTTTTAGCCGAAGCTCCTCTGTGCTTCTAATAATCTACCCCGTCCTATGGAGATCACTTGACGATATCCGTGTAAGCCGGTGGGTGAGATTTCCACTATCACGTATCGAGTACGGTCGATCCACGGAAGCTCAAGTCAACTAGGCAAGGAGACAGGCGAGGTAGCTGTGCCTGTTAGGAACAGAACAAACTTGCTCCGAACTGGAACATCTTCCTCCTGCGCCTTGATCCCTGATCCGCCGCAGATAGTACATCTTTTTAGTTCGTAGCATATGGCTCACTGGGCACGATATGCGAATTTCGTTCAGTTTCTTGATTAGGAGATAATTGAGTGCCCGTCCCATTCACGAACACGTCAAGCCAGTTCATTTCCCTCGCGATTGTTGATGTCTTGGGCCAAGGAGCAAATGATAAATCATATCCCGCCTAGCGGAGGGAACGAAATCTCAGTGAACGAATTTGACTACTTGCCAGATCACTCATGGACCTTGCCAGATCACTCATGGACCTTGCCAGATCACTCATGGACCTTGACTCACTAATCCACGCATCCCAATAGCAGGCCATATTGTGAGCTCAGTTCTGCACTTCCTTGTCGCTCTCCCCAGTTTCTCTCGATAAGGCCTAACATCCCCTTTCTCGCCCCATTTTCAAGCCCTAACCTGAAAGCCATCGTCCCAGTTCCCCCTTAACATTCTGACCTCCTAGAGCATGCTGGGCTCTTGTCTGAAACTTGGTTGGCCCCTGCACAACCCGAGCTCTCTCGTTCGATAGTCTCCAAGTATGTCTCAGTGCGCTCTGTCTTTGAGACTTGCATTCTCAATGGTGCTCCGAACAGGGGCCTTTGGTGACTAAGGGGTCACGGTCGGTCGAGAAGAAGCAATAGTGGCAAACGCCCGGTAGGTCCTCTATAGTATTGACGATCATGGCGAACATGTCGGCCGTGAAGTCTCTGCTGCAGTAGGAGCACGGGTTGCCGTGGGAGGTGCATGGAGCTTCGAGAACTATTCTCTTCCAGTTATTGGCTCGGACGAGACGCTGGAGTGCCAACATCGAACTCAGCAGGCTGCGTTCTTGATGGCGCACAGTGAGTGGCTTTGTCAATCCGGCGTTGTCCAGTGACTCCACAAATCTTGTGGCTGTCTGGAGGCTACAGCCCGGCCGGTTTGTTTCCGTTGGTTCCCAATGTGTGAAGCCCTCGAATAAACAGTCGAATATGTTCTTGACAAACTGCTTCAAGTATTGCGCCCGAGTCTTGACGAGGAATTCTGTGTGATGTTAGGTATAGGCTAGAATCTGGAGGTAGGAAGAAGGTCGACAAACTCACCATGTATGTCGCGGTTGTAACGAGCCGCCTCTGGACGAGGGAGCTTGCCAGGAGACGGAGGCATCCATTCAGGAGATCGGGCTAAAAGAGAGGCCTTGGTCGCCGTCCAAAACAGATCCTCCATACCCATTGTGGCAGCAATGTCTACAAGGGGTATTGTCTCTGATTGGATCAAGTTTCCATAAGCTGTCATGGTGAAAGCGTCGCTTGTTGCAGCACGAAGCTGGTCATTCATCTTGGTCATCCGCTGAGCAATCCATGGTTTGAACACCTTTTTGCACATCCACTCATCGGCAATCCCCACCAGATCTAGAATCTGCTCTGCATCACAGTGTTCGAGATCTTCTGTATGATGATGCAGGATTTTGCAGAACTCCAGCACAGTCTTTGGATTTGCGTTTGGCATAACGATCTGTTTTGGAGGCGCCAACATGGCTAACGAAACGCCCGACGCAAGGTTGAGAACGATGCTAGAGACTTTGATATCAAGAGCATCGTCGCCTTTGCCAACCATGATCAGCAAATCGCCGTTGGGAGCAAGCTCGACCTCCGTGGCTTTCGCACGTCGGCCTTCCCATATACTGGAATCCATCTTGGCACGCTTGTTATTGTGCTCTTCTTGATCGGCCTTCCTCTTTTCGCTCTGCTTCATCAGTGCGTTTGTAGACTGGTTTCAGGGTACGCAGAGGGCTGCAGCTGCCGGCAAAGGTGATGGGCGAATGCTGAGATCGTGGATGATCGAGGATGGCAAGGGGCAGTTAAAAAGGAGCAGTGCGCGCATGTGGGAGAAATCAGAAGGTAGGCAGGAAGGTTGCCAGGTAGAATAAGGAGGCGGGTAAAAAGGTTGCCAGAGGGCGCACGTAAAAGAGGACAAGCTCCCCTCACACGTAGAATAAGAATGACAACAAAGGCAAATAGCACGCCCTAGATGAGGCGTTACAGGCTCTCAGCGCCTTGTTCGCAGTTTGCGCGAGAATAGAAGGACTGTCCAAGACCACAGCACACACTCATACATACCATCAGGCTTTCAGCGCCTTGTTCACAGTTGGCGCGAGAATAGAAGAACTGTCCAAGACCACAGCACCCCTCATACATACCATCACACATATCACTGCTCTTGCATTTATGAACAGCAATTCAAGCCTCAAACCGAGCCCTCTTGTCGCCATCTCCCTCAACCGCTCCATACCTAGGACCATCATATTCTGTGTCGACCTTGTCATATGCATTTTCGAAGTTCCGTTCAGTGATCATTTGTCCATCAACACTGAGGCCCCTGGACTCTTGTATGTCGGCATTGAACATATCCTCCTTCTCCCGTATTGGCGCCTTGCCTTTGTCAACACCTCGGCTAACCAAATTATATGCCTTCCTTCTTTGATATCTTCTCCAGCACAGGCAGCCTCCTATCAAAAGCGTCAGGAGGACCACTGTACCGACAACAGCTATTATGATGATGTACTTGGTGTCAAGGCCCTTGCTGGTTGACTTCACAGCCTCGCCATTGGAGGCAAGACCTGCATGGGTCAATTGATTGGCCGCGTGGGTGATCTTCTCGGCGTGAATACTGCTGGTGGTTGTCCCCAAGGAGATGACCTGGCCACCACTGTCGTCAACAACTCCCGCTTGAGCCAGCTTGTCCAAGGCATGAGTGATCTTGTAGGTTGCCGCCGTCGTGGTCGTTGGTGTTGTACTCAATGTGCCGGAGGCTGGTTCAGGGATTGCGGACCTCTTCAGGACGTTGAACAAACGATCAGGTAGGAATTCCATATTGCTCGCCAAAGCAAATCCCGAGACTGGTTGAAAGGGTAACACTCAAACAACGAGAGAGGAGTGGAATGACAAAGACTGGAAAACTCAATGAGAGACTTGTATCTAGGGAGGATGCTCGGGAAAAGAGGGAGGATATGAAAAAAACACCACAGCCGATGTCCAGCAAAAAGGTTCTAGGGCATCAGGATTGGGCGATTGGATAAGTATTATTTTTCGCTCCATGTTCGGAGAACGAGGGAGAGAGGGAGCAGTGCAAGGCACGACGGGTGCTAGTGAGCATAAGCACTTGCACGAAAAGCTTCGCACCGTTCACTGACGGAGAGGTGTCTCTCGTAAGCACCATATCCTTGATTTAGCATCAGATCAAGATTGGCAGCAACCGGACTGGGTCCTTTCTACCCTTTTGGCCCCCGGGGTTGTCAGCAATGCGCCCTCAGCCTGTAAGAAGCAGAACGAATTAGGCGTTGTCAAGCTTCAGCGCCGCGCGACCATGATTGTGCTTGAGGGCCGTCCATGCTGAGGCGGGGCTGTGATAGTCACCACTCTTACTTTGTTCTTGTTCAGTGGTCTCTTGACATGCTCCTGAGAAACAAAGACTTGGAGGCTGGCAGTTGAAAAGCAGCGGCTGGTCTGCGAGTCATTGTAAATGCTGTCACGTGATCAGAATGACTCGAACTGAAATGCCTTGCAATATGCGAACAGCATTTGTCTCTTGAGTACGACACTGCATCCTGTTCCACAGACAGATGACATGGCTCGCACGGGCGGGAAGCGAGCTGCAAAGTCGACAGTGCCTTCCACCCCCTCCTCAAGTTCAAAGACACAGTCCAATACTCCTTCGGGTCCTCCTGCGCCCTTCCAATATGCCCCGGCCTCTCTCCTACCGTTCGTCTCTACACTGCCTACCGACCATATATACCTTGTCCATTTTGACAACACCCCGGCCAGCTTGAAGAAGCGAGTCTTCCTCGTACCTGTACTCCTCAATCTTGTCATCATTCTTGGGCTCTGCATCCGCGTCTACTATGCGGCACCCGTGTATCTTGAGCAATTGATTACGATTTTTGGCTATGACACATCCTACAAAGTCGATACCAAAACGGCCAGGGCCGGCGAACTCATGAATGCAGTCAGCTCTAGGACATTTCTGTTAATGGTCGACTATGCCATTTTTGTGCTGATCGGCAGCTGGCCCCGAGAGTTCTTCTTCGGCAGTAGGACTTCCAGATTTGCAGGCCCGTGGCAATGGCGGTGGACTCTAGGTTTCCAAGATACCGAGATCATTGTCCGAAGAGGGAGAAGGTGGGATACCCCGTTGCTCGTGGAAGATACGCCAGATCAAGTAAAAAGCTGGAAGATTGATGAAGAATTGACCATAAAAGTCAAAGTCGAAGCTGCCATGCGGACGTCGTACCTTGCGAAGACGGGATACCTCCTTCTAGACAAAGACTGGGACTTGGACTTCAAGGCTATGCTGGACGCTCAGAGGTTGGTACAGAAAGGGGCTGTTCAAGCCGAGGATCTAGAGCATTTGACGCTGGTCCATTATCAGAAAAAATGGCTGGTCTGGCGAGTGCATGAACTGCCCCAGGCTGGCCTGAAAGACAAGCCGCAAGACGACATGCTGGAGATATTCATGAGCAAGCTTGCAGTGCTAGGAGCTGAAGACGTCTTCTACCGCTGGATTGAAATTGTGCAGTTTGAAACGTCGCAACCAGGAGGCTTCACCGAAGGACGTCAGGCTGAGGCGCTTCGAGAACTGAAGAGTCTCCTGACTAAAAAGAAGGTTGACTATGCTGCATTTTGGGAGGAAATTGGTGGGCAGGCTGGGTTGCCAGGATTTGGTCCTCAGGCCTGAAGAAGAACAGGTCTTCTGTCTGTAAAATAATGGATGGGCCTTGCCTCTGGATCGATGCTTTGAGGAGTTGTCGCGTCAAGTCTATGCTGTTTGGACGAAGTAGGGCTGCGGGATATTGATTCATACCAGCTAGAGAAGCCGGGGCATGACCCTTTTCCCTGGGCACCGCACACCGCAGACTACGGATAATCATCGACAGACCAATCACTCACGAGGATCGATGGGCATTGAAAAGGGTTCTGCGACGCAGGCAAGTGCGAGCCCATCCAAGGGAATGATAGTCCTGATCACCGGTATCAATGGGTACATCGCGTCTGTCATCGGCGCCGCGCCACATTATCGATGAGAGTACGCCTGGACGCGGATACAGGAATGACTATGGCAAGATTTCTGTCAAAAAAGTCGAAAGGACAATCCCAGGATTCACATGGTTGAGATTCGATCAGAGTGTAAGAGACACCTGCAAGTGGCTTGAACCTTTGCTCCACGCCACCAGCGACGAGGTCACACATAAATAGAAAACGCACAAATGCATAATCGAATGGTTCAGCACCTCATTCACGAGACTCCTCTAAATAGACACTCCCCTGAGCGGCAGCATCCAAGGCTGAGTCATCATGTGCTATTCAGCCTTGTGTAACTGCATAAGGCTGAGGGTGGGTCTTGGCATGCAATTCACCCCGCGCCGCGCCAATTGACCGAAGAAAAAGTTGGTGGTCAATTGCCTCTGCGAACTGCCAACTCTGGACTCTTTCGTCACTATAGGGACTACTCGACATTGCTGATACGATGCCTGCTTCGAAGCTCTATCTTGCCGTCATCGGTGTCGGCGGTGTCGGCGCCGCTTTCCTGTCCCAGCTTGCGCACCTCCCTGCCTCGCTTCGACCGACCTTGATCTTCGTCTCCCGCTCCTCGAAACAACTGTACACACCCTCCTACGACGCAGTGTCCGCTTCTGACCTGAACTCATCTACTTCCAAACTTCTGTCAATCCCAGATCTGACTAGCTACCTCTCCTCCGCTCCGGGAAAGGCCATCCTGGTGGACAACACGTCCAACCAGGATGTTGCGAATGCCTACCCCTCATTTCTGCGCAAGGGCATCAGCGTGGTGACGCCAAACAAAAAGGCCTTTTCAAGCAATCTACAACTGTGGACGGATATCTTTGACGCCGTCGAGTCCTCGGACGGACAAGCTCTGATCTACCATGAGTCAAGCGTCGGGGCTGGTCTGCCGGTCATCTCCACGCTCAAAGACCTCGTGGCGACAGGCGACCAAGTCACACGCATTGAGGGAGTCTTCTCAGGCACAATGTCGTTTCTGTTCAATTCGTTCGCGCCTGCAGATGGAAGTGGAAAGGGTAAATGGTCCGAGATTGTGGCTCAGGCGAAAGAGGCAGGGTACACCGAGCCAGACCCACGAGATGATTTGAATGGCATGGACGTGGCCCGGAAGTTGACCATCCTTGCAAGGCTGGCAGGCCTCAAGGTCCAGGGTCCCGAGAGTTTCCCGGTCCAGAGCCTCATTCCCAAGGAGTTGGAGAGCGCCAAGTCAAGTGACGAATTCATGCAGAGACTACCAGAATTTGACGGTGAGATGGAAGCATATAAAGATGAAGCAGCCAAGGCTGGTAAGGTAGTCCGGTACGTTGGCTCTGTTGACGTCGGTGCTGGGAAGGTGAAAGTTGGTCTCGAAACCGTGGACCAAGGTACGCCAATCGCCAGCCTCAGGGGAAGCGACAACTTGATTTGCTTCTATACGAAACGGTACGGTGCCAATCCGCTGGTTATCCAAGGTGCTGGCGCTGGCGGTGAGGTTACCGCTATGGGTGTCACGGCCGATCTTATTAAAGCGGTCGAGCGTCTGCGATAGAATAGAGGAAAAGGCCAAGACTAAAAACTTTCGAAAAGTTATGTATGACTGTGAGACAGTTACACCAATTTCTACCTACCTAATTCTCCTCCGAGACCAGTGACCATCGTGCATTTCTACGGCCAATGTCACATATTCGCCAGCAAGATCAACGATTTTTAGCTCCTCAGATATTTCTTGACGGCCTCGCCCCAGACAGCGCCTCTCTTGTAGAAGTGCATCTGCGGGACATTCCCCAGTTTGAGGCCGTCAATGGCAGCGGCCAGTTCCTCGCCGCCGCCCTCCTCCTTGATCTGCTTGATGGGATATAGATACGTGTGGAAGGCGAAGACAAGGGCCTTCGACTTGGGCAGACGATGCAGGGTCTGGCGCTCAGAGCGGACGAAGGTCTTGTCGACATCGATGTGGTCCAGTTCTTCAACCATATCGCCCTCGTGTGCATGCGTTGTGCCCGCGGCTGCTGCGTAGAGTTCGGTGTTCGTCGTGATGGACCAGTTCACCCGCTTGACATACTTGCCGACTTCAACCTTGGAGAAGAAACGGTCCATGCTGCCCTCCAGCTTCGCGCTATACCCTGGCACAGGTTTGTGGATGGCTGCGAGGCGCTTGCCGATTTTCTCGGCTGGATCAAACCCCGACGGACACACTGTCACGTACGCCTCGAGCACGTACTTCGGATCTTCACTATCCTCTTCGGGTAGGAGGAACAGAAAATCTTCGTCGACCGTTCGGCCAAGCGTCTCAAGCAACCATTCCGTGGATATCTGGGCCGTCGCTTTCGCAGGAAACAATGCCTTTGTGGCAAGGTTCTCTAGCATGAAGGTCTTGCCCTGCTCGTACTCGGTCTCATGCAGCTTGAAAAGGGTCGGAAAGCGCAGCGGGAGGTAAGTACCGAGGAGGAACTGGTACAGCTCAACGACGGCTGGACGAATGCGCTGGTCGTCGTGAACGTTGATGACGTGCTTGCCGTGCTCGGCCATGATGCGGCGGCGATAGGCGATGCGGTCCTCATACGTCTTGTCGATCACCAGCAGCTCCGACGGCTCCAGGTTCTCAAGGGCTGAGTCGTCAGATTCGGCTCGTGCAGGGTCAGCCTTTCTTTTTTTGCTGGGAAGGAGCAAAAGAATGAAAGGTCAAGTTGTCGCAAACTAGGCCATTTGGGGGCAGAAAACATTGCGAAACTCACCCATTGTCAAGTGATATTTAGGCTTGAACGGGCGAGATTGTAGTGGTTCCGTTGTTTTCCAGTCGAAGCCCGGCTGTTCCTCGACGGGAGGAAAGTCAGGGGCTTTGATATACCGTCGGTCATGGCCGGTCTTTGCTGCTGCTTGCTGGGAGTGCGTTAGATCAGGGCGGAAACGAGGGCCGAGCGATAGACTGAGGATAGATTGGTAGCCAGGTAGTGTCGTGACAATAGGCAATCGATCGAGTCAGAACACTCACCTGTTTAGACCTTGCTTGTCTGATGGCGACGTAAAGGAAGACAATGAGAAGAATAACGTTCATATAATTTGCGAGCGTGAACCGTGAGGTTGCTTTCATCTCCTCCCACGACCGCAGGTGCCACATGAAAGAGGGCTTTTCGACGTGCGACATATGGTTCGGCATGGTTGTTAGCTGGCTAGCCCAGTGACCTGGGACTGCTAATGACACGGTCACTTCTCGCGTATCTGGATGGCTGATCTAGTGATGGGTAGTCAAGTGATCCCCATGGGCGTGAGGTACCTCCAAGAGATCCTGACTGACGGATGATGAGAATATAATAATAATAGTAGCCAGACGAGCATGGCTCAATCGTGCCGAGAGCATGGCAGATAAGACGGTCAAAGAGATACTGGTAGTACGTACTCCATACTACTACTAATGATACTGTCTGAACGTCCGCCCCAGCAAGGCCCGTCTAGATTAGGACAAAATAACCTGGGTAGGTGCCTGGGAGGCAACATCCTGGCGGAGAAGTGCGAGGGGGCACGGGGATGTTTGGGTGCTGACTAAGGAACAGTCCAGATCACATGACCTTACCCTTCCCACTTTCAACCCACACGCTAAACCATATTTGTTCTTTCACGCTAAACCTTATCCGTTCACAACGCTAAACCCAATTCATGCACCCTTGACAATCATGGGGCAGGTCGTTAGCCTGATCACGATCATGCCGAATGCTGGCACCGACGTGTCTGTCAGTCGTCAGTCTGATTACACTCAGGACTACAATGACAGAGGAGGCGAATGGGGGATGGCGTTACAGGTCTACATCTCTCACAGTGGCCGAATTCTCAACTTCAATAACGATCCAAATGCCCGGGTCGAGAACCTGCGGTCATGGATCGAATCGACTGCCAGCATCCCGACCGGCCGTCAGATCTTGATGACCGCCCGTGGCAAGAACGTCAAGAACCTATCCAACGAAACTGAAGTTTATGTCTATGACAAACAGTTCCTCTCTCCTGACGCCCAACCTCCAACCAGAGACGACGTCGAACTGCAACCGCTCACCGCACCCCCTTCATCCCTCGCCGATGAGAACAGTCTCAAAGCATGGCAGGATCTGTATATGTCCAGGCGAGCCTGGGCACTGGATGCGTTCGAAATAGCCAGGATGGGAATTGAGAATATTGAAACATGTGCAGACGAGGCTACGATTATCGCCCGATCCATGCAGGTGGCCTTGGACAACCTGCGCACTCATGTGACAACTTTGCAGCAGAGATTCGAAGAGACGCAACAGTGGGCGGAAAGCTACATTCAGGAACATCGAGAGGTACTACAGGATTGGAAAGCCCGCGCTGATGCACTCGCAGAGCTGCCCGTGCGTGAAGATGTTGCCAGAGTATTACGCCGCCCGAGCGGAACCGACCGCAACCACTCCACAACGCCGATTGGTACTCTGTCTGACTTGGTCGAGCGAGAGGGGCTTCAAACGGCCGCCGAGAGTGTTGAACAGAACTCGGCGGAGTTCGGGAGGAAACTGCACCAGTTGCAGTCAGACATGGACAAGCTCAAGACCGGTACCGACACTGCACGAACCCAGTCAACGCAAGTCCCGGACGTTGACACAAACGCCCTACTGGACGAAGCGGAGACATTGGCTCGGCGGATTACCTTGGACTATGAAGATGTCTTGCAGATGCAAGATAACCCCAAATCGGTGGCCGCTGTCTCCAGGAAGGCTGCCGTGCACACGAGAGAGTTACTGCCAGCCTTGGAAGCCGTGGTTGAAGAAATTACTCAGGTATCCAAGACCGCGTCAGAAGCCAGAAGCACCGTCTCGAGCGAATGGTTCTCAACACTTCAGAATATCTCTAGCCTTCAGTCCCGCCTGGCTGAAGCACAGTCTGCGACAACAAACCTAGACTTCCATGACGATGACAACTTCCAACTCCTTAGCCGAGTCATCCAACTGCCTTTAGTATACGGGGACACCTTGGTGGAAGCAACTCGGAGATCCGAATGGACCGAGCGCATGAGGACCGAAGTTGACATGCTGCATGAAGATCTTTCTCTACAAACTGAGGAAGAGCACCGACGCCGCAAGAAGTGGACTACAGCGCACACTGAATTCTTGGATGAGAACTTGAACGCCAAAGATGCTTTGATCGATCTTAGGGCATCTGCACCACGGAATTCCTGGCCCTTTGTGAGCAGGGATGAGATATTTGCTTGGATCGACGATCTGACGGCCTTGGGACTTGATGATGCTGTCCAGGCACTCACGCAGCGAATGAAAGATTTGGATGCCCCTGTCCGGAAACAGAAGCCAAAGGCCTTCAAGAATGGAAGCATCCATGATCTCGGTCAAAGTGTAGCATTACGCAACGGAGACGCGTTCAGAAATCTGCAGGACGAAAAACTCAGATTGGAGGAGAAGTTGAGGGCTTCGGACAGTCGAGTGCGGAAACTGGAAGACCTTCTCCATCGCCAGAGTCAGCTCAGCCGGCCTCCCAGTGGGATCTTCGCCCCGGGCAGTGCAGCCGAGTTTGAACGACAGACCCCTTCGCCGGCCCCGCTCGCCAGGCAGAGCGATCTGTCACGAAGATCGTCTGTGTCGCTTCGACGATTGTCCAACACCCAAGATGAAAAGTCGCTGGTGCAGAAGATCATTGCATTGGAAGGCCAAGTCCACAAGTTGCAAGAGGAGGCCCACGCTGAAAGACGCTCGAGTACGGAGAGCAGAGACAAGATGCAGGAAGCTGAAATGGTCAAGCGCGATCTCATGGCGAATTTCGAGGCGCAGAAGCAGGAATTCGAGGAAGAGCGTCAGCTGCTGGATGATGAAGTCCATAGGCTCAAAGTCAAGTTGGACGAGGCAGAAGACGAACTTGACCGCCTCAACGAATCTAGGGATCATCTGCGAATGGAACAGGATCAAACCATCCTCAACCTTAAGGAGGAGCTGGAACAGTCGAGAAGGACCGCCGCGGATGATCTGGCACTGTCGAAGCGGAAAGTTGAAATGACTCAAAAGGAAGTGAGCACCCAACGGGAAAGAGCCGCAAGTCTTGACCGTCAACTCCACCAGGTCAAAGAAGAACGAGCTGCTGCACAAGCTCAGAACATGGCACTGGCAAACCAACTCAGAAGTATGGAGGATCAACAGCAGGAGTATCTCACCATCTTGCAAGGCGCGCACGTGAATCTATCCCCAACGGGGTCTCCTCCAGAGGATCTTCGGCGACTTGTCAATGCTCTTGAGATCTTATCAGAAGGTGCGGCCATTCATGCCCGTGGCTTGGATGATTCCTTGCAGCTTGCAACGGCGGAAAACAAAGCGCTTGAGGAAAAGGTCGTGCACAACGAGTCTCAGATCAAGTCCTTGATTGCGCAGCTGTCTACCGCCGAAGCACGCGCCAACGATCTGCGGGAAAGTCTTGAGCAAGAACGAAGCAAGATATCAGGGCTGCGGTCCGAACTTGCTGGCGAACGTGCAGAAATGCACAGTATCCGTGAGAAATTCGCTGCCGGCGAGACCGGCTCCGATGCCCTAAGACAACAACTCAATTCAGAGGAACAAAAAGTTGCTGAACTCTTTGCTGAATTCAGGGTGCGCAAAGCTGAGGATGATGGCATCATTCAGCGCCTACGACACGAAATCGAAGACCATGCACGTAACTTACAAGCAAATGCTGAAAGACAAGATGCATTGAAGCAGCATCTCGATAGTCGCGGCGGGATAGCTAAGCAACTGTCCGAAAGCCTTTTCCATTTCCACGACCGCATCATCCGCATGCTGGAACAATTTGGGTATTCAATTTCGAGACAAGACGATACCCTTGTGATTCAACGAGCATCGAAGGTCAATGCCAGCACGATCCTCAGTGGCGGCGAAGGATCCGGGCCGTCCACGATGAAGCGAACCATCTCTGGGTCCACGTCTGGACAGCACTATACCGACCCTTCAGACCTGGAAACACTGTATTGGATGTCTGATGACGATGTGAACACCGAGTCTGGCAAATATGCCAGTTTCATGACCGCCCTGCAGCGACTCGACATTGACAGCACGATCGACCTCGTCACTAAGCGCTACAAAGATGTCGAGAGTCTGGCGAAGAAATATCAAAAGGAGTCGCGTGCGTATCGTGAGCGGACACACCGAAGCCAAGCGGAGGCCCACGACAAAATCGCATATCGGAGCTTTAAGGAGGGCGACCTTGCTCTATTTCTCCCTACTCGGAACCAGGCGACGCGACCTTGGGCGGCGTTCAATGTCGGGGCCCCTCACTACTTCCTCCGAGAGCAGGACGTGCACAAGCTTCAGACACGCGATTGGTTGTTGGCTAGGATCACCAAAATCGAGGAGCGCGTGGTCGATTTATCCCGGAGCATGTCGACGGGAATACGCGGCAACGTCTCAGCCACGGCTAGCGTCGACGATGGGGGATCTATGCGGTCCGTCGACGACGAGAACCCTTTCGAACTCTCGGATGGCCTGAGATGGTACATGATCGACGCTACAGAGGAAAAACTGGGGGCGCCAGGCACACCCTCTGTTGGCAAGTCCACTGTGACAGCATCGAACATCGAGGTCAAAGGTCACATGGGGCTGGGAAGGAAGGAACACAAATCCGGCTTGAGCATTGGAGGCGGAATGGGAAATGCAAGCGCAACTGCGAACATGGTGACCAAGACGTTGACTAAGAGTTTGGACAGTCGACGTTCGAGCTCGGGTAGCAAGAAGAGCGTGGACCTCAAGGGCAAGTACGATACGATGGGCCTGAATAGGGGAGGCAGCGTTAAGGACGTTCCCTCTAAAGCGCACCTGGCCCCAATCTCAAGCGACAACGACGCCGAGCAGTCCCAACCCGGCGGCGCTGAAACAAGCACGCATGCGGATGCGGAAACCGAACATGATGACCCAGCGAGAACAGCAGGACCACGACCAGGGACCCAACCCGGCGTGGCAAGCATCGTGCGGCAGCCCACTGCAGGCAGTCAGACGGACCGGGAGCATGCCCAGGTCTTTGAAGTGGTGAGGAGGGATCTCCTGCTCGGCCCGTGAAGCAGCTTGAAGTTAGCTGATGAAAAGAAACAGACTGGCCCTGTTCCGTCTGCCTCTGCATCCATGAGTACACATGGCGCCGGCATTGAACCTACAGAGGCTGCGCTAGAGCGCATCCGCCATCATCCGCCTCTGAACCCGCATCAGACAGACTTGAGAGCTGTTCAATCAACACAGACATCGAGACATGCATTGCAGTCCCCGCTTAGGCAGCAAGTAATGGGGATCCAGACGCCCAGCGCGAGCCCTACCAAGCCCAGAAGCACTGGAGGCAATGTGGCGTCTCCATCACCCGCGAAGCCGAGGACCTGGGACAAGTTGTTTAGCATGGAGTATCGGTCATGAATCTCTTGGAGAGCTGGTCCAGAGCGCCCGTAGTTGTGAGATCAGTCTTTGCGTTGATGGTGACGGCGAGCGAAACGCGCACTACAGCATGGATGAGACGAGCGAATGTCAAATTTGTGAGATTGGAGCTAAGCGAAACTGGCAGGCTGGCCTAGAATGCATGCATACACATAGCAGAATGAACCCTCCTGTACACAGGCCTAAGCCAGCAATTTGTTCTCCTGCGAAAGCATACATCCCGGCGGGATTTCAAGCGCTGCCATTTCATTTCGGTTGTCCGATCCCGCGAGTGGCGATAGTGATAGAATGTAGTGTGGAAACGAAAGAGAATTTCCTAGGATTGGGATCAGGAGAGCTGCCTGGTATGGGCTCCAAGTGTCGGCTATCATAGGAAGATCATTGTTCCGACGTGCACGTGACAGCATTAGGCAGTGGCACTTGTCGGGCATCCCAGCGGTAGAGCACGGCAGGAAAGTGCGCAGTGAGCTGAATGACAAGGGATGCTGAGTCCACTCCCTGTCGACGTCCCTCTACCGGGGCTACATGCAGAAGCTGGGTCAGGGTATTGCTATAGGTAAAACAAGCCACCGAGGTTAGCTGCTACTACTAGTAGGAGTAGGTTGGTGGCCTTGTTCCGTCACGCACACTCCTTCGATTATCAGGGATTCATTATCCGGTAACCAACCCGGCTGTTGCTCGGGCGGGCCTGGGGAGAACCCAACACAGTTTCGACCGTGCCAGCCCGCGTCACACAGACATGCCAGTAGTGACATGGTGGCAGGGTATAAGGAGTAACAAGAGTTTTGAGAGAGCTTTCTGTGCAGGCAATGATGATATGCCGGATGAGGAGAAGTTACCAAACGCGAAAGCTTGTTGCCGGGACGGACTGATAAGATTGCAATGATATGATGGGAAACAAGTCCTCGCCAATAATGTATTTTACAAAGCAGTACGGAGTACTACATGCAGAAGCTTGGCCAAAGCGCGATGGTATACTAGCAGTAGAAACACTATCCGTATTGTACCGAAGTAACAAGGACGAGGAGCAGCTACTCCGTACCACTGCAGTAGTGATAGTCATGCAAAGAGAAAAGGAGGTCGGCAAGAGGATGAGGGTCCGGCCTCCCATACAAGGCGGATGAGGAGACGGGAGGGACGCAGGCTACGAGTCAGACGCTCGTAGTCGCGGGTAGTAATGAGTAGTAGTGGGCATTTTGGCAGTGGTGGTGACCGATGTAAGAGAGATGAATGGCTGCGCAGCAACGGAAAAGAGGAGAGGAGAGCGTTAGAGTGCGGATGCAAGAGACGCAGGCGCAGGGGCTGCTGTCAATAGTCCATAGTATCGTAATAGTTCTGTCCGTGTGAGGGCGAGAGCGTCTGGGTGCGCTTGATTGGGCCGAGGAGGACAGAGGGTCCCCGAGGATGATGAAGGAGGGAGAAGATGACGATGACGACGAAGCGTAGGTAGGTAGAGAGTAGGTAGGATACGGATACTCCTAGAAGACGGTGGGAGGTACGGGTACCTAGGTACAAGCGAAGCGAGGGAGAGTGGCAGAGTCGGAGGGGAGAAGGAGTGTGCAGAGTGTGCAGAGCCTGCAGAGCCTGCAGAGTCTGGGTGAGGGGATCAAACGACGGCGACGGCAGCGGCAGCTCGCTCAGATCAATCACAACAGAAATCACCACAGCAGCTGATTTGGAGGGAGGAGCAGGAATAGGGAGCAGCGCAGGTGAGTGGTTGGGAGGCGGCGAAGGGAGGAGGGCATGATGGGTTGATGGGTTGATTTGATCTTGATCTGGCATTTGGCTGGCCTGCGCCCGCAGCTCACTCGCCTGATGGCCCGCACCTGGGCAGGCAGCCCGGCCAGTCAGTCCGTGGGATCCCAAGGAGTCAGACGCAGGCTCCTGCTCCTCCCACTCTCCCACTCAATAATCTCCCTCCTCCTACTACTACTACACCCACCACCACCTACTCCTGCTACTACTGCTACTGCTGCTCTCTCACCGTACTGCTTCCTCTGCACTGTACACGCCCTCTACGCCCACCGCCCACCGTTCCTACACATACGCCTTTCTGGTAAGTACTTACCTTTCTTCTTTCGCATTTCCCACCTCGTCGCCCACCCCATTTATCTGCTGTTGCTTCTTGTTTCGCTTCAAAATCCCCGTCGAAAATGCTCTCCCTGTCATCATCTGACCCTGTTTGCCCTCGCTCTCGACCTCATCGTCGCCGTCGCCAACGCCGCTTGCGCGACGCCCACTAACAGCAGCCACCACCACCACAGTTCGCACCGCAGATTCCTCCTCTTCGACGCGTTTTCGCATCGTTGGTGAGTCGCTCTGCCCACTGGATGTGCTTGGGCGCCACCAAACACGCGTTCTGCCCGCGATTGCGCTCTCACCAAAACACCGCGCACTCACCAACCTGCGCGACAACCCTTCACCTGTAACATGACTGCCTTGCTTGCGATTGCCTTGCATTCATTCTGGCCGCGGCATCATTGTTTACTCTTCCAACTGCTTGCGCGCTCCATTGCTCCATTGTCCTTTCACAACATTTGGCTGCTCTCTTCTAGCTTTAAACCTGGCTCATGTCCAACAGTCTACTGACACCTTCCAATCCAGATCGCAAACTGTGACCTCTCCTCAGACCTCTCAACATGCCTAAAGCCACCAAATCTTCCACCAAGACCAAGGGTCGCGGCGCAGAAAAGAAGAAGAAGGGTCAGTGAACAGGTGTCACTCCCCGTCGGGCATACCCAACTGACATTTCCAGACCCCAACGCGCCTAAGCGAGGTCTCTCAGCCTACATGTTCTTCGCCAACGATCAACGTGAAACCGTCCGCGAGGAAAACCCAGGCATCACCTTCGGTAGGGCCCACATCCTCCGCTACAGGTCATCCACAGTTATACTCATACCATCTACAGGCCAAGTCGGCAAGGTCCTCGGTGACAAATGGAAGGCTCTTAATGAGAAGCAGCGCGAACCATACGAGAAGCGGGCTCAAGCCGACAAGAAGCGCTATGAAGATGAGAAGGCCAAATACCAAGTAAGTCGCAACTGTCCACTTGGATCGGCTCGAGCATCTCTCTGACTATCAGGCAATCCAGGCTGGCGCTGATCCCTCCGACGAGGACGACTAAATGCTTCGGTGCACTCCACCTCGTCAATGTCTCCGGTTGCCACACACATGGAGATAGTCGCCTTGAGTTTCATTATTTTGTCGTTATGGTTTCACTAGCAATGACCGGCTGGGAGGCGTGGGTTATGGAGTCGGCCGTGGAAAGGGTCGGTATGCTCTGTTTGCAGCGAGCGATGCCAATGCATCAAGCTTGAGAAGTTATCGTGAGACACCAACCATATGCCACCATCACGATAGTCGAGCTGCAGCACCATAATGTGTTAGGCATACCGGAGTACTGCTGTATACTAGCTCTTTGCAATGCAATATTGGCACTCCTCGCCTTCCAATTCCTATCGTCGTCGTCGTCGTCGTCGTCTTCTCTGCCAAGGCTGGACATGGCGGTGCAGTGGTGGACGCGTCCCCGGGCCAGCTGCGACGCGTTCAGTTTGGGGACGCAGTGGCTTGAGCATCTAGAACCTCACAACCTTGCGCCTGGGTAACGTCCACGTCCACCCTTGATGACATCCCGCCTTTACCAGTCCGTCGGGCTGGAGCATGATTACCTATCCACTCAGGCCGTGGCTAATTAAACTCCTTTCGCTTGACTTGAACCTGCCATTTCGGCCCCCTGTGACTCTCGGCTTAGCCCAAGTTGCCTCAGGCAGCAGTCAGGCGCAGGGCGGGTGCTCCTGAGGTAAATAGGCCTGAGTTCGGTTTCGTTTCTCCATCTTCTTCTCTATCCAACTTGATTATGAAAAGCCTTGGACTAGCTGTGCAGGCAACCGCCCGCTACTTAGACCAGGCGTCGTTGCCTAAGCCCTCCCTGCACTGTCGAAATCGGAATTCGCAAGAGGGACAAGAGAAGACCCGCGATGCATGCAGACTATGAATGACCGTGTCCTGTCTCGACCCGCAGAACGGTAGGAAACACGCTCCCCGGACTTGGTCCAGTTGCGTCTCTCAGGATGGAGGTACACGTCGTGCAGCCTGAGAAGCACCGCTGGTCAGTTATCCAAGGCCAGCAAGTGCAAGGAATGCCCAGGCTTAGGCAGCAACGCCTGCAACATGACGCATTGCGTCGCCCGTCCGCCAGAAGACCCTCGAGAGTCATTGGCACCCTCCGATTCAGCAAGTCTTCCTCTCACACCTGGAGAAAGTCAGTGGTATTGACGATGCTGGGGCCAATGGTCATTTAAGGCTGGTACCGAGCATGACGGGAACCACATCAGGGCTTGTGTTGCGGCGCATCCTGTCAGAGGCCTCGGGCGACAAATCGGCTGCTGCCATGGCACAGTAGGTCATGCATCAGCGCCGTTGACCATCAGCTTCGCCTGCTGTCCGCTTGACACGTCAACGACCTGCATGAGGTTTGTCTCCGCGTATTACGGGAGTCCCAACACCACCCGGCCTGGAATCTCAACTGCTCCGTCTCGACACCAAGAGCCTCATCACCTGCTGGATCGATCTGTGTCGTTTCTGTCTTCGTTATCTTCCATTCCGATGTACCATGCATGGAGCTACTACTCGTCAAGGAGGCGGGCAGAGCCCAGGAAATTGCCGACATTCTCAGTCTGATCAGAAACTTTGACCTGGACCACGTGCAGGAGATCACCTTGGCTATTACCCGGCTGAACGATCTGAGCTGGGCTCTCCGGGAACTTGATGTCCAGATCGATGCCGCGAAAGGCATTCTCCTGAGGTCGTTCGCCGAAGACCTGGAACTTGTCCAGACCAGTGTCGCCTTTACTCTCCAAGATGTCTGGACCATCCTCGGCAAGGTCCCTCTCAATCCAACTGGAAGAGACTATCAATACGCGTGGAAGGAGATATCCCGGTATTGCTCTGAGATGGGTAAACAGACTCTTCCTATACGTTTAGAAACGTATAAACTCTTTCTTTATGCGCTCTGTAAGGTGTTGCAAAGGTAGGTACCTAGTGGATCCTTTGCTCGAGGGTCACTGGTGCTCAGACGATCTTTGGTCAGGCAATCCTACAATCGACATCAAATGCAGGATCTACGCCACGAAATCTACGATCTACAATCCTTGCAACTCGATAACAGAAGGTTGATCTCGGCCACAGAGGCCATTTCGAACCTTTCCATAGTCCCAGCGCAGCAACCAGGCAGGTGGTACGACCCAGAACGTTGACTTCGACTAATAAAGAACAGCCATAAGACATCCTCCTTCTCACGAGCGCGTAAGGCCAACCCAACCGACTCAACGCCCCATGTCTCCTGCGTCCTCGCAAGACAGCTACCAGACTCTCCAGCACCAAGCGGCTCCCAGCCCGCCGGCGTTGTCCTCTCCTACCACCACGTTTTCCACCCTCAGCCATTCTTCCAGTGCAGATCCAGATACGGACCATTGGGCCTCTAATATATTCAATGACCTGTCGGCCACCTTTTTGGAAGATGACCCCAGACTGTGAGCATATTGTCCCGCTGCGTGCTTGAGTTGGCCACTGATGAGATGCCATCAGCTCGGGCTGCTTTGGGGACAGTTCCGGCAGAAGTCGCGGGTTTCCAGACCCTGAGTTTGAAAAGATACTCCAAATGTAAGACAGACAACGGAACCGCTGAGCGCCAGACTGACGTTAAGCAGCAAATTTCCTGGCGGTCTTCGGACGAAATTCTACTTCCGTCCTCGCGACTGCCGTTGCAAGATTGTGTGCGAATGGCCGGACAGCAAAAAGGGGACTCGATGGTCCTGTCTGCCCCTCACTGACCTGCACGTACGACGGTCCGGGCCATTTCTGTACCTCTGTCGTCCGACCATTACAGCTCCAAGCACCTGTTGGGCCAGTCTCAAGTTCACCTCCTACCAGTGTAAGGACTGTGTCCCGGACATTCACGGTGTCCTGCTAACGCTCTCCAGGGCTAGTGGTGTTCCATTGCACCTTTTTGTCGCTACGATCCCATGATAGTGTCAGGGCGGTCGGCAATCGATTCGATCATGTGCTGAAGGGAGAGACGAGCAATTTTGCCGGGTGAGCCGCGGGCTCTTCGGGTTGACGAGCAAACTTGCTAACACAGTTAGAGCAATACGGGACAGCGGATACAAACATGCCTTGCGACTGTATAGGGACAAGAGCACGGATGCCATTCGCCTTGAGGCATCGGTCCTCGAAGGAGAAATGCAGCAGTGAGCAGTCATGTCCCGATATCGTTCTCAGGCTGACACCTTCGGCAGTACGCCGATATGGACCGCGTTCATCACACATAGCATCACTTCTCCTACATGGTATCGCTGGACGAAACACAGCTTTACCGTGTACCTCGCCGAGCTCCAACGGCACGTCTTCTCATCACAATACTCGCCCCATATCGCAGCAAACGGGGAACATTTTCTCGATTTTGAATTGGTGCAAGGTACATACTGAAGGAATGTTGCGGTTGACCTCGGGAGACACTGACTTGGGACAGACGCGGAAGATTTTGTGCAGACCATCGACGACTTTCGCGAAGAGTATCGCCGTAAGAAACCGGCGCAGTAAAGCATGACTGCATTTCACGACGCTCACGACACCCACGATACTCATGACGCTCACGACGCTCACGACTGACGATGACCTGGAGGATGAGATTGATGCTCTTACTGTTCTTCTCGGCCACACAGCGAGGCGAGGCTATGCGCTTGAATACCCGATGTTTTCTTTTCCTTTCTTGATCTGTCTTCTCGACCCTGCCAGATGTTTCGACCGCTTGCACTGATCATTCCGTTTCAATTATCGCGATGGGCTAAAGAAGCTGAAGGGACTGGTGGCTATCTCTGTGGCGATTCTTCTGCTTGTAGACGCGAGACGCCGAAAACGAACATGTTGGCACGGAAAGCCTGTGGTATTTACTTACATAGTGAAATATACGGAGTAATTCCGACTTAACCCGCTCCCTGTTCGCTCCGTCTGTTGACCGTCTGTTGACCGTCTGTCTGGTTGCCGTGTTGCCGTGTTTCCCGTGACCGGCCTCTCTCCTCCAATTGCAGGGCCGGACAAGGACGGGCCCGACACCAGCAGACAGGCCTCCTAGGCCCTTCTTCATTCCGTCATTCGAGTCTTCCGTGGAGAGTCTCCATTTAATTATCCGGTCTATATCATCGTGTCCCTGCCGCAAATTATGGCTGTGCCTTTGTCCGTGTCGTGTCGTGTCGGGTTCGTTGGGGCAAGACCGGTGCTGCTCAATCATGTCACAGCCGGCTGAACCACCATCACCACCACCACCGGCTGGGAACGACAACAGAGATGAGCAGTTGCCAACACACGAAGCGGCTTCGCAGCATGGGGCCGAGGCCACGGCAAAGAAACGGGGAGGGGGTTCTGTCCTCCAGACGGTATACGACTGCCTGACTTACGTACCCCCACGGTGTCGCTACGACCCGGAGAGGCCGTTTGAGTTCTCCATGGGGTTGAACCTGCTGTTTGGTGAGCCAGAGACCATTGGCAATGCTCGCGGGCGGTGGTGTGGCTGACTCTGACAACGTGCGCAGCGTTTGCGGGATGCTTCACAGTTGCCAACCTCTACTACAACCATCCGATCCTCAATCTCCTGGCCGACGATTTCAAGGTCACCGACGAGCAGGCCTCCCATATCCCCACTCTGGCACAAGCAGGATATGCTGGAGGACTGTTATTTCTGTGTCCATTGGGCGACTTGGTTAAGAGGAGGCCGTTTACACTGTGGCTGGTTTGGTTCACTGCGACGCTCTGGTAGGAGTCTTCTCTTGCGCACACGGGAGCGCGGTGACTTATGTGCGATATAGGATTGGACTTTGTGTGACCAAGTCTTTTGCGGCCTTCGGGGCCATCTCCTTCATTACTAGTATCACCACGGTTACACCACAGCTGATGCTCCCCCTGGTCGGCGATATGGCCCCCCCACACCGTCGATCTACGGCCCTCTCGATTGTGGTTTCAGGCATGTTGCTGGGAATGCTGATCGCTCGGCTCTTGTCCGGCGTCGTGGCTCAATCAATCGGATGGCGGTATATCTACTGGATCGCGTTCGGACTGCAGTATCTCATCTTGATCCTACTATATCTGTTCATGCCAGACTATCCATCCACGAATCCGGAGGTGAAGATATGGAGGAAATATCCGTTTCTGCTCTGGGACATCTTGAAGCTCCTGGCGAAGCACCCCGTCCTGGTCCAGGCGTGCCTCGTGGGACTGTTTGCTGCCACTCCATTCACTAGCTACTGGACCACCCTGACCTTCCTTCTGGCTGGCCCTCCGTATCACTACAGCACTATTGTCATCGGTCTCTTCGCCCTCATTGGCATCGGGAGCATGAGTTGGGGTCCGATCTTTGCCAGGACCGTCATGGAGAAACGTCAACCTCTATTTTCGGTCATTCTAGGTGAGATCATCTGCCTGGTGGCCGTCATTATCGGGACATATGCTGGCAAGTACACGGTGGCTGGCCCCATCATCCAAGCTGTCGGCATTGATGTTGGTCTGCAAACGAGTCAAATTGCCAACCGCACAGCGATCTATGGAGTCGCTCCGAAGGCGAGAAACCGAGTCAATACCGCCTACATGGTGAGTGTGTTCGTTGGCCAGCTGATCGGCACCGCGGTGGGCAATCACCTCTATGCCGAAGGCGGATGGATCGCCTCTGGGTCTGCCAGTGTCGGCTTCGTATGTGCGGCTTTGCTGGTCTGCCTCTTGAGAGGTCCGCATGAGCAAGGCTGGATTGGCTGGGGAGGAGGGTACAGCATGCGCAAGGGAGTACCCAACCAACCGATCAAGACTGAAAAGGACCAGGAACAGCCTCAGCCATCGGTCCGAGAGAGGGCCGAGCAGGCAAGCCAAGAGGAAAAGGAAATAGTGGTCCAAATCCAGAATGAAAGCCCGGCTGCCAACAGTTCCTCATCCCAACGCACATTGAGCGAGGAGATCCAATCCGAGCCTCAGAAGGGGTGAGTTGGGATAGGACTGAGCGATTAAAACTTTGGACCCTTTGCCGTCGTTCGTTCCACCTGTCTTGCATGCTCAGCTGTTTCTTCAACAACCATGAGCCATGTAGTCGAATTCACTTCTTCTGCGCCGGTCAAGAAGATCCGACCGTCAGAGTAAAGCGTCGTGAAACCAGGCTCTGGCTCCCTCATGATGCCTTGCGACCAGGATGTCGTCGCGCGAAAACCACAGCCAGCCTCCCCACCCTGGTCTCTGATTGGTCGACCGTGACCAGGATACACCACGAGGCTCAGGTCACGACTGACACTGACAGCCGACCAGGTCCCGTGGACTCTTTGCATGCCTCCAGATCTCCAGATCTCCAGATCAGGACAGATCACGAGCCGCCTTCTCGGCGGGAACGTCCATGGAGTATGGAGTATGGAGAGATGCTGTCGAAGCAAACATCTCTCCCCCTTCTCCCAATGCATGTTGTGCCCAGGTCCCGTGCACAACATTCCTTGCAAAGCTCGCGTTGGAATTCCGACCGTGTTCCAAACCATCGTCCAAGATGGCGGCACTCTCTACCTTGACGTGTTATATTTCTCTACGTGAACCGTGGTCTTCAGCTTGTTGCTGTTGGCGTTGCCCATCATGGCTGTCCATTCCTTTCTGAGTCTTCAACTTCTATCTGCCTACCTTTTGCATTTCAGTCGTGTCTCGGGTCAGACTGGTTCGGTCTATCAGTTGGATACAGAGTACTCGGGCACCAATTTCTTTGATGGATGGGACTTTTATACGGTGGGCAGCCTTGTTGCACATGGGAGGACAGACTGTACTGATCAAATAGGGGGCCGATCCCACCGGCGGTTTTGTTACGTGAGTCCAGCGCGGTCATGGAGGACTTGGTCGGCATTGCATTGACCACGCGACAACAGATATTACAGCCGGTCGTCTGCGCAACTCGCTGGGATGATCAACTCGAGCGATACTTCGCCCATCTACATCGGCTCGGATTACTCGAGTTACATTTCGTCCACACAAGCGGCAGGCCGACCCAGCGTCCGGATCTCCAGCCAGCGGTCGTGGACCCACGGACTCTTCATCGGAGACTTCAACCATGCCCCGGGAGGAGTGTGTGGCAGTTGGCCGGCTTGTATAGTACCCCATCTGGAAAGAGAGGCGCGGGCTGAAACATGGCAGTTTGGACTCTCGGACCCAATTGGCCTTACACCGGGGAAATCGACATCATGGAAGGCGTCAATCTTCTCACTAACAACGCAATGACACTACACACGTATGTTGGAGCTGCGTCGGGTGCGGGAGAATGGATACTGATGGCAAGGGATGGCACAGAAACCCCAACTGCACCATTGCAGGCGACAGCCGAACAATGACCGGGCAGTTGCAGACCACCAATTGCGCGTACTATGTAAGTGACGAGTTCCCCTGGAGCCTGGGCAGTCTGACCACTGGAACCGCTGCTGACCACAGGCTGTGTCCGGTCTGTCCAGCCCGGATACAATGTCGGATGTGGCATCAGTGACAACCGGCCCGCGAGTTTCGGAGCCGGTTTCAACGACGCGGGCGGAGGGGTGTATGCCATGCAATGGACCTCGGACTACATTCGCATTTGGTTCTTCCAGCGTGGCTCCATCCCCGCCGACATCTTGAGCAGAACGCCCAACCCTGCGAACTGGGGTCTTCCCGCCGCCAACATGCAGGGGTCTTGTGTCATCGACGATCACTTTCAAGCGCACAAGATCGTCATCAACAATGCCTTCTGTGGCGAGTATGCCGGCGTGGCGAGTGTCTGGAATTCTTCCACCGGCTCTTGCGCGGCCTCGACGGGCTACTCGACCTGCGATCAATATGTTGCGTCTGTGCCGGGGGCATTCCAAGCTTCGTATGTCATGTCAAGCGTGTTTCTCCAAGTCCCGGGTGTGCTTGTCTAGGTGTCTAGGTACTAACATCACATCGATCCAGATACTGGAGCGTCAATTCGATTCGAGTCTATCAGCTTGTCGCTTCCAGCCCCAATGCAACTTCCACGGCAACTCCCTACATAGCAAGCGATCAACCCAGCCAATCTACTGTATCGACGACCAGTACAGCCACTCCCACTCCGACCACATCTCTGTGTCCGAGCTACAACTTCACCGTGGTGCGATCCGGCACCCTGAACTACGAGATCGAATGTGGTGTCAATCCCGGAGGGTCCGACATCGCCCGGCCGTACCCCAACTTTGTGGTCAATTCGTTCGAGGACTGTGTGGCGGGCTGCAGCTACTGGAACGTCAATATCACGGCCAACATCTGTGGTGCAGTCGCGTATCAGATCAGCAGCAAGGCCTGCTACTGGAAGAGGAACGTGGGGAGTACCCCCCTGAACTCCGCGTACAATGGCGCCCGGCTCATCTACTATGCATACCCCCAAGTCACGGACAATCCCAACCTGGTCACCTCCAGCACCAGCAGCACCTCGTATGTGGCCACGGTGGTCGCGCCGCAAACATATGTCAATCCTTCGGTCTCTTCGACCACGTCCTTCTCGTTGATCACAGGCACACCGGCGTCCTCGTTCACGGATGGAATCGGCATGGGCGGTGGGAGTGGTACTGCGACTGATCTGGGTACGAGCTCGTCCTCGTCCATGTCGACGTCTACATCTACATCTACATCTACATCTACGTCTGTCACGTCGACGAGTATAGGAAGCAGTGGTTCTCGGTCTCAGTCTTCCTCTTCCTCGACCACCTCTACCTCTGGATCTGTCGCATCGACCACTTCAACCACTTCGCTGTCGAGTAGCCGCGGGCTTGGTTCGACCTCAATTTCGGTGACTACCACTACCACTACCACGGCCGGGTCGTCTCCGTCTCCGTCTCAGGGTGCGACAACGACCGTGGGAGGCCAGTCCCAGTTGACGACTTCGACTTCTCCAGTGACGACTACTCCGGCTCTGTCGACGTCGACCGTGTCCTTATCCGGACCATCTGGTCACAGCAGCACAGTGACAACGTCCTCGTCCTCATCCTCATCTAATCCAGGGATGACGGCCTCCCGAACCACGACAAGACAGCCTCCAACAACCACCAGCTCGCAAACGTCTCAGACTCCTTCGCCTCAGTCAAGCGGTACTAGAACCCTCTCCGCTTCGGCTTCGGATTCGTCGTCGGCCACACAAAGCACGCCATCGACCGTGTCTGTGTCTGCGTCTGTGTCTGTGTCTGTGTCTACACCCAGCCCAAGTCACAGCCAGTCGCCCCCGCCGATTATCTCCACCTCCACATCCACATCCACGCACCGCTCGACGGAGACGAATGGCGGAAGTACGATGCCACTCCCACCGCCGTCATCATCCCTCCTGGACACCTCTGCACATTCCATGACATGGACATCCACATTACTTCTTATCACATCTACCGGCTCCGTATCCCAATCTCAATCTCCACCCTCGTCCTCGTCCTCGAGTGCTCTGGGTCCAAGAAGCAACAGTAGTCTGCAACCGTCTCCATCAACCACATCACTGTCCGTGGAGACGTCGCTAACGACTACGACGACCTCACCGCCAGAGACCGGCGCGGCAACTTCGTTATCAACATCGGTGGTATTCACATCGTCGACCTCGACCACGCAATCTCTTCCTGGCCCTTCTGAAGTCGCTTCTTTCGTCTATGCAGGCTGTTTCGGTCCACGCCCAGGCTCGCCCTTTGCCGACTCGTTTCTGCTGGCTGAGACGACCGAGTCTATGACGATAGAAGAGTGTGTT
Organism: Capronia epimyces CBS 606.96; assembly: GCF_000585565.1. Classification (NCBI taxonomy): domain Eukaryota; kingdom Fungi; phylum Ascomycota; class Eurotiomycetes; order Chaetothyriales; family Herpotrichiellaceae; genus Capronia; species Capronia epimyces. The sequence continues at coordinate 1,138,323 of NW_006912906.1, forward strand.
TCGGACTGTTCGGGGCAACAGTTTGCAGGAATGTTTGATAGGTATGGATTATGGACTGGTGGCCCCACCCCTGAATCTCACCCCTGAATCTCATCATTCGAAACTCTTTAACTAACCCAGCTTTACTTATAGACAATGCTTCTGCTCCGACTTCGCCCCTAACTTCGAGTCCAACTCCGACATTGGGGCGGAAAGCGACCATGTCAAATATCCCGATTCGGCCTGCGACACACCATGCCCAGGCGATCCGGACCAGAAATGCGGCGGTCTTGTTCGAACCTCGGTCTCGACCTCGCCCTCGCTCCCGCCAACCATGGCAAAGAGACAACTCTCCAACGAGGATGGCGATGCTGACCTTCTCATCTTAGTGACGCTGTACAATAACACCCAAGCCACAGGCGGAGATGGAGGCGTAGGAGGTTCAAGCTCGACGACGACGAGTACGAGTACGAGTACGAGTATTGGAGCTGGAGCTGGAGCTGGGTCTGGCTCTGGCAGTTCGAAGCCGTCGTTTCCATCAACCTCCACTCCTACTTTTCTCAATAGTCCCACTCCCACTCCCACCGGGTCAGGGATGACAATATCAGTACAGCCAACCACCATTTCGACCACCTACACCACCATCTGCGCAATGCACCCGCTGACATGTCCGACGCCGACAGCCACATGTCTGACCACCACGGTCACCATGCTGCATTGTGGGTGTACGGACATGCCGGCGGCGACGGTGCCTATGACGACAGTGGTGGTGGACGCAGACGCAGACACAGACGCAGACACAGCAATGCCTCCTACTCTGACCACTCTCACCATCCCCTGCCAATCTGCCATCGCAGCACTGCAGAGTCAAGTGGCCTCTTGGTCAGCCGAGAACGACGACGAGAACGACAACGAGAATGAGAACGAAAACATGTGGTCCGTATCTGCACCAAACACTGGTTCAAATGCCGTGCCCGTGGTGGAAGTGGGAGTGGAAGCTACTACTACTACGCTCGCCGGTCAGGGAGTAGGAGTGGGAGTGGGCCCGCACACGCCGTATACGTTTCCCGTCTCGTTCCCTATGATGCCTGCGCCGGGTCCGGATACAAAGGGGATTACAGCTACGGCGACAGGTGCAGGTGCAGGTGCAGGTACAGGTGCAGGTACGGGGATGATGACGGGTACGGGTATTGGGATTGACACGAACGACAACAACAATACAACCACTCTCACACTCACCCTCACCCTCGCAGCGGCCACGGCCACGGCAAAGGCCAAATTCACATTCAATGTCTCCCTGCCCTTGACGGTACCTTTGTCGGCGTCGGCGTCGGCACTGCCACCGCCGGGACACGGACAGGCACAGGGACATGATACCAGTGGATCAATCGCACCGAATATGCTGACAGGGACAATTGCGAGAGTGTCTGGTTCTGGTACTCCGTCCCGCTCATCGGCCTCGCGGACTGGATTTGGATATGCGTTTGGGGTTGTATTTGGAGTTGGTCTTAGCCTTGGTCTTGGTCTTGTTTTGGGCCTGGGCTTCTAGGAGGTCTTGACTTCTAGAGGGTTAAGGAGGTGTGTGTGTGTGTGTGTGTGTGTGTGTGTGTCAAAGGTTGAAACGTTCCATGTTCTCGATTCCATGTTCTCTATTGAAGGGATCCCGTATAGTGAGAGCCCAGACTATATCCCTAGTAGGCGTGCCCATGTCTATGCCTATACCTATTCCTATGTCAGCTTAGGCTAAGGAGACCTTCTGATTCAAGTGAAGGGCAAGGCTGTGAATGGGAATGGGACTGCCTCAGTTAGTGCCTACCTTAAGTTTAAGGGTGTGTGTTCGAACATGGTTCTGCATCTGGTTCTAGTTCTGTATATCGTTCTATTCCTGTTCCTGTTCCTGTTCTCGTTCTCGTTCTCGTTCTCGTTCAGTCATATCTAATTATTATAGTCAATATCAATATCGATGTCAATATAAATACTATTGTCAATCTCAATGGCAGCTCTATCTATTTCGTTCGCTTCGGTTCGGCTTTAGCTATATATAGCCCCTAAGCCCTCTTGTATTGTCGAACCACTTCCACTTCCACTTCCACTTTCGTGTAATCTTATATTGTGATATTCCCATCCGCCCCCTATACTGTCAACCCTAAACTACTATAGCTATGTCTTCTCTTCTTATCTTCTCTTCTTCTCTTCTTCTCGTCTTCTCGTCTTCGTCTTCGTCTTCGGTTTCCCTTTTTTTTCTAGTTCTAGCCGAGAATCAATCCTGAATTACCTCCCCTTCCCTTCACCTTTACCGTCAGCATTAGCATCTACTCTCCTCTACTCTACTCTAGTCTACTCTACTCTACTCTATAGAAAAAGGAGCAGGAGTCTCTGATGAAGAGAGGAGAAAGGACAGAGGAGGGGAGGGGCTTATATGTAGATTAGAGTGGAGATTAGTTTATCTAGTGTATGGACATGAGTATCGCATACCATACTGACTGTATACTACACACTACACACTGCAATTACCTAACATTCCCTACCAGGCTAGGTGCCAGGACACTTATAAAAACGTTTATTCAAGGTCTAAGTAATCTCGGTCTCGGAGAGCCAAAAGACCTAGACTAGACCACACCACACCACACCACACCACACCAGACCAGATCAGACCAGATCAGACCAGATTAGACCAGACCACACTAGACCAGACCTTGACGTCGAGGCTCCTCGTTGGAAATACTCCACTGTCCATTACGTCTATCTACCTCGTGCAGACGGTCTCATTGTCAGATCTTGCTTCAAGCCTGACAGCCTCGAACTCGAACGCCTCCTAAAGGACCAGTTCGAGGACACTACGATCCGGATCTACCGCTCGTCTCTGCCGCTCGTCTCTGCACTGCCCGCTGCCTGGTCCATCAGCAGCTATCCCTAACCTTCAAGCCTACAGCTTCAGTGTGCCCTGCCCGGTTCTATCGCCACTCCTATATCGGTAGTTGAAAACTGACTAGTCTGCAAGATCCTGGTTGGCTTCTACCAACAGAGCGAGAGTACTTAAGAACACGCCTGCCAATCTGTTCTGTCATGTTCTGTCCTCCTGTCCTGGTCTGTCCTCCTGTCCTGGTCTGTCCTCCTGTCCTGGTCTGTCCTCCTGTCCTGGTCTGCTCATCCTGCCCTGACCTGTTCTGCCCTCCTACCATTCATGCCCATCCTGCTCATCCTGCCCTGCCCTTCCTTGTTCGCAACCGTACAAAACTTGTCTTGAAAGTGTAAACCAGGTGAGTGCAATAAGAACCATGTTGCTCCTCATCACGACTTCTCCTTCAATTCGAAACTCAATTCGAAACTGAGGCTAATATCGTGTGGCGCTTGGCTGAGGCATATCATCATGTGGCGCTTAGCTGAAGCATATCATCATGTGGCGATTAGCTGAAGCTATCATCATGTGGCGCTTCTGAAGCATATCATCATATGGCGCTTAGCTGAAGCTATCAACCCGACGCAAACCTCTTCCAGTGTTTCCCGCGACAACACTGCACCAACACTTGACACTCGCCGACCTTATCATCCCTCTCATGAGGTTTGGCACGACAATACACTCTGATATCCTTCTGCTCGTCTCCATTGTAGCGAGTCTCGGCGACAAACGCTTTGGTCTCCCACTCACCGAATTTGACTTCCAGTAGCCGTTCACCGTTGGTACGGGACCCGAACAGGTGTTTCCATACTTCTCCCACGAATCGACATATATCGTCAATGGAAGATGGGGGATGGAGAATCTGGCTTTTGGAAAGAGCGGGGCCGGAAGGGCCTAAATGAGTCACGACTCCGAGGCTGAAATCCCAGTAGAGGGGTAGTAGACCCCGTGAGTCAAAATCACCACCACAACTGTTTGGAAGCTCATTTGATGGTGCTAGGTCGCGAGGAGGGAATCCGTCATACTCATGCTCGAGGGCCACCATGGCTGTAATATACACCATACCGCTGTCGAAGCAGAGCTGCAATTTGTCCAACTTGGCTTTCTCGAGTTCATCGAGCTGATCCTGGTAATCTTTGATTTCTAAAAACTGGTTCTGGCGTAGGAGATCCATGGTAAAGGCCTTTAAATTTGGGCATGAGTTTCGGATCTGTTCGAGATCCTCCCGGGAAAACGACTCTCGCCGTAGAATGTCGATGGGATCTTCTCGTTCATGTAGATCCAATCCTACCAAGGTAGGGCCGTGTCTGGTCAAAATGGACGCCAAAGACGCCTTGTTCTTCCATGACCAGAGACTCAGGCTCGACAATGGTGGGCACGTGTCGATGTACTCCTGCACAGCTCTTGCAGTTGCGGGTGGGCAACGCCAGGATGAGAGATTGAGGCTGACATGTTTGAGATTGGTCATCATTTGTGCCGCGAGTGGGAAATACGATGCGGATAGGCTGCCTCTGCTGCACTTGAAGCTCTCCAAGGCGGTCAAATCGACAAATCGTGACCAATGCTTTAATGTTTGCTCCGAGAGTGCCCAGCCGTCCAGGGTCAAATGACGGAGTGAAGCATTGGGCTTTCGGTCGACTTGCGAGGCCTCCTCCTGCCATTCGCTCACCGCCTCTGGATAAACCGTGTAGGATATGAGTGAAGCGAACTTGATGTTTGGTGCACCCGAGATGATCTTTGAAAAGGCCACATGATCTTCTTTGTTCCACTCACTGTCACCGATTAGCGCTCCAAAAGAGACCAAAGAGGGACTTTTGGCGAGCGCGTCTTCGGCGTCGAATTGCTCCTTTGTCGGCTCGCGTTCTTTTATGCGAAGCACTTTCAGATGTGCCCTTGGATGCCGCGTTTCGAGAGTGCGAAGAACTGAAGCCGGTAGAAGAAGAGAAGAGTCCCAAATCAATGTCCGCAAATTCGTGACTTGACACAGAAGCTCGTTCAACTGTGCGGTAGCTTTGACCCGAGGCCCCTTCATTGATCCATCCCATCGCGATATTTTCAGGTGGCGCAGACCTCGAAGCAACTCTGGAGTTTTCCACGACTTTGGAAGTAGCCCTGTTGGAGTGGTGAAACATTCATTGTCCCCGTTCCATTGCAGAGCAGCATGTTGATACCGGACAAGTTTGGCTGCTTCGTTGAAATATTTGCTGACCAGGGCCAACGCCGAGGCGGTACGAGGTGCATCGGTGCAGACTTGTGAAAAGATAGCAGTGAGAATCTCGATTTCGAGATCGAGGATCGTAGTGGGCGGTTTCACTTGTGCCATGGTGTCAGGTTGGAGTGGAGGATCGGGACTTGTGAGAGACAGAGAAGATCTAGTGTGCCCACGCTGAGGGGGAAATTGCTCAGAAATCAACCTCAGTACAGACCAAAGGGAGGTAGGTCAGTTCAATTCACCTGTTACACGATGTGGTGGTGTGGTGGTAAAAGGCAGGATGAAGCAGAAGCAGAGGTGAGGCTGAGGCTGCGCTGATACATACATGGCAAAAGGCGGAGGTGGGCCGAGCCTAAACACTTTAGCCCAGGCACCAGTCTACTTAGCACATTACAGTACTAGGCTCCTAAGGCTCCTTAGGCTTAGGAAGGCTAAGGTACTTCTGCCAGGCGCCCAGTAACGCGTTGTGCGGGTTAAGCCTGGGGCGAGAGAAGCAGTCACGTGACGCATAAGGACGGAGACGGACGGAGTCAAGCTGTGTACGGATATAACTGTAAGACTGCTATAATCAAGACTGTCCGTAGGAGTGTATGAAATTGAATCCGAATCACAGATCTATCGGGCAAGAAGTCTCGGAAAAGGATAAACTCGCATCATCACCGTCACCATCACCTCTATCCCCCCATCGGTCCAATTCATTTCTTCACAACTGTAACCGGCATTTTTCATCCTTGCCACAAGTCTTATGCCCCAAATCCACAGACGCCTCGCTCGATCAAACCACTCTCATTGCTGTATTCCGCGCTCTATCCAACCCCCGCGATCTAGGCTTCGAGACGTCTTTGAGACTCTTGGTTGTGCCGTACTCGTCTAGATGTCTTCGTCTATGATGGCTTCATCTAATTCGGATAGCATAGACTCCTCAAGCAGGCTGTGGCTGGCAACATAACTGAAGCCACCAAACGGATCTGACTTGCTCAAGGTTCTGCTGTGGCGTCGAGTGATCGTCTCAATCGACCGACCGGTAAACTCTCTCGAAAAGTTCTCTGCCAGCTCGGGATCAGTGACCAGTGGTCTGATTGGTGGCTCTAGTTCCCGGGCTTCCAATTTCTTCCAGTCTATCTTTCGGAAAAATCGATGTTTCTTGATGATGGTGATGTCGTTGGGGCCAACGCCCAGTCGCTTCTTAGGTTCCTTGCGCAAGAATCTTGTGAGGAGATCCTTGGCATCTGCGGACAAGAAGTAAGGTAGACTCAGCTTTTGGTGCAGGATGTTTTGTTGAATCTTGGTCCAGTTCCCACCTCCAAAGGGAGGCTTACCCGTCATGAGATCGCATGCCATGGCCCCTAACGACCACCAGTCACATGATTTCCCATATCCAGGGCCCCAGTCCGATTCATCCGAACCGCGAATGATTTCGGGTGCCATGTATTCAATAGTCCCGACCCCAAGGCTGTTGCAACGACTGCCTCCTGGAGTCTCTGCGTCCTGGACTGCCACTTTGCTGAGGCCGAAGTCGGTCAAGAGAAGATGGCCTTCAGCGTCCAGCAGACAGTTTTCGGGCTTAAGATCACGGTAGATCACGCCGACTGTATTGTGGAGATAGTCAAGGGCCAGGACAATCTCAGCAACGTAAAAGGCGGCCACTTCTTCGGAAAAGAACTTCTCTAGTTCCAGATGGCGAAAGAGCTCACCCCCCGAGGCGTATTCAAGGATCAGGTACAGCTTCTCATGGTCTTGAAACGCATAGTAGAGGTTGACAATAAATGGATGACGATTGACCAACTCCAGAATGCTACGCTCAGATTTGGTAGATTCGATCCGCTTCTTGTGGACCTTGAGAAAAGCTTTGGTGAGTTGCTTTTGGGCGAACAGTCGACCGGTGGCATTCTGTCGTACCAAAAGTACGGTTCCAAACGCCCCATCACCAAGGCAGCGGATCGCCGTGAAGTCCGCGGCTGTCATCTTGCGGGCTATCATCGTCGTCGCACGCTGATCCGCGGGCATGACGAAAGTAGAAGCGGCACTCGGTTCTGTGTCGGCCAATGACTGGCTGACGAAGTCCTGGTCGATGGGAACGTTGTAGCTGACCATCTCTTCTTGAGGCTCGTCGCCTTGGGTATCGGAAGCCGCGCTAGCTGCACTGCTCGTAGCCTCTGAATCTAGCTGATGATTCCGCGCTCGCGAAGTTGAGCGACTTTGGCTGTGAGAGTTGAGAGCATCGAGCTGTGCTTTTAAACTGCTGATTCCAGGTGACTGCGGTCGCAGCCCAGGGCTAGCGCCGGCGAGTGGGCGTAGGCGAGGGTTGGGTGACAGGACTCGTGGGCTGGTGTGTGAAGTATCAGAATCTTCCGCGCCCGAGTCAACCGGAGTGAAGCCTCGGACAGTATTGAATGCTTGAGCGGCTTTCGCCTTATTGTGCCTTTTCTTCTTCCTCTTGGCCGCCGTTGTGGACAGAATGACACTGCCCTTGACATCTTGTCGGCCTCTCTCACTGTCTACCGTAGGCTCAGGTCCATGACCGTCCATCGCGATTGACTTTCGCGGGGTCATGGGAGGGCTCCTGGTTCGGATAGGTGTGATCTCCGGCTCGACGTGGTCTGCTGCATTGTTTCCCAGCGCAATGGAATTCAGCGCCGCTTCCAACTCGGTCGAAACGTCGTCGGCTGGGTATGCACCGTTTGAGGACCCTTGGACATTGTCCATGACGGTCTGGGTGACTCCAACGCTCATGTTCTCTGAGAATATACCTGCAACGTATACGTCTGGTTTTTTTTTCAGGGCTAATGGAGACAATACGCTCCACTAGTGTTTCTATATTACCGTCCGCCCTTATTCAGGACGGACCTTGCGCGAGTAGCCACCCCGAATTGCCGGCGACGACGTTCGATGCAACTGTTCTTGGGCTCACATAGGCAGGGGCAATCAGACTGCAGGCGGCAGGAGTGCATGGAACAATGGTACGCGAGGAAGTGGCTGCTCTGTGACCCATTGAAAGTAACAAAATCTAGAAATATGGCGGGTGACAAAAAAGGCACTGGAGGTGAAGCAACGGTTGCTGAAGGACGCAGGGAGGAAGGAGCGGTAACAGGACTTTTCTGGCAGGAGGCCGCAAACGTGGTCAGGCCAGCACAAGAATCTGGGAAAATGCGTCGGGTCGCAGTGGAACGTCGTGGGTCCGCCAACCAGCCACAACACGGCCCCGGATTTATCACGTGTTGTTGCTCGGGCCTGGCCCATTCCGGGGGCTGCCATTCGCTGGGCACACCACCGGACTAATGTTGTTCCGTTCAGAGATATAATATATTGATTTTGTTCCGAACTGGCCCTTTCAACAACGTCCTCTCCCAGATACGCCCGTACACACAGCCCTGAATCGTTTAGAGCACATTTCTTTCCATCTGAAATCGCCATCTAGCCTCATTTGCGGCCACAATGGACAAAATCATATTGAAAAATCTAAGATTCGACCTTGCCGTGGGCTTCGATGCCTGGCGACGGTTCGGCAAGCCCCAGCCCACCTTGATCACGCTCGAGATACAGCCAGAAGTGAACTTCGAGGCTGCTGCTGCTCAAGACAATGTCAATCTCAGCATGGATTATGGCGCCTTATACAAGAAGATCTCTGGCGGTTTGCAAGGAGGAGAAGTTTTCCCGACAGTCCACGCTCTAATTTCTCGACTGCACACCGTGGTGTACAATTTTACAAAACTTGATATCGACATTCTGTTTCCCAAGGCCCTCCTGCAGGTGAATGGCGGAGTATTATACCAGTTCCAAGTGGATAACTCAGGTCCTGGAGTGGCCATCTCCACCTTGAGTGTGACTGTCAAGCAAATCGCCTGCAACTGCATCGTTGGGGTCAATCCGCACGAACGACTATACCATCAATCATTATTCATTGACGTTACCGTGCCTCTCATGACCGCTGCTCTTGGCTCCGAGCCACCCGAGGAGCCATACACGGTAGCATTGCACGACATGGTTCGAGAAATAGTCGAGGTAAGTGACAGCGCCCTGCCCGCTTTGGCCAACACCGATGATGACGTGGCGGACAAAACAGAAAGTCGACGGTTCAGCGTACCATACTCTTGAAGCACTGGCCACCGCTGTGGCTCAAATTGTGACAATCAACTATGGCCACAAGGCTGTCAAGATTCGTATTGAGAAGCCCAGCGCCATCGCTACGATCGAGGCCGCTGCCGTGGAAATCACTCGTACCAAAACTTTCTTCGAGAACAAGGATTTCTGGAAAGTCAAGCGCCCTTAATCGTGGGCTCAACCCTCGGTCAAGTCGACTATGCTCACCCGTGGAGGGCGTCTTGACGACTTCCGCTGGCTAACCGGGCCATCAACGCTGTCCTCTTCCCTCCAGGTCCCTGGGAGACTTGAACGAGGGACTGGATGGGCATGTCTGGTCGAGGGGCTTGTCTCTAACCCTCTGGTGAGGTCGGGTGGGATGACAGCCGAGGCTTTTGTTACCTGGCTGGAAGCAATCTCCGCGCAGACTGGCTTCTGCTGTGTCGCAGTTATATAAGGAGCAAAGAAGCTCTCAATAGTCCGTTTCGACCTGGCAGGACTGGTGGGCATGGGTGGACGTTCTCTGATGCTGCTTGTCGGTTCAGGTGCCATCAACGTAGCGCCTCGCTTCGTTTGCCCTCTACTCCTGCGCTGTATCACGGTGTGCGAGATATCATCAGGTCCTCCGATCGCGTCTTCAATGCACGGAGCTCCAATCTTGCGGACTGCCCTTGGCACTGGTGACGACGACACAAGGATTGGCTCTTCTAGGGAGGGTTGTTCCAGCGCCACTGGCTTTGGGCCTGGCGATGGAATAATCGAGTCGGAGTCGGTAGCCACCACAGGGTTTGAGCATTTCGACACCTTTCCTACAGCATCCAGGACATGCTGGCTTTTGCTGGGTTTGAAAAAATCTTGCATGGTTGGCGGCCTTGCTTTCGAGGGTTGAGTGGACTGGAGTTGGGGCGTAGCAGTGGACAGCCGGTGAACACTAGTGTGTGCTCTGCGTGTAGGGGATGGCAGCGCTGAGGCCTTATCTGCTGAGATATCTTTGTCGCCAGACACTTTTGACCCAACGACGTAATTCAGGAGCGCACCAGCCTCCTTGACACCGGTATCTTTATTTTTTCGAACCTCCTTCTGCTTTCGAGTCTTGCGAGTGGCGAATTTCTTTGGGTCGGCTTCTCTTTCCGCCTGGATTTGCCGCCATCTGTCCGTATGCTCGCGGGCGCCGATATCAACAATAGTCTCGGCAATCCACATCTTCTCTGGGGCAGTGGGCAGCCATGGATGAGCCTTCGGCCTCTTCGAAGGACTGGACGCGGCGTTAATATCATCACCGACGTTGCTACCTTTGTCGGCCTCATCATTCTCATTTGCAGCAAGACTCTCTAGGTCTTCATGGTTGTCCTCTTCTGCATCGAGATCGATACCCACGATTTCAGCCGGGATCACGGTCACTCGCAATTCCGGGATACCGTCGCTGACAAAGTCCTTTCGGCGTTCTGTGATCTGCTCGACCGAGCGAATATGGGACGTGGCGGCACCGCGCCGTAATCCATTGGCGAGCAAGGCCGGTGCAATGACTCGAATCAATTTCCATGCCCCTGGTTTGTAGAGCCAGTCAAAGGTTTCTCCGACGTAGCTCCTCAGTGCCTGGATATCGATGACAGACTCCCACTCTTTGAGCCATTTCATCTCCAGAATTGGTAGTTGATCCTCAGGCGTGACTGCGGGATTCAAGTAATAGCCCAAGATCTCTCGATTTGGAAATGACTCAGGAATTCTCAAAGTTTTGCGTCTCATTTTGAAGTACCCACTCTCGTTGGTCTGAAGTTCGAATTCAAGTCGTTCCCTCCACTCCTGAAGACCAGCTTCATCGGTTTGGCGCACCAGATCCACGAGGTCACTCCCAAAGCCAGCCCTGGCTATCTCACAGGCCAGTGTCGACCCGATGCCGGTCACGCCGGCTTCGTCGTAATCGCCACCGCTCAAAAGAGCAACCAGGATCATGCCATCAGGGTCCAGCCCTGATAGACGCTTGATTCGCGGGAGGTCGAACACGTTCACATGGGTTGGAGATTTGTTGTGCTTAGAAGCTTCGTATGACCAATCTCTCAAGGTCAGGGCTGAGCCAAACATGATTGCATCGACATCTTGACTCATAACGGCGTCGACAACGCCTTTCCTCTGCAACATAGCACATTCCGCCTCGGCCTCACCTGGTGCGGTGTGGTAAGGAAAGCGGAAGGCTTGGACGAGCCGTTTTGACAGCTCGTTCGATACACAAGAACCATATCTCGAAACGGTCTTTCCTCGCTTGGTGAGGGGTTTGTTCTTGCCATCGTAGACAAAAACGGGATCAATGGGCAAGGCGAGCAATTTCACAAGGCGGTAAAATAGGGTTCTCAAAGCAGGGTTCTTCCCACCCTGGCCGGCCTGGGTCTGGAAGTTCCATATTGCCGCGTCAATAGCGATTCGAAGGGGGCGCTGTGAGAGCTCGAGATGGTCTATGGCGAGCTTTGCTAACGCGACCCGCTCACCCTTGCCGATTTCTTTAAAAATGCTGGCGGAAGTCAGTATTCGGTCTCCCTTCTGGAGCAGTACGACGGGAATCCTACCCTGGGATTCCCATTTCTGCATTTGCTCATTCTGTCTCAATGGGATGAGATAGACATTACGTGCGTGTCACCATCTTCTTTCTGACCTGACTGTTAACATTCACCCAGCCGAGTTTGTTTGTTGACATGGGTGAACCTTAGCCCGGCAAAACATCGGGGGAGGAGCGATCGCTAGTATGGCACATCAATGAAACTTATTCGTAGGCCAAGGACTACGCTCGGGGGTGAGGAAGGAGTTATTCTAGTAATGTGCCTGTGTCATTTTTGACCTTTTAAGAGATACGATACCTGGATGTTATGGGATTCCCAGGTGCTGAGTATCTCTGGATGGTGCGAATAGGTGGGAACGAATCTGACGCTGACTAAAGCAGCAGATGCTCTCCCATTGGCTTGATCACAACGTTCCTCCCCAGTTCGCATCCCCGGCCAACAAAAGCACCCAGCCCTGCAATGCTTCCCCTTCTCGCCGCGACCCTACAAGTCTTGACAGCCGTGGCGGGTGGAGGGGACGGTGGTAGTCTGCAACAAGAGCCATGACGACGACAGTCGCCTCCGCCATTCGACCCAGCCTGCGCGATCGACAACAATCTGGTTCACCACACACTCCCAGTCGCTACATATCCTCTGTCCAATCCTCTCCCGGTTCCTCGTTTCTCCGTCCTGAGGAAGATCCCATCATCATTGAGCTTGACCCTCGTGGGCTCAACGCAGGCTTTCAGGGCGAAAGCGGCCCACACTGCACCTTCTCCTTTACACCACAGAACTCTCGAAGAATTGGCGATTACCAGGCATATCTACCGGGCTACAAGAGAAGGAGAGCAGATTTACAAGCTCGCAGTAGAGAGTATGAGTTATGGAGAAGCGATTTGAGCGATGTCGATTTGGGGCTGCTGGAAGATAAGCTAGAACGCGCCGTGCGCGAAGCATACAACAAACATTTGCTTGTTGACGCTGGTGCTGCCCGGCTAATACTTGTGCTGCCATCGCTTGTCCCTCATCCCGTACTATCCACGATTCTCACGCTCTTTTTTGAGCGATGGAAGTATTCCTCGATTACCCTCCTTCCTGCGCCGGCCATGACAATCGCTGCTGCTGGGTTACGTTCAGGCTTGGTCATTGATCTTGGATGGGAAGAGACGGTCATCACCGCAATCTACGAATATCGAGAAGTCCAGGTCCGTCGAAGTACGCGTGCCATGAAGGCACTGACATTGAAGATTGGCCAACTGTTGGACGCTGTCAGAGAGAAGCAAGATGTGCAAGTCCGCGACTCATTACTGCTGGATTTCGACTTTGTGGAGGAGTTCATCGATCGTGCTGGTGCGTGTCATGCGATGGTTATGGACGTAGATGAAGATCTAGCAGCAAGAACGGCGACACTACAAGTCCAGCAGCAATCAACCTCCAGTCCAAGAGATGAAAATGGCGCAAAGCTTGTAATTGACTGGCCCACAGAGACCTCATATCGGTCCATAGCCGTTCCCCGAGAGGCACTCCACCTCGCATGTATCGAAGCCATAGTGGGGACCAAAGATGAGACATCAAGTGACGACCATGAACAGTCCGTCAGCCAACTTCTGTACAGAACACTCCTCTCTTTGTCCTCCGACGTCCGTGGTGTTTGCATACCAAGGATCGTCTTCTCTGGTCGTGCTACCTCCGTGGCCGGCTTGTCCCAATGTATCCTTGACACAACCAATGCCATCATCTCTCAACACGGCTGGACTGCGGTCAGAGGAAAGCACCTTCCCACCACACGAAGCGGGCTCGGAGAACTTGCACAGGGCAAAGCAGCACCTGCGGATGCTCGGCACGACCTCCATCCTCCAGGGATGGACGATTTTGTCGAAGAGCGCCTCTACAAGCAAAAGGCGAAGGATACACAGCCGGCCGTTCCTGTTGTTTTTCGACAGGTCGAGTCTCTCGGACCATGGACTGGGGCGAGTCTCATTGCAAGCTTGAAAGCAAAGTCTTTCGTTGAGGTAGATCGAGAGAAGTTCCTTTCCCACGGACTCGCAGGGGCGCATCGGGACTTCGAATCAAACCTTGCTTCTCAGCGTCTAGGTCCAGCGAGAGGCAGTGAGAGGACCAGTTGGACTTTAGCAGGATGGGGCTGAAATGAGACCACGAGGCACAGATTCTGGACGTAGCAGGAGTGTAGGTGATTGACTTTCAAAGTATTGACCACATTTAGTAAGCATCCGCACAACGCTGGCCTGCAGTATTTTCCTGTGCGTGAAGATGTTAAGCGAATCAATCAAGACATGGCTCTACCTACCCGTCTATTCTAGACCAGCCATGTTCTTTTCGGCGCAAATCCAACAAGTCCCGGGATAGGAGTTTGGCATGGCGTGCTTGTGTGGAGGCAGATCGCTGCGCAAAGTCAACACTCTTTCGGAAACGGAACTGGCCATTGGCAAATTGAAATCCTCTTGTAAGTGGAAGGTATTTGTACTCACTCAATGTACCTGAGGGCAGGTTGTTTGAACTTGGAAGTTTGGTTGGAAGCAGTGGCAGGTCATCGCTATCGTCTTCCTCTGTGATACATGACTGAAGATCTTCTTGTGTCCCGGCGTCTGGGAGGGCGTCATCAAGGACGGGCATTGACACTGTTTGTATCGAGATCGGGTCCGCCTCGACTGCGGCGTTCTTGTTTGGGAATTTCCGCATTGGAGAGCTTGGACATTCTCTTGCCTCGAAGTTTGACATTTGACATGTTGTTCCTGGCTTTGTCTCTCAAGAGGATGAACGAGCTCCGCTTGTACTTTCTGCCGACTCTAGACTGGCAAGCCAACTTCCCTTCTTGTTCTTCCGGTCCCCGCATATTGGTCTTCTGCACTTTGAGACTTTCTGCCTGCATCTTAATCGCGGCACGAATTTTCTCAACGTACTCTGCAATTTCGGGTGCGATGTTGTCCTTATCCTGGTTGGAATGCTCTAAGCTGTTCTCACCTATCTCTGGAGCGGGATCGGATGAAGTGGAGGGAGCAGTGAGATCCACCTCGCCTGCTTCTTCTTGAATGGTCTGCATCGGGGAGATCTGCTTGCATACTGAGCCCGATAGCCAAATGGGAGATGGATAGTCCGCAGAATGGAGAACGGGATGGAGGGCCTCGACGGTCGCCCAATGAGGTGATGGTGGTATTGGGCCATCCATAGTCAGTAAGAAATGGTTGCGAGTGTCTAAGGCAAGTTCAAGTTCTGTCCGAACAATCGTGTCTGCTATTTAATCGCAGGGGAAAACTCAGCAGGACTTATCTTTTGTGCCCGGGACATTTATAGCATCACACCATATCTTTGGGCGAACAAAGAGGACCATTGTTGTAAGCAATGCAAAACCGTACGAGGGAGCACCTCGCCATTGAGCACTGGTGAGGCTCATTGTGTAGTATAAGGGCATAAAGAAATGGGTTAGAGCGGGCGCCGATACATGACTCGATGAGTCGACACACCTGGCTTCACCACTCGGGTTGCCACATTGATATGCGGCATGGTGCTGGTTGCCACAGCTATAACTCTTCTCCAAGGAACTCCCAGTGTCAAGTAGTCTCACTAATCCGAGGAGGAGAAATAGAGAGGAAGAACAGAGTAATAAAGCAGACTCCTGATAGTATTGGTACAAATGTACTTGGTAATCTGTGATCCCCCGTATACAACGCTTGGCAGCCGTTGAAGCATGGGCGGAGCATTCAACCTTCTGGCGCATAAATTCAGCTGCACAGCAAAATTCATTTTTGCACAGGCGACAAACAGTCACGGCACTAAACTTGGAGTCAAAGCAAACCACGTCGTGAAGACACTTACCAAGCCTATTGTTATGTAGTGGGTAGATTCCTTCCACGGCCACTCCGTACAGCTCGCTTCCGCGTTGATAATTAGGTTTGGAGATGGGAGGCTTAGGAGGCTTAGGAGGCTCTCCTAGCCCCCCATCAGCTCGGGACGGGAAGCGCCACAAAGTGTCTAGACGAGCCTCAAGCGAGACCAGACACATCGGCTGGCCTGAAAGAGGTTGGCTCTCCGGTCTATCGACGCTCGCAGAATTTGGCGTCTTCTGGCAGCCGTCTCTTCAGCCGGCCACCAAAAGCCTTCAACTCCCTTCTGGTGCCTTTTCGCCCTCAGCTGAGACACCACAGCTCGTTTTCGGCGAGGCGCCAACGTGTGGCGGAACAACTGCATGAATCTGGACTTGTCTGTCAACTTTCCCATGGTAGGTGGACCCCTTTTAGCCTTCCTTCAAAAGATGGATGTTCTGCACTCCAGCTTTCCTACTCTCGTTGTCCCTGTGAGCTCAATCGCTACACCGAGTCAACACGATGGAGGAAGGGAAGCAATCTACGAGTGTTCTTGTGGCATCGACAGAGATTCCTGGGTCTTTGCATTCCCAGGGACCTTCGAACCAGGAAAAGCCCACGCAAACCGTACCTGCAGAGGCATGGCCCAAGCAACCGGTACCGTTGGTGCCTAGCAGCAAAAGCCAATTGCTCATGTGGGTATACGACGCAGTGCTGCTCACCGTTCCGCTCATTCTCATCGCCAAAATCGGCCTGGTTATCGGCGCATGGAAGCTGGATCGGTCGCATCGTGGGAGCGACATCGACCTTGTCAGCTCACTCACTATTTTCCTGATCGAGTTCAACGGTCAGATGACCACCGCTTTCACCATCATCTTCGTCACAGTCATGTCAACCCTCGTGCGGCGATACGCTTTGTGGAAAGCGCAGAGGGGAGCGCGAGTGGCGGACCTCGAGCAACTGCAAGGGAGCATTAGTCTTCCAAGCACAATCAAACTGATCTGGTCTCTGCGTGCCTTCACAACGACCAGTGTCGCTCTCGTGGCGATCTGGTCGTTCTACTACCTGGGCAGTCAGGCCAGCAAGCTGGAATTTCGACGGGCCGATTCTGGCTCATATCACAACATGCAGGCTGCCACTGCCGGCCCAAATTACCTGTCCGGCTTTAGCTCCTCCTATACAGGCTCGTTCCCAGTCGAAACCTTGAACGCTGATCTCATTGCGGCCGAAGGCTTTGCAAATCCGGAGTATCAGGCAGTTGCGTCGAACCTATGGGGTACCGACTCGATTGGGTCCGCATTGCTCCCTGATCTCAACGCTGTCCTCGATCAGGGCTGGTTTGTCAACAATGTCGGATGGGTGCCTCCCCATCCTGGTCACCATGGCTGGGTCAAAGTTGGACATCAATCGCAGCTCCACAACTACGACGACTACTCGTCACTCGTCGGAAGTCCCATCTACTTCATGCTGTTAAGTGATGGAGGGGGCGCATCGATGATCCAAGTCAATAGCTTCCTGGGTACCTACACTCTCCACAACAGCTACCTTTCCGTCAATTGTGGGCGACCTGTATTCCTGTCTTACGACTCTTTTCCCAAAGGGACATATATGAACCAATCTATTAGTTTCAACATGACCCAGGTCCGAGCCGACGCCCCCCGAGATGTTCACGGACACCCTCTCCGTGAATTCAACCTCTCAACCCGTTGGATTCCAGACAACGACCAAAGCATCCTCACATACGGCAGCTCAACACAAACATGTAACATCACCTCTGTCAATGTCGACATGCAAGTCTCCTGTGGGCCGTCAGGCTGTCATCCAGACAAAATGCGATACGCCAACCATACTTCTCGCCACAACGCAACCTCGTTCAGCACACCCTTTGATGACGACGCATTTTCTGCTCGGTTCTTCAGCGCTCTTCTCCTCGCTCGCGGGCCACAACTCAACGTCTCGACGCCTACGGATATTGGGGCCAGTCTAACTGTGAGCCTTCAAAACTGGCTAGGCGAACACGGGAGCGGTGACGGCTACGACGTATTCCTGACGATGACTAGAAGAGGCCTTTCAATGCCGCTCACCTTGTACTTTAACAGCTACTACATGCTGTCGCAGCGCGACGCCAGTTCCGGACCAACCTTTAGCGCCGACGACACGGCTTTCCGGCTCCTCACTGTCCATGGCGCGTTCTATGACCCTCATTATGCCATCTTCTGGGGATGGATCGCTGTCGATTTCGTGTCGTGCATCATCCTCTTGATTGCTGCGGCGGTCGCATGCTGGCTGCGCACCCAAACCCTAGCCCCCGACATCTTCGGCTATGTGTCGAGTCTGACGAGAGACAACCCGCACATCCACCTACCTGACAACGGGACAACGCTGAGTGGCCTAGAAAGAGCGCGGCTGTTGAGAAACGTCACGGTCAAAATCGGCGACGTGAGTTCTCCGGACGATGAAACGGGCAGAGTCGGCCTGGCTCAGGTGCACAACACCAGCAGAGCTCCGGTGGCCAATTTGAAGCCGACTGTTGCATATGTTTGATGAAAGCCAAGCTGAGAGCTGGTGCTATCTTGCCACGCATGCAGCCACGTAAACACTAATGATAATATACTCTACGAATGTTCCTTTGCCGGCATTTGCCTTCTCTCTCAGAACCCCCAAATCTAATTTTAATCCTTTGTGGCATCAAGTCCTGTTTAACACGATGCGTACCTAAAATGAAAGACTGAATGTATGGCTTACCTGAGTTCTTCAAGCAGCTTGCTCCGATACTGGGACCATGATCTATCCGAAACCAAACAGCGTTTACGCTAAACTGGGTACGCCTCAATCGTTCCATTACAGATTAAAAACGTAGAGCGAGAACTACGCGTTGCATCCTTTATATCCCTTTGTCCGCGCCCGCGCCCTAGCAGATCCGATGTATGACATCCAGACCCTACCAACAAAGCCATCTAAGTATCAAAGCGACAACAAATGAATCTTGTACAGCTGAGCTGCAAGCCATGCCCGCCTGTGTCTCAGATCCCCCCAGACATCCTCCACAGCTACAGCCTACATGGTCCTCCAGCGATGCCATCGCTGGAAGTACAAATATCTATCTCAGATGCCTGAGAAGGAAGTTCGGAGTTGTTGTCTGTCCTCCTCCATCATCATCATCATCACCATCATCACCACCACCGCCGCCACAAACCTGATCGTCTCTGTTCTCATCTTGTGGGAAGTCTTTGTTACAATTCTCTGGCAGACAAACTCCCTACACGAAAAAACGGAAAAGTCAGCTTGGGCCCATCCGCGCCACCATCCATCCCATCCATTTCATCGATCCTGCAGCGAGCTCAACGTCGACATCCTAAACCCTCACACACCAAGGAATAACGACCCCAGCTATTGTCGCTGCCCACTATCTGCCTGCAACGACCCCAGTCATTGTCGCTGCCCACTGTCTGCCTGCAACGTCGCGTCGCGTCGCGTCGGCACGGTTCTTTTCCCTGCATGTCACTCTAGCCACGATGGTCGAGGACATCCGCTACGTCACCAAGGGCCTCTTGGTCTTTGTGCTCGCAGCCTGGATCGCGCGGCAACTGGTCCCCGAGTGCTCTGTCTTCGAAGAACCATTCCAATATCAGGTCTGTCGGCGGAACCCGTGGCGAGAGTGTCTGGAAGGATCTGGCTTCAACTGCTTTGAACATTCGATCCAGATTCCGGAACTGAATGCAGATTTGGTCGTCTTGGTTCTCGCGGGGTTGTGGCTTTTGTAGAGGCCAGAAAGGGCTTATGATGCCTACTCTACCTGCCTCTGGTACTGGAAGAGTGGGAATCTCAAGGGTGGGTGAATGAAAAGTGGAGGAGTGGAGCATCTCAGACTGTTCAGTGGAGGGTATAAGGCTGGAAAGGGAAACCTGAGGATCGTGGCTGGCCGCGAAAAAGATATCGAACCGGGAAGGGGAAGGAAAATGAGCGCAATATTCAATCGATGCGAATGAGATACTGGTTGGTGGGCACCGAGCGAGGAGAAATGAGACCAGATTGCAAGATGGTGAAAGGACATCAAGTAGACCCTCAGAAGATCGCTAGGACTGGATCTGTATCACGACAAATCAAATCAAATTGTTACTTTTGGCCTGTATCATCCTGATGGAGTGAGTGAGATTGGCATCCATCAGACTCAGCCTTGCGTGGAATCACCTTGTTCCCTCTTCCTCTCGCACCTAGGTGGCACCAAGCCAGATCCGTCACGTGCATTTGATCTGGCAAGGGCCAAAAAGTGCAAAAAACTTATTGAACCAAGCTGACCTCCTAGCAATTTCCCCGTTCTTAGGGTCTTCTAGAAGCAGGTTGGAACCAAGTGAAAACCCCGCTGTATAACACACCAATCTTGTTTGGCCAACGGTGTTTTACCCCAAGAGGAAATCACACGCTCTTCTACCTCGCAAGACCGGGGTTGTACCCAGGATTTCTTTCGGGAGGGCTCGAATTTTTTTTTTGGTTTGCTTAGAGAGAGTGGTTAACGCACCACCGTCCAAACACCTAGACCATCGAGGCCTGGGTTTGCTTCAGTGGATTGTTGGGAGGAATCTTGTGACAATAATATATCAACTAGTAATTTGCGTGAAGTGTTGACCGTATTGCAGTGAATGTGGCCGCCAAGGCTGTGGTGGTGGTGTGCAGTGACTGTGGGTGAGGCAGAAAAGCAGACGAACACACAAGGCTGAGCATTGGTGCCACTGCAAGCTACCTACCTACCTGACATGGTATATTATGGAGGTGAGGCGAGGCTGGATTGCACAAGTCCTGTCCATCTTCCGTCTTCAGGAGCTTATCCCCAGATATGCAAGGGCTTACAGTGAGTGGTCCGTACCCAATTGGGATCAGTCGAGCAGGCGGTTATGACCGGGATGGCAGCAGGGCATGGGCGTGGGGTTGCCATTCTATAGCGTAATATTCCGTACTCCCTGTAGCACTGTAGTACTACCTGGGTAGCCAAAGGCAAGTTGTCATAGAGCCGGGTAGAAGGTAGAACAAGCCCTCCAACTTGATGTTGAGCTTGAAGAAGCCTCCTAAGCCACCCGTCTTGGCAGCTTGGCACGAAGTCAGTAAAGCTTCTGCGCGCGGAGCTCATGGGCCGTACCGCTTTCGAACCCTCGGCCACCTCCCATTCACAGTTCTGTTCGATCCTGCAAGTTGTCATTGTCATTGTCATTGTCATTGTCATTGTCATTGTCGTCGTCGTCGTCGTCCTCCCATCCCCCTCTAGACCAGGAGCTGAATCCGGCCACACTCGACAGGACCGCTGTTCGATCTTCCTGCCTTTCCTGCGCTCGGCCATGGGATCTTGATCTTTTTCCTCCCCGGTTCGCCCGATCGTGGGGCCCCGCATCTCAGGCACTTGCCAACCTCCTCCACAAGAAGAGAAGCGAACGCCAACCACGGCGCTGATGCTCACCGCTTACGCCCATGGAGGTTGTTGCTTGACGATCCGGGTCAGGCTCTGGGCCCATCTTCCCCAACAACTTCCGTGGCTCGGCTTTCCTACGGATACTTAAGCACCCGTAGCGAGCTTCAACCTCCCCGCAAAGCACCATCTCTTTTTGATCGAAAGACTCCCCTACGATGGCCCCGGAAGGAGGGGTTGTCGTAAATTCTCGGAAACAGGATGAGATCATGAGATGGGTCTGCTGCTAAGCTCTCATCTACCCCAATCCTATCCGATTGTGGCCTGCCCGGTGCTTTATGTCCGAGAGGCTGCCACAATACACGGATTGCTCTGACCCGAAGTCTGCGACTGGGAAGCAGCATATAAAGACAGAGAGAGCTGCTTTGCTTTCTCCCTCATATTCTCCCTCACGACGGATCCCGCACTGAAGGTCTGCAAAATGTTCCTCACTCTTGGATTCTTGGTTCTGAGCCTCGTTGCTTTACCATGTACTGCCTTCCTTCGGACAGCTCCAAACGTGTCTTCTAGCGACTACTCATTCACGGTCAGTCGATGACGTCTCAACCCATATCGGCATCTCTCTCGACGACACAGCTGACTGGATGACTAGCAATTCGGCGCCGTCGCCAATGTGAAAAATGTAGTCGCATACAATGGGACCGGTATCAAGAGCTACTGGTGGGCAAACTTCTTCCAAGGCACCAATGGCCATTCCTATTGCGTCGTCATCACCAGCGCCAATTCAGGCCCGAATGACACCGTCTCTTCGCTGTCTGTAACGGACCTCAACACCGGCTACCACTTTGGTACCTCCGTCATTGAACCTGGACAGCTCTCTACCACCAAGTTCGAGGGCAAATCTAGTGTCCTACATGTTGGTTCGACTGCCGCGGACGAGTTCTCCCAGACCTACGCCGTCAGTACTCTGCCCGAATTCAAGTTTGATCTGCAGTGGGTACCCAAGGGTCCTATACTATACCAGGGCGGTTCGGGTTTCTTCGAATTCGGAGCTGATCTTGCATACACCTTCGATGTCGTCGAGGCATTGCCGTCGGGAACCCTGGTGGTGAATGGCACCAACGTGACAGTCGTCCCCGAGAACTCGACCACTTGGCTTGACTACCAGTGGGGGCCAGGGTACGCTATCGGCGGCTGGCATGACTGGGTCATCCTGCTGGAGAATGGTGTTCGGATGCAGGTGACTGTGACCGCGCCGAACGCTGCGTATAAGCAAGCCAGCTTTACCACTATGGTGTACCCCGATGGTCATCAAGAACTCTGGCCAGTCAAGAATGACACCCAGCCCAGGAACCCGTGGGTGTCTAGCCTGTCTAACATCACATACTACAGCGACTATGTGATCGACATCCCGCTGAAAAACACCATTCTCTACTCCCACCTGCCAGTCAAAGGCGGCGAAACCGGTCCATCCAATGGTTCGACGACGGCAAACACCATCGCCGACACCTTCACTTGGATCAATGGCACTTTTGACGGGTTGCCAATTAAAGGGTATGGGATCATGGAATTGCGTGAGAACGCAGGCTGTACATCATTTGGTGCATGCTAGCTTCACGATTCACTCACGACCATCTCACGATCCATGACTTGATTGTGATGATCTCTCCCGGCAAGGACGGATATAGTACATAGTACATAGTAGTTAGTAAATAGTTGGGCGCCTCCTTAAGCCTGCAAAAACCAAAAAGTGCAAGTACAAGTGCAAGAGTTGAATGATGTCCTCTCTTCTCCTAGCTTCCCTTCCCTAGTAAGCGGTTGATTCTGAGATGCCTTGCGGTCATGCACCTAGCTATCCGTTCTGTAACTCCGCGTCTAATCTCCGACCTGCATTGGCCGGTAGGTGGCCCGGGGGTTGCATTTCTCCCCGGATTTCTTTGGGGAAAGGAGCTGTACGCAGTACTTCAGGGCAGGGACAGGTTAGGTCGTCGCCATTTGCGAGTTCGATTTCGAATTCGGAGTAATCCGTACTCATGACCTATGTAGGTACCTATATGCATGGGGAGCAGACGGAAAGCAAGCCTTCGGGATCAGACTCGGAACGAATCAAGAACCGATCCGGGCTCTGTACTCCGTACTCATCACTGACCGGGGGTGAGGCTTCGCTTTTCAACTTTACCGTAAGGGTCCTATAGGTACCTGACACATAATACCTAGTACCTAGAGCAGGACAAGACACGCCAGTAAATGGGAACCATTGCAGACTAGCCAGCATTGATCAGAGCTTAAGCCGTCGAATAACTACCTAATTGGGGTATTCGGTTATTGGTCCTTACGACGGGCACCTAACGGGTACTGCTACTCATGCTCTGAAGAGTACTCCGTAGCCGTGTAAAGTAGTGCCGAGTCAGTATAAACACCTTGCTGAAGCTACACGTAGGTATGTAAATCCGTACCTAGGTACCTTAAGTACCTTAACTGCGGGCGCCACACAGCTAGCTCGTACAAACCGAACGAACACAAAGCGGCGTCACCATGTCGCCGTAAAGAGAAGCTTTTCTGCTGAGTAAAGTTCATGTGACCAATGCAGTTAGGTAAGTTGTACCTTGGCAGTACGGTGCCTCTGCGCCGACTTCGCTCTGCTCCAATTAGCCACCATCGACCGGACCGAGGTTGTGCTCCCTCCTTCGTCGATACACGAAACGAAGGCAGCGAGGCCGGGAAGAGTGCGATACCCGCTTCGAACAGTTCATTAGTTGACTGCAAGTGGGCAGAGGCATATTCGCCCCTACGGCGCAGACAGATCGGTACAACCGCGAGCACCGTCTTTGCTTACAGAAATGAAGCTCCGGACTTCGCCGCTTTTGGGAGGCGGATATCAATTCCAATGTCGTCAATGGACTGGACAAGGCTCGAGGCGATTGACCAGCAACCGAGGCTTTGTGGGAGGAAGGGGAATAGGAAGAGGAACTTCCGCACTTGAAGCTTGCAGGCCTGTCGCGGATTGGAACACTCGCCCGGCCAGCCTATTACTAGAATCTCGACGAACGGTGTCAAGATCGGGACCCGGAAAATGCAAGAACCAGTGGCGCCCAGCGCGCATGGCCTCAACATCGACATCAACATCGACATCGACCTCGTCTCTGCCGCAGGTGCTCGTCAACGACATGGCGAACCAGGAGGTGATTGTGGATTTCAACACCGGCACGGCGCTGCGGTACCCGTCATTCTGGCTGCGCGACCACTGCCCCTGCAGCGAGTGCCAGCACCCGAGCACGCACCAGCGGCAGCTCGACACGTTCACCATCGACCCAGAAATCAAGGTGTCTAGCGTGCGGTCGACGCCATCCGGCCTTGAAGTGGTGTGGCCGAACAGCAGCAGCAGGGATTCCAGCAGTCACGAGAACGCCAACGCCAACGCCAATACCAGCACGAACACGAACAAAACACACACGAGCGTCTACCCGTGGGAATGGCTGGAGACGCACCCGCCCTTCGTCCAAGCGAGCAAGAAGACGCCGGCGACAGCCGCCGCCGTGCAGCGGGCATGGACGCACGTTGCGCCCTCGGCGGCACCGACCAACTTGCCACGAGTGGCTTACAGCGCCATCGTGGACGGCCCAGACACGGACGGACTGAAGAGGTTTCTGCAGCACATCCATACGTACGGGCTGTGCTTTGTGCCCGGGACGCCAGCCAACCCGGCAGCGACGCAGACGCTGGTCGAGCGCATCGCACACATCCGCGCCACGCACTACGGCGGCTTCTGGGACTTCACGAGCGAGGCGAACCCGATCGACACGGCGTACACAAACGACCCGCTACCGCCACACACCGACACCACCTACTTCACCGACCCGGCCGGGCTGCAGCTGTTCCACCTGCTGTCGCACACGTCGTTGCAGGACCCCAGCCGGGCCGGCCAGGGCGGCGAATCGACCTTTGTGGACGGCTTCGCCGCCGCCGCCCACCTGTACCACCATTTCCCGGACCACTACCGCGCCCTGGCCACCTACCCGATCACCTCGGCCGCACTGGGCTCGCCCGCCGGCGCCTTTCTCAACACCAACGCCGCCCTGCAGGGCTACCCGGTCTTGAACCACAGCTCGCCGTCTGCCAGCCGAGTGGCGGCCCCGTCTCCCGCCACACTGGTGCAGATCCGATGGAACAATCTCGACCGTCTGGCCCCGGCCACGCCCACGTTCCCCAACCACACCGCCCTGAAGGCCTGGTACGCCGCCGCGCGTGAATGGGCTCGCATCCTCGAGAGCCCTGAATTCCTGCTCACCGTCAAGCTGCAGCCCGGCGAGCCCGTCATCTTCGACAACTGGCGCGTCCTGCACGGCCGTTTGGCCTTCGAGGGCAAGAGGAGGGTGTGCGGTGCCTATACCGCCATGGATGACTTTAGTGCCAAATGCCGCAGTTTAGCTATTGAAGTATAGACATCTGTTTCTCCTCCTTTTTCCTCGAATCTATTTCCTATCTCTCTTTAAAGTGCTGGGTCAGTTCCCATTCCTCCCTCTCTTAAGAGTGCTGGGTCAGTCCCCATTCCTCCCTCTCTTCAAAGTGCTGGGTAAATCCCTATTCTCCACTCTCTTTAAAGTGCTGGGTTGGGTCAATCAATCCCCATTTCCCCAAGCCTTCGTTTCGTTTCGTTCGACCTCTAGTCCTCTAAGACAGCTTTACGTCTAGATTACATCGAAGTCTAGATATATTTTTATTTCTTCCCCCCTTTTTTCCCGAATATTTTCTTCTATATCTCTCTTACTGGGTTATCTCTTTAAAGTGCTGGGTTGGGTCAATCAACCCCCATTTCCCAGGTCTTCATTTTCCTCCCGTTCGACCTCTAGTCTTCCACGAGACAGCTTCGGGCCCAGATCGCATCGTGTCTCAGCCCGTCCGGCAGTAATATACCTTATGTGACGTACATTGCCAATCCATGCCATGGCGTGTTTCGTTTCGTGTGAGCTGGGGGCGGGGGAGGGGCGGGGGGGAATGCCATTGGAAGGGAATACATCGAGGAGTGGTGGCAGAGATAGGTACCTTATGGAGGTACCGAGTACATACAACGTCATCTTTGGCGAGCGACACGCACGTTTCCCCAGAGAGGGAGAGGTTTGGTTATAAAACGCAGAGAAGAGAAGATGGTGCTGTAGTCGTGTGTCTTGTGTCTCAGATGGCCATGTCTAAATCACTGGAGAGCAAAACTGCAGACACACAATAGATGACTTGGCAGAGAGCGTCAAACTTGAATCCTAATTAGTAGTACTAGTATTATAGAAAGCAATGGAGCCTAATTACCTTAGTAGTACTGTAGAAAGCAATGGAGCCCGATTAGTAGTACTGTAGAAAGTAATGGAGCGTGTGGCGCAATGGAGCGTGTGGCGAGAGATAAAAGACAAAGCCAGACTACATACAAGAAAGAGACACTTGTGAACAAACCATTTGTGTCAAATCATGGACTTTTCTTTGTGAGTCTCGTTGTTGGTGCTAGTGTATGAGCTACGTACTAGCAAAATGCCTCCTCCAACTCAGCACGTATCCAGGCGATGCTGGCAGCCCCGGCCCCAAGCTTATCCATAGCAATCAGTATGGGTGTTGCATTGATGGTCGATTGGTCTGCCTCATTGTCTTGTTCTCATGCTCACACACACACACAGCAATTGCAATTCTGTCCCCTGCAGCAAATGATATCTTGTTCCCAACAGCAGATGAATCGCTGACCTGATATCAGGCCTGAGATCGACTTCAAGACTAGCTATGCATGTATGATAGCGTCTAGTTTGGTGGCCTGTAGACATCAATCCACAGGATCCGGTCTGGAGAAATGATGGCATGCTCAGAAGGCGAAGAGCTGTGCCCATTCGGCCTCACGCTTGAATCCCATGTACATGTCCCAGACGGTGCATTTCAAGCCCTGGCTCTTATCCAACTGCGCTCTCGCTCTTGCAATTCGATCGATCGTATTGTGGTGGAATTTGACAGACTTCTCGAAGCCGGCACGCATCTTAAGGACCTGTTCAAGCTCTTCTATCAAAGGAGCCTCGACCGAAGGGGCAAGGTTATGGATGTTGCGCTGGGATTCGAAGTAGTCATAGTAGTCTTGGATGACATCGTTGAAAAGTCGGACTTGGTTGCGAAGTCGGTCAAGCCGGCCGAGATGGATATTGAGTCGAGCTTCGAGTCCTGCTCGGTCTCCTGGGAGGTCGTCGAACGGCTGTGTCTGGGTGGTCTCCGACGATTCACTCTTGGAGCTGTTGTTGCTGTGAGTGGAGCCGACCTTTTTCAGCGTCGACACGATGCTCTTGAGACCGGGGAGCGAATCGGCGCCATCTTGCTCGTTGTTTCCCTTGGAAGACATGGTTGACTTGTTGGCCTGTTCACTTTCCGAGTTGTTGCTGCTGAATCTCTTACGCACTCTGTTTCTCAGAGATCGTGCCTTGATGGATTCTCGTCGACCTTCCCAGTCAAAGTCGAAGTCGTTTGGGTCTTCCTCGTCGGCCGGTGCGGAGAGAGGCTGGGATGAGACACGCCCTAGTAGAGGCTTGGGCTCTGCAGTTGTGTCTAGATTGTCCTGCTGTCCTGCAATGTTGGTGGTTGAATTCACAGGTGAGATTGTGGTGACTTGGTCGTCAAATCGCACTACAGGAGGATTGAGAGGAGACTTCGATTTCGACGCAGGTTCAGGAGTGTTGGAGGCCGAATCTTCGAGCTCGAGTGTCTTGGAGGAATCTGCCTCTGAAGGCTGAACGACAGATGATAGCTCTTCCTCCTAAGTAGAGATCACAGTCGACAGAGTTTCTTCTTCGGGGACAGCAGAGTAAGGTAGAGGATCTGGGAGTGTGAGACGCTCTTGCTCTTGAGTAGGCAATTCAGTGAGGACAGCTGTGGGTTCTTTGAAAGGCACCGCTGTGCTGGTTGAAGATTCACCGTCTGCACAATCAAGGTCTGAAGGTGGAAAGAGAGCCGACTCGTCATGCTGCAAACTTGAAGTGAAGTGAAGAGCCAGTGTAGGCGGTGAACAGGAGGGTGCGGCGAGAAAGAGAGCACGTGCCTGTTCATCAATAGTGTTCAGTTCAGGACTCTTTTGTAGTCTTCTTCGTCGGAAAGAGACACCGCCTCGTTTTCGCGACCTCACTCCGGCTTGTCTCTCCTCCTTGTTTGCTCGTGGCCACACTCTGAAGGCGAACAATCGTTGACATCTGCCGCAGCAAACAACTCCTGCCTTGGACGCCATGTCGAGTAAGAGTACAAGCAGGCTTTATGATATACAGGCACCAGAATATGGTCCCCGCAAAGAATTCCAAGATCCAAGATGAAGTAACAAAGGTTCGAGAATGAGATCCGCACTGTTATTCAAATCATTTCCTGTGTTGTCCGTGGGTACGGGCAGAATCTCCCTCCATATCTCAGGAAGGCAAGACGCCGTCCGCACAATGGACAAAGGACACGAGGCGCTTTCGCTCCAGGTGACCACTTGATATCGAAAGAACGTCTTCTTCCACCTTAGGTTTGATAGGCTAAAGCGGGCAGATGTCCAGATGTCTAGGTAAGGCCACTTTGCTCCCTGCCTGTGATCCTGCCGATGTAAGTCCCTGCAACCATTAGTTGAATTTCCAGCATATATCATAAGTTTTGACTTACATCCTGAAGTTGGAGAAGTTGGATGAAACTTCGACCGGCAGCAAAGTCTTCTGACAATACAATCGATCCAGCACTGACTCCAGAGAACAAAGAAGACCCATTTCCAACTCCAGACACCTCGAAGAACCCAGTCCCAACTCAAGGCACTAACGGACGCCCTCCTTTCATGGGAAGATGCGTATGAAAAATGAGGAGTAGTTTTAAACCTCCTATCTGGAAAGTCCATCTGCCGACGCCCGAGCAGAAATCTTCCATTGTTTCAAGGCCAGCCTTTCAATAATACTCTCCGCGGTCGAATGGAAGAGCAGACACACTCAGCCAAGGCTTCTCGAATACATTTCAAGCATTCTGGATGTGTGTCGAATTTCCCAGCCTTTTTGCTGAAGGAGGCTCAAGCTACCAGTCACCCACATACGATAACCAGCACCGTCAGCATCAAACTCGTACTTATGGCGCCCGGCATGTATGAGAGCACCAACGATGTGGGACAATTGGAGTCCTTGTTGAGTGGGGATCACAATGGTTTTCTCGGCAT
Organism: Capronia epimyces CBS 606.96; assembly: GCF_000585565.1. NCBI lineage: Eukaryota > Fungi > Ascomycota > Eurotiomycetes > Chaetothyriales > Herpotrichiellaceae > Capronia > Capronia epimyces. The sequence continues at coordinate 1,167,422 of NW_006912906.1, forward strand.
CATCGGAATATAGGGACGCGAGCTCCAAGATGAGAAGGGTTCCTTTGAACCACCGACCCTGATATCGGAGTCTGAAGAGGCATACAGGGCTGACAACGAGATCTCAGGTGACAGCGAGGGTCCCAGGAGTAATGGTAAGGTCGGCGACGGCGAGGTTGTGCGAGCCTAACTCACCTTAGGCTCCTCAGGGGTGAGTTCAAAACAACTTCCCGTGTCTTGGCATATCCAGCTTAGCCGCAGTGCAGTGGTCGAAAGCTGCGCGGCTACCATTGAATCTCTGCCGTCAATCTGCATGGCCACGTCCTTCTTCAGAGGCCATCCATCAGCATCACCAGAGGACCGCCATGCATCTGCACATATCTCGCCGGGAGAGAGGGAAGATCCCCTTATCAGACCTTGTTGCTGCCACGAGTGCTTGACCACGCCCACGACCATGGATTCAGTTCCCCACCTAATAGCTCCGGCTGCCCTGGTGTGAACCTCCCTTTGTTGAACACGGAGATCCTCACTCAGACTCGAAGAGCGACTTCAGAGGCGACAATGGGCAGGGACATAGCTCCAACCCCATACAATGGCCCACACGTTTTCATCAACAGTACCGCTGATAAGTTAAACAAAAGTCGCGATGAGATCTTCACCATATCTTCCCATGTGTCAAAGACACATCGCAAATGGGTGAAGGATGAAAGGCTGAAGCGTCTGAATGCTTCTGCGGGCAAGGCTGTGGCACAAAGGAATATAGTTGCTGCAGCTCCAACGCCCCAGACAGTCGGACCCCGGCCAATTGCGTCCCTGTACCATCCTGCTGTATCAACATCAACCGATGCTAGTCGACGGCAATGGCCACTATCCCAAGAACAGGCGTGGCCGCCCCTTCCGGGTGCGCGTTCCGATGCTAACTCAAGTAGCGAGATTGTCCGATACTCCAGGGCCTTGCTGAGTGGCGAGAGAAGCCAAGAAAATGCTGACCAAGAACGAACGAGAGCGTGGGAAGAGTATCGTTATTGGGCGCTTGAACAGCCCTCTTTGACCCTTTGGAAGGGCAATTCTGACCCCTTTCAAAGCGCCGCTGTTGGATTAGTGGCTCGAGATTACGAGATCATTCGCCAGGCCCAGCGGTTTCCAGTTTTTGCAGCTTGGCCGGACAAAGCAAGCGCCGTCTTCAGGGCACCAATAGCAGATACAGCAAACTCCCATATTGAACTTCAACAAGCCATGAAAGATGAAGGTGAGATCCACGCAATTCTCGCTTCAGGTTACCATGTGACCGCCGGCTCTTCAGGGCCAAACTCCGAAGTGTATCTCGGCCGCGAGCTGGCGCACAAGACTCGAGCAGTGGCACTTCTGCGACAGAAGCTCCTGGACCACGGGTTCTCCGATAGCGTTGCGACTTTAATCCGTCTGCTTATCTCTCTAGACTTTGAGGCAGGTGACTTTACAGCTTCTCTGGTCCATTTGCGTGGCCTCTGGTCTATGTCTTCGTCCCTCCCCGACAGATTGCTCGACACGCAAGAGCTTATCATCGTCAGCGATGTCTGGGTTGGCCTATCATTATTGAAGAAACCAGAAATCCCCCCTTCACGCTATGACCCTGGCAGTCGCCCATTGCAGACGTTCGATGCGGCCCTTCGACTACTGGAGGAGAGCGAGGCGACCCGTTTCAACTGCTACGAGGCCGAGACCAGTTACCGCTCGGATACTGTGCTCAGTACAGAAAGCTTTAGCTTGCTGGATGCTGCCAACGAAGTTGTGAATACCAAAGCCATCATGGATCAGGTCAACGAAGCCACTATACAACAAGACGTGGTCTGGTGGATGCACAGACGGGCTACGGCTGTTTCAGGTTTACTAATCTCCGGATATGTTGATGCGATCAGGTCCAGTGGCTCTGCAATATGTTCAGACAATTTGAACGTCAGGAAGGAGTTGGATGCTGCCGCATGTTTGTGTGGAATTTTGTTTATGAATTTTAGGTTCATGGACTCCCCCAACAACTATAACTTTAGCAAGACATTTCAGATGATCGAGCCGATCTTACGAAGAGTTTCGCAAGATTCCGGGGAAGGCGTCCAACAGGAACAAGACGACGTTTTCCTGTGGTTACTGTTCATGTGCGCCATGGGCAGTGATGTCTATGCAGCAAGAGGAGACATCCCCTACTCTGTTTGGCCTGCCCGAGAGTTCCGCCGTGTGTGTGCGCGACGAAAAGTCACAGATGAAGCTTCCATTATAACCCTCTTCCGCCAATTTGAATACTATCCTCAGATGGACGACTTTGTCAAGGAGCTTCTGTCGGATACAGTCGAGTTGCTGGATATGCCTATCATGCCATGGTCGAAGTGGTGCGAAATTCTTGACCATTACGTCCCTTGAATGAAGCAGCCCGACACAGCTCGAGATATCTATCTATCATTGGTCTTACAGAGGTGACCGCTTTCCTAGCATGGCTCTGGAAGCATTTCATTTTGCAGGAGTTCCCATCAGTATGCCAATACTTGATGGCCATCTCCGACACCAAACATATCCATCAATATCAGGCTAGAGCTCCGAACAATTCCCAGGGCGAGGCAATTCCTAGAATCAAACCCTGATAACTTCCCACACATGGCCACCCCTTAATCCCTTACTCCATTCTCCTTCTTATACCACAGCCGAGAGTTTCTCCAAACTGACTAGGTACAAAATATAGCGTCCCCCTGGCTTCGGATGAACAGCGAAACGCCCATGGCTCCCATGTCTTTCAACCGAGTATATAGTGCTTTGCCAGAGAAACCTAGAAAACTGCCAGACACTGAATTCCAAAAGCCTCAGTGAGCCAGCCGCCATCCCTTAACCTGCACGTCCCGCGTATTTGGTTGTGATTTAAAGAAGGTTAATTCTGTACAAGGCTCGGAGGGTCTGGAATCGAGGTCATCCGCGATTGTTTCAGGGGTGTGTTGGCCGTGTACTCCGTATTCGTGTCCGTATCTGTCGACGGCCGAATCATCGGGATCTAGCGGTCCGGGGTGAATGTCAGTGGAGTGGAAGGTTCGATGTGTGGATGGGTGGATGACTGGTCGCTTTTTTCTGTCTTCCATACATCGGTCAAGATACCATTACCGACGAAGATGAGAGGTTCAGAGTTTATCTGGTTGAGCATGGCTACGACGTGTCTACTCTAGGTACGAAGAAAAATCACGAGGAGAAGAACGTGGAAGGCCTAGTCGGATTCGAAACAGGCAAGGAGGCTGAAGCAGCTTCCCGTGTATAAAATTGCTGGGGTGGCTATCCGTGTCAACTTAGTGCTCGGAGTGCACGGATGAAGCCAGATGAGACCGATATCTGGTCCTGAGTCTGGATGAGTGATAGGAGAGAAAGCAGTTGTTGGATCATGACGACACCATTCGTTCTCTATATACTGACGCCGTCTTCTCCCTTTTTTCTCCTGGATGCGACTTTATCGACGTTCGAAGACTGCTGCCGCTGATCCTCACGCGAAGCCTACCCACTTAATCGAACAACTATAAATCACAACACCGCCCCCTTGGGGAGCTACATTGAGAAAGCCTACTACGGGGATTCCAACCCATTCAACGAAGCCATCTTCGATCAGGGAATCACTCACCGCCCGCCGCAGCTGGAGAGCGACCGCACAAATCGAATTCTTCTATATCCTGGCTCGTTCAATCCCCCTCACGTTGGGCACTGGGCGCTTCTCGACCACGCGTTGGCGAGTAGCCAAGACATCAACATTATTGCTGCAATAATCCTGCCACTGGATGATGACAGGGTAATAGAGAAATGCGAGGCCCTGGGCCAGAGCCTGGCATTCAGCAAGGAGCAGCGAGTTCAAATTTGGCGAGGATATGGACCGCATGACAAATACTGGGCGTATGGTGGCAGCGAGGGGGAATGGCCTTCATTCCGCCATCGCCTAAATGAGGACTGCGCTCGGGATGGATTCGAAGTGAAGTTCATCGTGTTGGCGGGCCCAGACCAAGTGAGCCAGGATGACGTTTCGTGGAACCCACGGGATTGTGAAGAGATCCTAGTCAGCGATGTTTCCCGTTCTGCGGACTTCACGACCTCAGAAGGTACATTAGAACAGTTCGAGGAATGTGATCCCTGGGAACCTGTTTTCTGGAACGAGGAAGCAGCAACACGACATGCCACGAGCAGTGCAGCATTTCTAGGAGGTGGATATGCTCTCCTTGCCCCGGCTTTGCTGCATGAAAAACTGGAAAAAGGCTAGTGATCCCGTGAGCTTCCAAAACTCATGTTGTACTAATTGATCTCTTAGATCCTAGGTACTTTGAGCACTTGATGGAAACCCTTCGCTCCGATGACATGAGCAAGACCGAGAGCGTGAGCATTTGCTACCGCAAAGCTGTCCCCACCCACAGCATCCGCTTTATTCCTGCTCAGGGCGAGATAGTGCACATCAGTTCTACACTCATTCGGACCATCATTGAGGAGTGTGAACCGGCGAGACTGGAGGAAGAGCTAAAAGACATAGCTCTGCATCCCGAGATCTTGGTCGAATTTGTCAGGGCTCAAGTTCCCCGCCATGGGGGATGTCTCCGGGCATCCATTTCGACACCCATTTCGTACCGCACCCATGCGGATTGAGACGGTATTCTGTGAACGAAGATCAAGGTGCAGAGAGTGTAGGTAATACCTCAGATACTGTGACACTGTCGCTGTTCGGATTTCAGTTTCTAGCCAACTGGTTCGCGATTTCGTACCTTCCGCGCCCAAAGATCTTTTTTACAGACGTTGCGAACTTCGTTGTCATGTATGGCGAGGTGAGCACGATATATCTGATTATATCTAGGTACGGAGTACGCCGTGTCTACCTAATTATAGTTAGGTATGTGGGTATACACTAGCTCCTACTAGGGTATTTTACATCTCGCTTCGACTGCCAAACTTTTTGCCTACGTTATAGATCTAAGACCCCAATTTTAAGCTTGAATCGACCAACGAACGGGGTTGTAGCTCAGCGGTAGAGCGTATGCTTTGCATCCGACTGCAAGCATGCATAAGGCCCTGGGTTCGAGACCCAGCAACTCCATTCTTTTTTGCCTTTCTCATTTGAGAGGTATTCATTATTTTTGGTGGGCGAAGCTGTATTATATGAAAGCTGCTTTGATGGAGAGTACTAGGTGCCTACCTACTTGTTGAAGGTATGGGCGCGAAGATTGAAAACTCGGCGAGCATCACGTGTAGACCCGCTGAATTTCTGCAGCGGCCAGTGCGTTTATCCGATAATTAGTTTTGGCCAGAGCCTGCGCAAGCCTGCAGGAACAATTAATTCATTGATTTCATATTTGATTTCATATTTTGCCCGACTTCGATCCCATTCTCCCTCCCACTCTCTTAGGTTGTACTTCTCGGCTCTATATCACACCCTTCCTGCACTACTCAAGTCGATCGCCGGCAAAGAACCATGAACGGTGCCAACCAAGGCCCGACTGTGGCCGACCTGGCTGCCATGTCCACCGAGGAAAGAATGACGGGCATGGAACATTCAGAAGTTCGCTACTTCACAAGGTCAGCATGGCGACGTCCGAGGCGATTACAAGTACTGACTCCGAGACAGCTATGACCACCACGGTATCCATGAGGAAATGCTGGTAAGGGCAGACAGTGCATCTTTAGAGGAAGCCGATCTAAACCAAATTCTAGAAAGATGAAGTCCGCACTCGATCGTACCGAGATGCCATCTATCAGAACCAGCACCTCTTCAAAGACAAGGTTGTGCTTGATGTCGGCTGTGGCACGGGCATCCTCAGCATGTAGGAGCCTCCTTCTCAAAACAAGATATATCCATGCTGACCTTGATAGGTTTGCAGCACGAGCCGGCGCAAGGCATGTGATCGGAGTCGACATGTCCAGCATCATCAACAAGGCTAAAGAGATAGTTGAGGTGAACGGGCTGTCAAAAAAGATCACACTACTACAAGGAAAGATGGAAGAAGTCGAGATCCCACCACAATGCTTGTCAAACGGGAAGGTCGACATCATCATCTCGGAGTGGATGGGTTATTTCCTCCTCTATGAAAGCATGCTTGACACTGTCCTCTACGCCCGTGACCGCTACCTGAACCAAGGTGGCAAGATCTTTCCGGACAAGGCAACGATATACATGGCAGGGATCGAAGACGGAGACTACAAGGAAGACAAGATCGGATGTGAGTTGACCGAGAAACTACTCAGCTGCTCAACGACAGGCTAACCCTTCTAGTCTGGGATAACGTGTATGGCTTCGACTACTCTCCGATGAAGCACAGTGCATTGAGCGAGCCACTGGTCGACACGGTGGAAATGAAGGCCCTGGTCACCGACCCATGCCCGGTCTTCACCATCGATCTGAACACGGTCACGACGGCGCAGTTGGCGTTTTCCGAGCCTTTTGAATTGCGGGTGCAGAGAAACGACTTCGTTCATGCACTCATTGCCTGGTTCGATATCGATTTCACAGCATGCCACAAACCCATCCGATTCTCGACGGGGCCTCACACCAAGTACACGCATTGGAAGCAGACCGTCTTCTATCTTCGGGAAGTCCTGACCGTCGAGGAAGGCGAGGCTGTCCGAGGCTACCTCTCCAACAAGCCCAACAGCAAGAACAAGCGCGATCTCGACATCAAGATCGACTACGAGTTGGAAACGTCGGATGCGACACGATTTGCTCGTGGATCATGCGAGTATAGGATGTAAGCCATCTCTTTCCTGCTTCCTCTTTCTGATCTCGTCGCTCATCATCTTCACTAGGTGCTGACCGGCCTGCTTTTACGACATGTTTGCTGCGTTTTTTTTGTTAGATGTGCTCATCATCATTGCTGTTGCGGGCGTGCAAGACATCAGGCGGCGCCCCTGCGGTAACACAATGCCTTCCAAGCTGCTGCTTGTTCCACGGGGCAGGATGTAATTCCAAAAGCATTCGGGAGAGGAGAGTTGGGCTATTTTAATGACCGAAAACATCTCCGGGACGATTTCAAGCGCCTCGTTATTTGCCTTAGATACCCCACGAGCTGACGCTGATCTTGATAATGGAATCATTATGGACACATCCTACCAGTACCAGTGCCGGTGCCAGCACCTCCTCAGTCCTGGCTTCAAGCCGCCCGCGTTTCTGTGCATACATCTACATGTATCTTAGGTAGCCGCGGTTAAGCCGGCAATACAGTGGCACGTAGCTGGGGATTTTCAGTTTGTGGGCGGTAGGTGGGCGGTGTTATCACGGTATAGGCTCCCAGAGCCGAACCTCGGCATCCACCCCCCGCATCGCACTCTCCGTACTCTACTGTATTTCCTCCGTCCCCGGTCTGCCGTTTCAACTTCTCTCGTTGCAGGACGAGTGCTGAGCGTGTCTATCTACTATACTATACTACACTCTTGCGATCCGCAGCTTCGTGCCCTTCATACAGCACTACATCAGGACAGCACTGCAGACCGAGAAGCAACATGTCTGGCCCGGGCGTTGGTCACGAGTATCCCCCGCAAGAAGTGTCATGGCTCAAGCGGGATGTGCTGCTGTTCGCAGTCAGCATTGGAGCCACGGTGGACGAACTACACTTTCTTTACGTGAGCAGCCGCCTGGACTGAATGTCTTTTTGACCCTGTTGCCCGTGTCTTGACCTGACCGAGTGCTGCTTTCTAGGAACTCCATCCTAACTTTGCCGTCTTTCCCACATACTCGGTCATCCTTCGTTAGTTGTCCCTCGGCGGCCTGCATGGGTCTCCAAAAAAAGAAAGAGGAAGAAGCCGGCCAGACTAACGGGATCCACAGCGTTCAAGAAGACGACACAAGAAGTCATCGACTTCTACGCCTCGCAGGAGAACAACCCGATCCCAGGCATACCCAAGCTCGATCCGAGGCGCGTCGTGGACGGTCAGCGCCTGCTCCAGTTCTTTAAGCCTCTGCCGCCGACTTCGGAGGGCCGCAAATTCGAGCTGCGGTCTAAGGTGCTAGGGGTGTACGACAAAGGCAAGCCCGGCACGGTGGTGGAAACAGAACAGACCATCGTGGACAAAGAGACGGGCGAAGTCTACACGCGGGCGGTGGGTAGCGGGTTCTTCGTCGGGCAAGGAGGATGGGGTGGCCCCAAAGGTCCTGCGACAGTGAACTATCCTCCTCCTAAGGGTCGAGAAAGTAATCCAGACAAGGTCATCGAGACTCAAGTGACAAATGAGAGCGCACATCTGTACCGGTAAGCAGCCAGCCATTTCTGGCGTTTTGCCTTTGCCCACGGCCACCAACCGCTAATCGGGGGAAATGACACAGACTCAACGGCGACTATAATCCTCTCCATGCGACGCCGGAACCTGGTTCTAAGATGGGGTTTGGAGGGGCAATCATGCACGGCCTGTTCACCTGGAACACAGCGGCGCATATCCTGTTGAAAGAGATAGGTGGAAGCGATCCGGCCAATCTGAAGGAATTCCAGGCCCGATTCGCCGCCCCGGTCAAGCCGGGTCAGAAGCTGACCACCAAGATCTGGAGAACCGGAGAGATCAAGGATGGTTGGGAGGAGATCAGATTCGTCGTCGAGGTCAATGGCAAGGTCGTTCTGAGCAATGGTCGAGCATTGATGAAAGTCGTCGGGAGCAAGAGCAAGCTGTGAGTGTTCGATAGGTCTTGGAGACAAGTGTCAAGGTCCGAAACAATGATATACTGCCCTCTTTGGAACTGTGGCGTAGGTCTGCATCGCCCAGCTCTACCTGACATGTCTGCATGAAGGGACTCTCTTGACAAGAAGGACGTTCTCTTTGTGAGTTAGCCAAGCATGGCCACGAAAATCGGCGCGGATAATAAGGCTCCGGTCTATCATGCCTCCCATGGTAAGGAGTCATGGCAGATGATGCCCTTCGAAATAGAAGAGCTTTAGAGCGTTGGCCCACGAGCGTAGCCTCGCCCGATGAACAACCCAGACCGTACCGAAGAGATGCAGCGGCCATCCCCAGAGCCATTTCTGGCCTTGCATAAGCATACAGTCAGATTGTACTTGCTGCTACGAGAATAATGTCTCAAAGTACGACGACTCTTAGCGTTATGATTCAGTATGTTTAACACATTGACTCGGGCTCGGTCGAGCCTGATGCGAAGTGTAGGGTCGGGAATACGGCGGGACGAGGAGACACTTGCCGGATGTCAACGGCGACGTCGTGCTTGGAAGTCCGGAGTAGAATAATTTGTGCTGTTCAGCTAAGTCAGGAGGAGGCTGTCATCCATCTGTCGCTCTGCCACACTATGTGCGGGCGAAAGAGGCACGGACGGTGGACTTCCGACACGTCCAGCGCAGTTTTCCGTGTAGCAGGCGGCCCAATTTCTGGTACTTGCATGACATAGTGCCGATGATGCATAAATACCTTAACATCGGAGCAACGAATCCTTGTGCCCAGGTGGCAGAGGAGAGAAAGCCATCATGCACCGATTAAGGTGTGATTGTGATTGTGATTGTGATGGTATAGAACCGGTCGAGATCGATCATTCTCGTACTCGCTAAATAGATCCAAGATGGGTGTTGAGCCGAAAGTGGGCTGAGACGTGGCGTCAAGGGCGTCGTAAGTTGCGCAACCACGTCGGGCTACACGAAGGGATAGGCGAGGGGGGCGGTTGGCGTGCTTGATGACATGAGGTTGACACACCGTCAACAGCCATCACGGACAACACACAAGCAGACTGACACAGAGACAGACAGAGGCACCTGGCACCCTGCCCACCTTGGTCGACCAGTGTCTCTCGTGTCGCTCTCTCCTTGCATGAGCAAATCGGCCACTCGAAGGGGGTTTGGCTGCGGTGTTCTAGGCGGCACACGTGATCCCCGTGTAATCGTGCATACGCCACCATATACGTAGCACTCTCTGATTGAAATCTCGCCTGCGTTGCGGGAAGAGCTACGCAGTCCCCTCTACTCATACCAGGAACACACGTTGTGGGTGTTAATCCAATCCAGCCCTCCTCCGTTCTTTGCCTCTCATTTCTGGAAATATCCAGGGGCTGGGCTGTTCTTATCTGACCCTCTTTCCGCAGGCAAAGAGCACGGGTGTGGACCTCGGGAGCTGGCTAACACCTCAACTAACGCAGGAACCCGGAAGAAAGCGCCATCTAGCTGCGGGCCCGGGTGATGTTACCAACGGTATCCCTCCCTTACGGACGACTCCTTCGCCGCACGCTGCAAGGGAGAACCTCGAGCGAGCTGTCAACAGGGCTTGTCAATCTGTCAGCTCGAGTCTGACATCCGTGACTCAGGATTCGCGAGGGTTTCTCCCCGTTTTCCAGGGGTTGGCTGTGTGCTCTAGTCGAGCAAGGTCGCGCAAAAGATTCTCCACGAATCCTCAGGGGCTGGACGATCGACTGTTGGCTCTGGTCGATCTGTATCAGCGCAACGGAGACTGTGGACTACAGCTCCATCGAGAGCAGCAAGGCATGACGACTCAGTGAGGTGGTGAAGAGAACGATGGTCCTACCAAGGTCCCATCCCGATGATCGAAGTGATAATGTCTCCAATGGCAGTGGGCCAGCTACCGGTCTCTTCGAGCCTCCGCGATGCTTGTTTGGATCTGTCCCACGGGAAACGTGAGGAGCCTGCAATCATAGGTCCAGGGTCTCGATTTAAGTACATCAACGGCTGCGATGGGCCGGTATGGACGAGATAACTATGATAACAATCCTCCGGACGCGGGCGGATAATAATATACCTTGAATCCGCCGGCCTCAAACGCTGCTGTTGGACGCGGTTTCGCGAGTCGCGACGCTGAGGGGCAGCCCTGGTCAAAGACAGACAAACCCACCTGCGAGATCAGACTGCAATCTCCGCAACAGGACGGGCGTCGATTCTGACCACACTAACAGAACACTCGCGTCTCCCTCTGTTGTGATGGATCCAGGTACCAGCTCCAGAGGGCTATCGCCCCTTCGTACCCACCCTCCTTGCCACACCAATCGATACAGTGCGAACCCCTACCCTCGCATCCACCACCCACTCAGAATGTCCCTCTTTACTCCTCATCGGGCGAGGCTGGAATCTTAGCTGGAATGCCGCCTAGAGGATAGACGCTTCTGAAGTAAAGGGGACCCGTCACCACCGGGCTGTTGGACGAAGCCCGGGTTCGATATAACACATTTCCGATCCCACCGTGGCATGTGGCTTCTCTTCTCCCCCCCAGCACCCGGTGTTCGTGTCGAAGTTCCAACCCTGACTCTTCTCCCGCGAGAAGGACGACGACAGTCAGTACAACATGCCTCTTCCGGTCTTCGAGAAGTTTTCCGCCCCGGCGAGGATCCAGCGGTTGAGTGTGTTCGCCATCATCACCATTTTACTCTTCGTGTTCTTCCAGGGCTCCTTCTTCCCGGATGTCTCAGTACCGAGCTTACATAGGGATTCCGTATGCAGGTACATGCCCATGTTATGGAACAAATTGACTGATTTCTTGATAGCATGATACGGCACGGTCGGAATATTACCTGCAATGGGGCCCCTTCGAACCCATGAACATCCCTGGCTTCGTCAACACAGGCCTACCCGGCAAGAGATCCTGTGACACGCTCAAATACAACTCGAGCGTAGGCGTGCAGAAGAGCTTCTTCCTCACGGACGACATCAAGCAGATCGCCATGACTCTCGATTCGCACCCGATAGTAGACTATCCTGACGACATGATGAACGACCCGACCCTGAAAGTGTCGGACATTGTCGAGCGAACCTGGGCACGACTGTCGGGGTCGAGTGTGTGGCTGCCCGAACACAACGTGTACTTGTCTGTCACTCGAGTCATCTTCTGCCCGAGTCGGACGCGGTCGGTGCCCAAGATGAGTTTCCTGCGAGGCCAGCTGTTCAACGCAGACTGGGAGCACCTGGACAACTACAACCTGACCTGGGGCGGCAAGGAATTCAATTTCCCCCTAGTCTTCGACATCCCCGTCAACTGGGACCCAGATGGCAGCTTGTACGGGCCCGAAGACCCAAGAATCATCCTCGAGGACAACGTGGAAGGTGCCGAGCCTGTCATCATCTTCAACATGATAGGCAAACCGTCGGACTGGAAGCGCGCAATGTACATCTTCCGCCCCTTCAGCAACTACTCGACCCTCCTGACCGTCCGAAACACCGAACGACAGTGGACCGAGAAGAACTGGGCGCCTTTCTTCGTCCCGCAGTACGAACAGGCCACTCCAAGCAGGGTCCATCTGCCTGGGCACGCGGGCCAGCCTGCACGGGTTGCGAACGAGTACATCCATTTCGTCTACAGCTTCAAGCCGCTGCGGATCTTAAAGTGCCATCTGCGATGCGGAGACTGCGAGTTCGCCTACGAACAGAGCGTGCCCGAAGGCTTCTTGACCCAACATCACGAAGATGGCGGCAGTTTGCGTGGGGGAACTAACTTTGTACCGGTACCTCTTCCTGCTAGCATGCATGTCGACCCGAAGGTCCAGGTATATGCTGCCTTCCCTCGCACGAACATTGAGAGACACTGTGATGGAAGCTTCTATCGACCGGAATTCGTGGTCATGATCAAGATTGAAGACCAGTTCCATCTCGCCTTCGCCAGCGAGTCACTAGACTTTGGGAACGCCATCATCGAGCTGGGCCCCGATGACGATCGATGCGGCAAGGGTCGCATTCTCATTCCCAACAGCGTGGCTCAGTGGGATACCAACGACGGCCAGGACGTCATGAGTGTCACCTTCAGTGTCAACGACGAGACCGTCCAGGTCGCTCGTGTACAGGGCCTGCTCACTTTCGTGCGCAATCTGCCACAGTTCAAGAATTTGTTGAAGCAAGGCGGCCCGCTCAAGGACGACAATTCAGAACTGATGAACATGCTGTCCTCGTGGGTGGGCGACGATGTCCGAGGCTGCCTGGTTGAGGCTGCCCTCAACTATACCGAGGCACAGCAGGAGATCACGCATCCCAAAGAACACAAGGACGAGATCGATGAGACCAAAGAATTGTTGTACAAGATCCACCAAGAAGAGACAGCTGAAGAATCGCCGGCAGCTGATACGGTCCCTCCAGAGCAGGGCACTGAGGGAGACGAAGAAAAGGACATTCTTGACCCCATCCATATTGGCGAAGTCGAGGGCATCCCTGACCTGGAGCAACCTGCCGATGATCAGGGTGACTATGTAGGCGACGACGAAGAAAAGGGAGAGAAGAAGAATGTGGACGACAAGCCTAAGGACAAAGACACAAATAAAAAGGGCAAAACCACTCTCAAGTCTAAAGTCATACTCGAGGAAGCCGATTTCACTGAAGATGACAGCATCGAGAAGAAGGACGACAATGACAGTGGAGATGACAAGGAGAAGGAGAAGGAGAATGAGAAGGACGCCAAGGACAAGGAGAAGGAGCCCAAACGTGACAACAGCACCGACGAGACCAAGAGAGACGAACATGAGGCCCCTTCGAGACGACATCTACATCTCCACCAACACCATCACCGCGCATTAAGCTCTTGAACGGGTGGACGCGCCAGCAACCGCGGTTGAATGATTCCACGCTTCAACGAGCCGTTGGCGGCACCAACCTAGGCTACGCCGTGCCATGCCATGCGAGGGACAGCTCCGGCATCACCAGGGAACCGCCCAAACTTGATCACAGCCGACTAAGCGCGGCTTGCAAAGTCAAATCCTGTCTGGGTCGCCCACCACAGAGGCTGGGTAATTGGTGTCCCTGCCCTAGGTCGGCAAACGGGCACTGTTTCCTCAGCGAGGAGACGAGAAGCCTCGATACCGCCGAATACTGTTTGCCATTCATCCAGTCACCCTTTTTTTCTCTCTTGAGATCTGTTTTTGAGCGTCTCATGTGGCCACAGCCTATTTTTTCTGTATTTTAACGAAGACCCTTTGTCACGAAACTAGAGAGGAACGAAACTTTGTTTTGTCGTGGGAGGAGCGAGAGAAGAACGAACGACACTTCGGCAGTGGATACATTCAACGGAGATTCAAGAAAGACCGCGGAGACCAGAACCAGAACCAGAGGCAGAGGCGTTTTATTTTATCAATAGAGGATTCGGCTCAGGGGAAGGGGAATGTCTTTGATTCATCTGGCGTTATTGAGTCCTGGAGGAAGAAGAATTCTCCCACTTTGATGCGGGCCGGCGTTCTTTTCTACCTTCTTGATACCTCGATCACACAGTCAGTGTGTAGCGACTATTTGATTTGTTCTTTGGTGAGGAAGAAAGCGATAGAAGAGAGACAGAGAGGCTGTACAGAATGACAGGCAAATTCGATCTTGAAATCAGGATCATGGTTCTATCAAGTCTATCATAGTTTTTTCACCCTATGGTAATACTGTAGGGCCACTCGAAGCCGCCAGCCTGCGCTGCATCCAACGAGTTCGAGCAAATTGCCCACATCACGGTGCTGTTCATGCCGCTGCACCCTCTATCAACTCTACTTCTCTGGGCCCGAAATCTGCTGCTCTTGAGCCAGTTGTGACGCAAAGATGTCGATGTGTACTTTGCCCCGGATTTCTTCACCCAATCTATCAACAGAAGAAGGGTTCATGAATGCCCATTGTGTCGCTTTCGCCCCAGTCGATGGGACATGCATGACGAAGTCCTCGGTGATCTTTTTCTGCACTGCTTCCTTCTTGATTCTATGCACTTTGTTGACACCAGTGCAGATATGTCCCTTAACCACGTCCGTCGTTCCCATATAAAGGGACTCAAATTTCGCGGGCGGCCCTGATTGTCTCTTGCAACACCAAACGTATTCTTTCCAATCTGGAGAGAAGCAAAGATCGGTCACGCTCAGGGAGTTGACGAATGAGAGCGGTATCTGGATTCGAATCAACAAAGTCTCCGAGTTAGGAGATCTTCTTGCTGCCCATTTCCTATACTCTTCAGCCACCTCTTTCTCCGGGGTGAAATACCAAGCCATATGGCGCGAGTTGAAGTCCCCACCTGGATATGAGGAGATAACGTGCATGTCTATCTCTCCATCATCCTCGATAAATTGTCCGGCCACCGACATCTGGTCAGCCACTCTCATCTCTTGAGCCGCCTTTCCTTTATACAGGACAACATGGTCAGGCAACACAGGACCTTCTTCAGCGATGGCGATGAATGCTGTCGGTAGAAGATGGTCTTCGGGGGTCACATTGACGGTGGCCGTAACCTCGGGAACCGTGGGTGCGGCTGGCTGGAAGATGTCGTGCACACTACCTCGCTTCGCATGGTTCTTCAGGCGCTGTTGAAGTCGGATCAATGTTGCATAGTTGGTAGCAAGAATATCTCTGACCCAGAAGTGTAGTGTTTGAGTCTCGAATATTGCTTGAAAACGCGGGTCGGTGAGAGCGTCCTGCATGTCCTGCTTGAGGCCGACAACTTCCATGACATCCCTGGCTGAATATTCGGCGTACTGGTTGCTTTTCATCATGAGGATATGTCCCATGACATAGTCAATTAGATCATCGGGGTTTTGATCTGCGTCGGGACGTTGAAGCCATCTCTCATAGATCGTCTTTGCCATGGACGGATTGAATCCGATGAATTCCAGTGCCGATTGACTGTGAGAACTCTCAGGGAGTTCGAAATCCATGGTGGAGTTCGCTCATGAAACCGATTGTCCGAATAGAGGCAGATGAGGATGAGGGTGAACTCGAAACGGTGCCATCTGATACAATTAGTGCTGCTGAAGGACTCTGGGCACAAGGTACTCCGAGCAGGGAAAATCTCTTCCAAGAGCACCCCTTATATATACCTTTGTACCTGAAAGTTGTGAAGGTCCCATCTGAAACCTTAGCGTAATGCGGGGAGTAGGGCGCAGTCTACGTAGTCACTGCCGAGCCTTCAAGTGCCCGAATGAGTCACTGGCATGGCGTTTTATTCAACACCCAACTTCGATACGTGTGATAGTCTCAGGGAAATCTCCGGCTCTACCGAGTAAATATATTTCTCAAGCCCTATCCTATTGTGTCTACGGCCTTGTTTCCCGCCATCTACATCTACTTTGACACCCACCCTGAGCCTCGTGTGCCCAGTCGTCGCCTCGAGATCTACTCCTCTCGAAGCGCGCGGACATCCTGGCAGGTTTAGGAGTTGCCATGGCTGAGCAAGGGCAACAGTTCAGGCATCCTAGAAGGCTGTGCAAGAGCAAGACGGCTTGTTTCAGTCCCTAGGCTGCGGGATGCAGATGAGGGAACGTATCCGGAAGAATGGCCCTGCCAACAGACTCATCGTCTACTGCCTGTCACCACGGCCACCCCTACCGCTGTAGGTTATTGGCCTCGCTGTTCGCCGCTTTTTTGAAGAGGGAATATCTGTCACCGATCATTCAAAGCTTTGGTGGTAGGAACGGCGATTCCTGCGGTATCTCCCGTTTGCCGATTACACCTCCCTATTTCACCTCCCGTCGGCAGCTTCCCCCGCCCCCCGCGTTTCCCAGCTGATTTTCTGCATGGACCAGGTGCTTCACCCGGGATCAAGGGTCCGCGATCCATATTGGCCATGGCAGTTACGTTGCAGCCTGTGAAGTCTTGCCCAGCTCCTCCCTCAAAAGACAAGCTCGTGTAGCACTGCCGCGACCTCCTTCAAATCAAATGGCAGCTGCGACCAATCGCCCGGAGGAAGCCAGGGATGAGGTGGAATAAGTAATGCAGAAGCCGCCCACTTCAGAATCGGCATTCTCTTGTCTGATGCCCTTTTCGCCGACACCGTGCCCCAACATTCAATCATTGTTTCCAAAGCATGTCTTCAAAAGATCCGGGCATTGAGCAGAGGCAGGTTGATCCTGCCGTCCGCAACCAGCCTCTGCAAGGGGCCACAATTGATGAGAAGGCAGCCGCAATGCCTAATGGGAACGCTCATGAAGCGGCTGAAAGAGGCCATGTGGCCACTGACAAGTACGTCGATAGCATTTGCCTAGTTATGTGTCGATTGCTAATACTGGCCTCAGGTATGGTCGACCTATCGTCAGCTTTGATCCCAAAGCCGAGTCAAGGCTGCGCTTGAAAATTGATCTCTATATTGTCCCAACTGTTTCGCTTCTGTATCTGTTCTGCTTCATTGATCGAGCTAATATCGGTGCGTGTGCACTCTCATCGCAGCTCTTTCGGAACACTGTCACTGATAGGTCGCGCACAGGAAATGCGAAACTCGCCGGCTTCGAGAAAGAGCTGCACCTGGCTGGATACGACTACAATATTGTTCTCTCGGTTTTCTACGTGTCGTACATCATCTTCGAACTCCCTGGAAATCTGGCCTGCAAGTACTTTGGCCCTGGCTGGTTCATCCCTGCCGTCTCACTTGGCTTCGGCATCTGCTCCCTAGGCACGGCCTTCGTCCACAACCTCTCGGCAGCTTGTGGTGTACGTTTCCTTCTGGGCATCTTCGAGGCCCCTATGATGCCGGGCATTGCATATTATTTGTCACGATGGTACAGAAGAAGCGAGCTAGCTTTCCGACTCTCACTGTACGTCGTCATGGCTCCTCTTGCCGGCGCCTTTGGCGGTCTGCTGGCCTCCGCCATCCTTAAACTCGACCACTTTGGAGGGCTTCATGCATGGCGCATGATATTTGCCATCGAGGGCATCATTACCTGCGGCCTGTCGGTCATAGCCTTCTTTACCCTGACCGATCGTCCAGCGACCGCCAGATGGCTGACCCAGGAAGAAAAGGACCTTGCCATTGCGCGGGTCAAGTCCGAGAGGGTTGGTACTACCGAAGTCCTCGACAAGCTCGACATTCCTAAGATTCTCCATGGCGCCGTGAGCCCGGTCACTCTTCCCATTGCCTTCATCTTCCTGCTCAACAACATCACGGTCCAAGGTCTTGCCTTTTTTTTGCCCACCATCGTCAAAACCATATATCCCAAGAATTCGGTGGTTTCGCAACAGCTTCACACCGTACCGCCTTACGTGGTTGGAGCCTTCTTCACCGTTCTATTACCCTTTATCTCCTGGCGCCTCGACCGTCGGAGTATTTTCTTCATCATAACAACGCCCATGATGATGGTCGGCTACATTCTGTTCTTGGCTAGTACCAGCCCGCACGTCCGCTATGGTGCAACCTTCCTCATTGCCAGCGGTGCATTCCCGTACGGTGTGCTTTGTAACGCTCAGGTGGCTGCCAACGTTGTATCTGACACGGCACGATCCGCCGCAATCGGCACGAACGTGATGCTGGGCAATATTGGTGGCTTGATCTCGACATGGTCTTTCTTACCCTTTGACGGGCCCAATTATCACATTGGCAATGGCTTGAACTTGGCCACTTCTTCCACCATTTTCATCGGCTCGGTTGTTTTGCATTTCTGGATGTCGGCCGATAACAAGCGCAGAGCGACGAAGGACGTCGACGCAGAGTTGGATGGGTTGTCGGTGAAGCAGGTTCAAGATTTGGATTGGCGCCATCCCGCTTTCAGATGGAAGCCTTGAAGGCAACTGGCGGAAGGCAGAGTATGACTGTGAAACGAAGGGATTAGCAATCAGTGGGTGTTCCCGGAGGACAGGTTAGGGGAGCTCGTTGTGCGATGGTGACAGATCACTCCGTTCATGTCTGCCGTGCCTGTTGTTCTTGGGGACCTGGCCAGCAGAAAGAAACCAATGATATAGTTGTACGTCCTGTGTCTTAACGCATATCACTGTCGAGTTCCCCGATCAACAATTCAACGAGGTAGATCTCGGAGTCATGTGTTCCAACTGCCGCAGCATTCACTTTTCTGCCGGCACCTTCACGCCAGCAACCAATAAGAATTCACAGGGATTAAAAGAGAGGTATATGACATGAAAGTCCGGAAAAGTCCTCAACAATTTCTCATATCTATCCCGGGTCTCGACCCTGGCTTCCTCAAGGGAGCCAGGCTAGTCGGGGCGTGAGGGTGTGGCCACCAGATATGAGGCAGCTTGTTCCTGGGCGAAGCCGTGAATCCTTGAGGCGGACCCCTGACTGGACTGACTCTGAGAAAAGCACTACGCTACACTTTACCGGTGTATACAGTAGTGAGCCTGCAGACGATGGCAGAAGGTGCCTACCGCTTATGGCCTCTCCTCGTGAGGACCTATGGTAGGGGAACAACCTGACGAAACGACCGGAACAAAAAACCATCCAGCTTAGGCTGCGAGGGTTTCTCGGGTTCGAACCTCAATCACACCGGGTGGTTGGGCTTCGAACTTGAGTTTTTGTCTTTTTGGTCGCCGGAGTTTTTGTAGAAGCCAACTCTGTGCGTGTGTGTGTGATTCAAAGCAGTGCTTGGCTTGGCTGGCACACACCACTGTCACTGCACTGCAGTGTGCCATACCTGCAAAGTCTTCCTTGGCTACCATCCATCTCTCGAGGCCATGTGGGAGTTGCTGGAAGAAAGCTCTCAGAGGAGAATGAACCTCGCCTACCTAAGGTGTTTCGGCCGCGAGTCTATCTTGTTGGCGTTGCCTGCTAGACCGCACTCGAGCTCATCAGTCTGATGCCGTGGTATGATACGCGGAATATGCCTGGTACTACTGGAGACCGCTGTATGTAGTTGTCTGTTGGAAATACAGTGGTAAATGTAGAGCTCCCGACGTTCAATGAGATAATGAAACGTAAAGGGGATAAGGACTATGCCTGATCTGGCTTGGAGCTTGTCGGCGCTGAAACGCCCCTATTGTGGCCGACTCCGATTCTCTCTATTGTTCTCCGTCTCTCCCGACGCGTTGCAACATCGCAGTTCACAGCTGGTAGTCATAGACAGTTCGTTCTGTGGCAGCCTTGTCTTCTTTCAATTGCTCAACATGCAGCTCCCGGGCCACAGCCAGCGCAGCATTGTGTGTGCATTCTTGGTGCTTGGCCTTGTGAATTTGTCGCTGGCATCATTGGGCGACCGGCTCCCGGATTTTCGCGAGTGTGTGAAGGTGAGATTCTACCTGGGTCAAGCTACACGGCCCGTGACAGGTCATTGATCGTGATTGCCAGGTCTGCATCGAGGAGAATTGTGATACCGGCCAGGGTACATTGCGTGAGTGTTGTGTGCTTGTCTTGACAGGTCGTTGAAGATGCTGACCCTGGCTTGAGCTCTGCATCTGCGACTGCTGTTCTGGAATTGCCCATCGGAGTGTGACTACACTTGCCAGCATGTCATCACCGACCGACGCAAGGCGCGCGATCCGCCCATGATTGAGCCGGTGGTGCAGTTCCACGGCAAATGGCCGTTCTATCGCTTCTTGGGCATTCAAGAACCCTTTTCCGTGCTCTTCTCGCTGCTGAATTTTCTGGCCCACCGCGAGGGCATGGCCCGGCTCCGCGAGAAGATCCCGGCGCACTACCCTCTTCGACCGTACTACTTGGGATTTGGCTATTTCGGATTGGCAAGCTGGATCTTCAGCATGATCTTCCACACGCGAGACTTCAACGTGACGGAGAAACTGGACTATTTCGCCGCCGGCGCCAGCGTTCTCTACGGGCTGTACTATACTCCCATCCGGGTCTTCCGGCTCGACCAAGACGACCCCGTGAAGAAGAGCATCCTGCGCATCTGGACGGTGCTGTGCGTTCTGCTGTACGTGGCGCATATCACGTACCTCACGGCCTGGAGCTGGGACTATACTTACAACATGGCGGCCAACGTTGTGGTGGGCATCGTGCAGAATATCCTGTGGAGCTGGTTCAGTGTGTCGCGGTATCGCAGGCTGCAGAAGTCATGGGCAGCGTGGCCTGGGATGATTGTTGCTTGGATCATCATGGCCATGAGCCTGGAGCTGTTTGATTTTCCTCCATTGGGCGGCATGATCGATGCCCACAGTCTCTGGCACCTAGGGACGGTGGTCCCCACGATTTGGTGGTACAGGTGAGACAGGACCCCAGCATACTGTGGAGTGACCCTACTGACTGCTCACCATAGCTTTCTCGTCAAGGATGCTCAAGAAGACCTGTCCAGCCAACGATTGAAAGCATGAATTGGCCGATCTTGAATGGAGAGCTGCGCAGCCTGTTGGTTTCTAAAAGCATGTCGCTGGTGTTGATCTGTATATATTGCCATTTGAATAGCTGTAGCTATATGCCAGGCAACCAAGGGACCTAAGCCTTAGACGAAGAACCCCTCATATAGCTGCATGGCTGCAATTGTGAAGGAGCCGTGTGGGCAGCTGCTGTGCCGCCAGCAAGACAGGACAGCACAGCACTGGCAGTGGTAGGCGGCCTCAGGCAGGAAAACATGCCTTACATACGAGCCTTAGGCCTTAGGCGCCCCCAAGCCCCCACATGCCCAGAAATTTAGAGGGTCGCTAGTCAGGCACGCCGCCCGCACCGGAGAATTTCTGCTTCAATCATGGCGCCCCTAACGCCCAGCTGCTGGCATTGCCGCCAGCCGGGGCGCGGGAGCCTCAATCAGCCACCGCGGCTGAGTATGTGCTAATAGTACTAGTACACAGTTCGCAGCTACTAGTCGACGGGCAGGGCAAGTGACCAAACGAAACTCTGCCTCTCCCTCTTACGCATTCGCATTCGTCGTCGCGGATCACGGAATCTGTCACAACTCAGGACGCAGTCAGTCTCACCTCAGACCTCTGACTTGACATATATCTCACCGACCTGCCTCCTTCCGACAGCCTGCTGCTCTGCTCCTGCACGTCTCAGTGCCCGCTGAGCGATTGAGTCAGTCAGAGAGAGCCCAGTGTATGCCCATCATGTCCTTCTCCAATCCTCGAGAATCCGTCTTCAACCAGCCCAAGCCGGTGGTCCATCTGCCTCCAGATCTGCTCGCTGCCGTCACAAAGGGTGCTGAGCCATACCCTATCCCTCCGGGCAAGAAATATCAATATGGCACCGCAGGAGTGAGTCTCGTTGTCTCCCGTACCCCGCCGCATCGTACTGACAGAAAGGTCTACACAGTTCCGCATGAAAGCGTATGTTCCTCCTCCTGCCACAGCAGCCACCACTTCTCGGTCCTACAATGTGAAAGGCGTCCGTTACTGACAAAGAGCTGGAATTAGCAATGCTGGGCTGGACCATGTCATATACACTGTGGGACTCATTGCAGCGGCCCGGTCAAAGAAGCGCAATGCGACAATCGGGGTCATGATCACAGCCAGTCACAACCCCGCCGATGATAATGGAGTCAAGTTGGTAGATCCTATGGTATGTCGCCATCTACATGAAAGATGTTGACACGACGCTGACGATCGGACGCAGGGTGACATGCTCGAGGTACGCTGACGCTGACACTGACGTTCCGTCCCTCTCCCACTTCATCACGTGATTGACCAGGAGTAGCAATCGTGGGAAGGTCTTGCAACCACGTTGGCCAATACGCCCAACGACAAGCTGGCAAAGGCATACGAGGAACTGGTCAATGACACCCTGGTTGACGAGATCCGACAGCTGCACGAGCGGCCCGCCAAGGTCGTGTTTGCCCGTGATACCCGTGCCTCGGGCCCTTACTTGATCACGGCGCTGAAGGCAGCTTTGGACGCTGTCAAGGTCGAATACACCGATTATGGCCTGCTGACCACGCCTCAACTGCACTATATCGTTCGTTGCGTCAACACGCTCAACTCCCCGTATGCCTTTGGCGAGCCCACCGAAAAGGGGTACTACGAAAAGATGGCTACGGCATTCAAGACTGTCATGCATGGACGGGCGATTCAGGGTCCTCTCACAGTGGACTGTGCCAACGGCGTCGGAGCCCCGAAGCTGAAGGAGCTGATCAAGTACCTCCCAAGCGGGAAAGAAGGCGGAATCGACATCAAGGTGGTGAATGATGATGTGGTCCGACCCGAAGCTCTCAACCTTGATGTGAGCCATCAGGAATGTTATAATTAATAGTGAGTGTGCTGACTGGTTCAGTGCGGTGCAGATTATGTCAAAACCAAGCAGCGATCTCCGCCCAGCTCGGCCGCCCAGCCTGGCGACCGGTGCTGTTCTCTTGACGGGGATGCAGACCGTGTAGTCTACTATTACACCGACGAGTCCAAGACATTCCACCTCCTGGATGGGGATCGGATCGCCACCCTTGGAGCTGTATTCCTCGCCGACATGACCCGCGTTGCTGGAATTGACCAGAAACTCAAGATCGGTATTGTTCAAACAGCCTACGCCAACGGAGCAGCCACCGAGTACGTGGAGAAAGTCCTGAAGCTCCCAGTCACCATTACTCCCACCGGGGTCAAACATCTTCACCACGCTGCTGCCCGGTACGACATTGGAGTCTATTTCGAGGCCAATGGCCACGGGACAGTCCTCTTCTCCGACAACGCCATCAAGGTGATCAAGGAGGCGGTGCCCAAATCGCCCGGCCAGAAACATGCCCTTGAATCTCTTCGTGCTTGCATCGACTTGATTAATCAAGCTGTGGGCGATGCCATCTCCGATTTGTTGTTTGCCGAAGTCGTGTTGGCTCACAAGTCATGGACGCCGGAAAACTGGCGCAACACCTACATTGACCTTCCTAACCGTCTAGTGGCCGTCGCGGTGCATGATCGATCCATCTTCAAGGCCACGGACGCAGAGAGGCGGCTCGAGTCCCCCAAGGGTGCGCAGGAAGACATTGACCGCTGCTGCCAGATGTATGTCAAGGGGCGTGCTTTCGCTCGAGCTTCGGGAACGGAAGATGTCGTTCGCGTCTACGCCGAGGCACATTCCAAGACGGAGGCAGAGAAGCTTGCATCCCAGGTGGCCGAAGTAATCAAGAAATACGGGTCTGCCTGAGGCTCAGATTCACATGACGATGAATGATAAACATGGCAGATTGCATCACAAGGTGATATGGGCTTGGGGCTTATGAGGAGTTCTGTCTCTCACATGGATATTGAGGGAGGTGATCAGGTCGGAACCCCAGAATAGGATTGGGACAATATGGCATAGCGACGGGCGTAGGAAAGGGCCGATGCGCACACAGGAATCGACGAGCTAGCAAGGACCAACGCAGGATGTGATACCAGGAATCAAAAGTTGTGTTGCCTCTTTTCCTCTGCCTGGGACATGGCGTACGGATACACAGTAGAAGATCAGAGTCATCCGTGTGGTCCGTGGGAGATATGTGGTGTCAGGTGTGTCATCAAACGATTACTTAAGCGCTTTGACCCGATTGGGACATGGAGTCATCCTCCGGAACTCAAGGCATGGGCCATCTTCCACATCTCTGGCCATCTTGGAGCTAGACGTAGCAAGTTCTCCGTACACGCATGGGCTGATTCATCCCGTCATTCATTCATGTCGCATCGAGGCGTCTCTGCTTATCCCTCTTCTTGACTCGGACAGTGGCTGGGACGGCTGCGCAACGGCTACGGCTACGGTAACAGCAGCAACTGCGCCCAGAGCATGGCTAAAATATTACCAGGGTGGACCTGTGCACGAGAAAGAAGACGGAATACATCTTGAACTGATTCTCCCGTCTAGAACCGAGCTGATGAAAACGCCGACCAATTCTGCAAGCCTCCTGTCCAGCTCCTAGTCGATATCGATTGGATTGCGGACCATGAGGCTCGAGAATATCGTCCTGCCCGGGCGCGACCCTTCGTCTCGTTGGGAGGTGGGCGTGGCAGCGGGCAAAATCACGTCCATCAGACCGTCACCAGACTCGTTCTCGCCTTCAGACCCGGCATCGCTTCTTCTCCCATCGCTCTGCCATCCCCACATCCACCTCGACAAAGCGTACCTCTTAACCGGCAACAGTCAACATCATCCCTCGCGGTCACAGCCCACTAGTAGGTCAGACGAACTTCCGGACTACACCGACTTGACTCCACAGAGCGGCTCTTTCAGCGAAGCCCTCGCGTTCACGTCGCGCGCCAAACAACGCTACACGCCGGCGGATCTACACCTGCGCGGCTCACAGCTGTTGGCCACGTCTTTGCTGCAAGGCGTCACATCATGCCGGGCGTTCGTCGAGCTCGACCACGTCACAGGCGACAAGTGCCTGGAAGTCGCTGTCGCGCTGAAACGGGGATTTAACGACAAACTGAGACTGCAGATCTGCGCGTTTGCACAAGACCCGATTTTCAGCACGGAGCACGCCGAGGAGAATCGACGGATCCTCAATCACGCTCTGCAGCAGTACGAGTCTGAGATCGAGGCTCTTGGTACGACGCCATACGTGGAAGAAACCCCCGAGGCGAGCGAGCGGAATATCCGGTGGGCCATCGAGACGGCGCTCGCATATTCGTTACACCTTGATTTCCACCTCGATTATAACCTGGACAAGGACCGGGCGCCGATGGTCTGGGATGTGCTCCGGCTGCTCAAGCAGGCGAGATGGAACGAGCGGGCGGAGAAAGGCAAGACGATCGTGTTGGGCCACTGCTCGCGATTGACGCTGTGCAGTGATGTCGAATTGGTCGTGCTGGCCAAGGCGATCAGAGACTCGGAGCTGCCAATCCATTTCGTCGGGTTGCCCACCAGCGATCTCTTCATGATGGGTCGTCCGCAGTCTACAGAGGCACGGCCAGAGCCCTCAGGCCTGCAGGCGCAAGACCAGTCTGCACATCGCCCCCGCGGAACACTCCAGGTGCTGGACATGATTCATCGGTTGGGGCTGTCTGCCTGTTTGTCGGTCAACAATGTCGGCAATGCGTTTACGCCGTGGGGTACTGGAGACCCTTTGAGTCTCGCGTCCCTGGGTGTGGGAATCTATCAGGCTGGCACGGACGACGATGCGAGAACACTATTTGAATGTGTCAGTTCGCGGGCAAGACGGGCCTTGGGACTGTCGATCGAGAAGGCCGCTGAGAAGGCCGCACGAGGCCAGGATGTGCAGCAGACTGATATGTCGGTGGTAGAGGCTGATGGCGACACCCTGGATCTCAAAGAAGGCCGGACCGGCCCGTTCCTGCTCATTCGGAACGAAGAGTGGGTTGGATGTCCCGGCCACCTGGGCCTCAAAGTTCCTGCCCGCCAGCGCGTCCGTGTCAGAGACGTGGTGTGGGATCCGCCGGAGATAGTGCTTAGGCAGGTCATCTATTAGCGAGGGTGGAAGCGAGCGACCAGAGAAGACAAATTGAAAGTGATCATCCTAAGAATGAGAAGGTTAGGTCTTCATCTAGGCAGTTGGGGATGAGGTCAAGTCATCATCTAGGCAGCTGGGGATAAGGCAGGGACTACGGCCAAGAGAGAAGAGCTGACAACATCCCAGCCTTAGCCCGATCTTGTGCTCGCCTCCCACCCACCAGCTCAGCTTCACTTCACACCTTCTGTGGCTCAGGCACCGATTGCCACTTCACCTTCACGCCTTCTGGCTCAGGCACCGATTGTACCAGAGAAGGGTACCAGACAAGGGACAGTTAGACCAACCTGACCACGACCACCTGGCATGGCGCCGGTCGACTCCTGACATTCTTCGAGTCAGCCTCAGCCCAGGCTCCCATGGCTACCAACCTACTTGCCGAGGCTACTTGCCAAGGCTGGGTACTACGTACCTAGTAACCTGAACGCAGGCACCGATTGTCACTTCACGCCTTCTGTTCCCCAGCCACCGATTATACCAGACAAGGGCCAGTAGTTAGACCAACCTGACCACCGGCATGGCGCCGGTCGATTCCTGACATTCTGCGAATCAGCCCAGGCTCACATGGCTCCCGTGGCTACCGACCTACTTGCCGAGGGAGGCTGCGTACTACGTACTACTTTAGTAACCTGAATGCAGATTGGCCATAATACCGCAACAATGTTCTTTCATACAGCTAGCTACCTGCTTTAAGTAGCGCCCTAAGGACGGTCAATCACAGCACTACGTGGCATGCAAGTCGTGTCGGGTGGCACTCCAAGTACGGAGTCCTACAGGGCTATTCCACATCGCAGCGCATTTCTCATCTCTCATCTGAGGAACTTTCAGTCCAGTCAAGTCCAGTCCAGTCCAGTCCGTTGGGGAATAGCATTGCATTCCGAGGACTCGAGCGTTGGAGCCTTTGTCTGACGGCGATACTAGCGAAGAGTCCTCATTCCAGTCCGCCAATCATCGTCTCTTGATACCATTACCATCGTCTCTTGATACCATTTCTGCTGCCACTGCCACTGCCCCTTCCCACGGACGTAGTAAGTGTGAGCGTTTCCCGCGCTTCCCTGGCCTTTCAGGCTGAGGCTGAGGCTGAGGCGGAGGTAAGAACTGAGCATTCGAAGCATTGTTTGGGGTGACCTTTCAACATGAGAATGACGACCTTGGTATCTGGCATGGGGAGTCATTTACGATGCAGGTTGAGGCCAAGGCAGAGGTCCTCTAGTCAGGACATGTTATGCAGGAACTCCATCGAGGAAGAAGGCATGGGGCGGACGCGGACGCGGACACAGGCAGGATAACGAGAATCAGACGAGAATCTTGGCTTTATTGTCTAAGAGTATTTCTAAGAGAAGGTCTGGTCGGGCGCTTCCCTGGCTGGCATAGAAGCGTGCCTTGATTTTTCCACAGCTTTCTCGTCTAAGAGAAGGTCTGTTCGGCCGCTTCCCTGGTTGGAATAGAAGCGAGCCTTGATTTCTCACCAGTGGCATGTCTCGTGTGCTTGGCAGTCGTATCCGTATCCTCGGCGGCGAGCTCGTCGGTCGAAGTATCAGATTCGGATTCGGATTCAGATTCGTCTTCCTGGAGCGCTGAGAGGGATGTACGGCCATCGTCTTCGTCTTCCTGGAGCACTGAGAGGGATGTACGGCTATTTCTATTGGTTGATGTGGTAGACGCTGTCCCGCCAGGTGCGCCTCGGGCAGTAGCTACTAGATTTGCGTGGTCAATGAAAGCATCCCGATGGATTTTAGCACGGTCCCGGAGATGGCGGAAACCCCTGGCTCCCTGTCTGAAAGTAGCGATATTGTTGGTCATGGCATATGCACCCAGTTGAGTCATGTGATACTCGGGAGGTTCTCCAGGGGCCTCAGGCGCCGTCAGATGGTGAGCGTAGAGTTGCAGCGTGGCAGTGCTTTGATAGTAGGTGCTGGAGTAGCTGTAGGCGTTGCCATCATACGTGGGTTCTGCCGATAGATAATTCTGCAGACTGTGCATTGCCCGGGCGCCAACCGCCCCGTCATGACAGGCTTGCCGCTTTGCGACGTCAGCACGACCTCCCTCACTCTTTCCCTCGATGAAAAAGTTGGGCACGATAGGCAGAGAGGTGTTGTTGAAGTTGGGCGCGGCCGGCAGAGAGCCGTTGTTGCATGGGACAATGTGCTTTCCGAGATCACGGCGGACACGTCGATCGATTTGTTGCGGCAACGCGCCGTCATACAACTCTGGTTTCGGAGTGGGTAGATCATCGGCCAGGGGCGCCATGTGGTCGAAGAGGCGGTCGGACGCATAGCAATGCTGTTTCCTTCCTTCGCCAGCAATGATGGACATGATCTCAGCCCGTATGCTCGCGTCATCACCTGCTCTTCTGGCCATTTTTTTTAAACTCTCGGTATGCAGCATCGGTAAATCGGGATGGGGAAAGAGATGCCCGAGAAACGCACATGGCATCTTGTAAACTGCCCAGATTTCCTGGTTCAGTGGCCTCGTACCCATTGGCCTCGTACCCCTCAGGGTAGATACCCCGGTCGATCAGGTTGTGAGGAATGGGATAGGGTTGATCAAAAGATTATCACTCGCCATATCGATGACACACCTCAGGCTGCTCGAGTGCAGCATGTAATTACACGAGAAGGTAGTCTTCTCTCATACTAATTAGTACTGTGAATAACTAGAACTTACTGTACTCCGTAATTCTAACAAGTTATTGATGGTTGTTGGTGGTGAAGTGGGTTGGAAACAGCCCGTCACTTCCAATGTCACCCACCCCAAGGCCAAATCTGGGGTCGAATTGGAAGGAAGGTCAGCCGAGAAAGATGCGACAGTCTGCGTAGTTTGTGCTTTGCAAGGCATCAGGTATTATCTGTATCCATCGAAGACTCCAATGACATTCTATACAGCACATGTACCCACGCCCTCAAAAGCGCCGCGTTTTTCCGGAGCGCAGTCTCAAAAAGCATCCAACTTCCAACCGAACGCAAGTGCAATGGGGACCAACAGCCCCAACAGCCGACACGCTACTAGATTGCTGCGAGTGATTCTCCAGTAGCCCTGCGACATGTGTCTGTCTACTCCGTACGCATGCTGCTAACAGTTAGGATGCATTCAACATCAGCCGCACTACCTCCGAACCCAATCAGACGCCGGACCTCCGACCACCAGTACCACCTAACGTGCTTGGACAGTACATACTCTTCCCTTGGCTCTGCCGATGACACTCACGCTGTGGGCTGGAGGGAGCTCTTGGACAGGCGAAGCTCGGTGCTAGACGATGAGGCTGACTCCAGCAATGTCGCACTTGGACGGTAATATTATACAAGAGCGTTCGTGGTCGTTCCAGACTCGACTTCGGCGTTTTCGCTCTATCATCCTCGATGAATTTTCTCCACAGTGCTCTGCCAAAAGGCATCGCTCCCCAAGTCCACGAGATTGGTGGACCGGCAATAGGCATATCTCCCCAATACCACGGTAACCTGGGCTCTATTCCCGAACAGCATCCTACGGGCGAAGGGGCCAACTATAACGGAAGCTCGATCCCATATGAGTTCAAGGTGCCGAAACGCCGCAAAGATGGCGACAAGCCTAAAAAACGGATTTGGGAGACGTCGTTTGAGGAACGGTTTCTCCACCAAGGCTTACGTCTCTTCAAACACAATGACAATGACCACGACCAGGACAAGGACCACCAATTTCGCCCCTCGCCCGTGTTCTACAAAACGGGCGAGAAATTCACCGTCAGCTTTCGCGGTCTGCAGCGGCTGAATCTCCACGCAATGCAGAGAAAACTAGTGGTTCTTGTGGGAACCCTTGCCAATCCAAAATCTGCCGGGCTCCCAGCCCAGCTAGACAAGCTCGAAAGAGCCATGGCAACGTACGGTAAGGGCTGTGTCTGTGTCTGTTTCGGGGGACAAGTCCTCTTTACGTCCCTCCTCACGATGCCATCGATGGAAGGGTTTGTTTTGCAAGTGAAAAGGGGCTAACACCCTCTGTCGGTGTATGTCAGTATCGGCCCTCCGCGACTGGGATTACATGATGCAGCCAAGGCACGTTGATCGATGGGAGGACCCCTGCTTGATCACCTCGGACCGAGTGCTCGATCTATCTTTGATGATCGAGGCTGGGCTCGTCCAGGTCAAAGAATCCAGAGGGGCCAGCGGACCCAAGGACTACGACGATCCCATCTTGCCGGGCGACTCCAAGACCTTTGTCGTCAAACAGCAGGATCTTCAGCTCTTCTTCAAGAGGTTTGTCGCCGCCATCTTCGGCGGCATTGCGCTCCTGGGCCCGGTCATCCTCATGGTCCTCAAACAAGACATGCTCACTACCCTTTTGACCGCGTCCGTGTCGGTCATTCTGTTCGCCTTCGCCTTGGTTTGTTTCTCCGAAGAGTCGGTCGGATCCCTGATCGGTCTGGTTGCTGCTTATACTGCTGTTTTGGTTGTTTTTATTGGAACCAGTACGCCCGGAGTCAGTTGATGGGGGAAGAAGGTTGATGCCAGCCAGGGATTCAATCAAAGCCGGAAGAATACTTGCGCTCTGCTGGATATATGTGGGGGCAACAAGAGGCATAGTCGGCAGAGAAAGAGACGATCGAAGAAGAGAGACACACCTACAGCACGTATCGTAGGTCGAGGCATGGCATGGCATGGCATGGCATGGCGTGGAAAGTCACGACTAGTGAAGCTGATGGCAGGCTCTGGCCCCAGAGACAGGATCTACTACAGCTAGAGAAGTAAACCTCCATATACATCTGTCCAGATTGAATATCGCCTTGCCTTGCTTTGCTGTTAGCTGGTGGTCCCCATTCATGCAGGATCAATATCTCGACATAAATGCGAGATGTAGCTCGACGTGACTTTTCCTTAGCATAGGGTTGGTTTGGTGTTCATTTTTTTTTCTTCTCTTGTTTATTTCAAGACCGCACACTCTGTAGGTGGGGTTCCTGTCTCGTAGGGGTTTATCAACCAGTCGCCGATCGTCGTCTTCTTTCTTCTTTGCAGGATGTCGTAGCCAGACTGACTATTCATTGCCCTTGCTACGTCCCGTTCGTTGCCTTTAGCCGGCAAGCAGGATTCCGCAGTTCGTCAGTGAATCAGCAAGCCAGTCACTCAGCCAATTCGTCAGTCAGTCAGTCCGTCAGTCAGCCAGTCCGTCAGCCAGACAGCTAGACAGCCAGATAGTCAATCAGTCACTCAGTCACTCAGTCCGACTTCCCCCTCCTCTTCTCAGCATCAGCGGCAATCCAAGCCGCCGCTTCATCCTTGACGGCATCGTCCCAACGACTCAACGCACTTCTTCCCTCAATGACATCGCCAGCGGCCCACGCCATACGGGCCTGGTCGAGGGCCTCGTCGACATCGGTGTCCGGACAGATGATGTAGAACTTCCCTTTGCGGATCTTCGCCACGCCATACTCGGCCACCTGGCTGGGCAGCCAGGCGCCGCGGGGCTTCTTGGCGCGAGCCTCGTCGTCCGGCACGGGGCCCTGGTTTCCGCTGAGGCCTGTGAACGTCCAGCCCGGCACGAGCAGATGAACCGAGACGTGTGGCGTCGACGTCCGCAAATCGTGCGCCAACTGCTCCGCCACGCTCTTGACCGCCGCCTTGCTGGCGTTGTACGCCGGATTGCCCGGCGGGTTGGTGATGCCCTGCTTGCTGCCCGTCAGCACCACGGCCGCCGGCCCCCCGGAAGACTGCTGCACCAGCGGCAGGAACGTCGCCAGCCCGTGCACCACGCCGAAGAAATTCGTCGCCAGCGTCTTTTGGAAATACCCCGCGTCCTCCCACGGCGAGCCGGTCGGCCCCGTCGGCTTCGCGCTCATGCCGGCGTTCAGCATGAGGAATTCAATCGTCGCGAACTGTCGGCTCAGGTCGGCCTTGACCCCAGCCCAGGCGGACAGGTCGGATACGTCGAGTTGGTATGTCAGCGTTTGAGGTTGCGCTCCAGCTGTTTGGCCGCTGCCCACCGGCACCGACTGCAGTGCCGCTTTGGCTTTCTCGAGAAGTCCGCCGTTGTTGTCGACCAGCGCCACGTGCATCCCTTGTCGTCGGCAGTGCTGTGCGAATGCGAACCCGACGCCGGACGCCGAGCCTGTGATCAAGGCGAGAGCCCCGGGGCGGAAGACGGATGCCATGGTTGTTGATGGGTTGATATGTACAGAGTATATGTGTAGATATATATATATATGTGTGTGTACTCCGTACATATATATGTAATCTCTAGACTGTCGTCACCATCGTCCTCGCTCCGATTTAGCTACCTCATCCCCCGCCGCTTTACTCCCGCGCTAACGACTGTTTAGTCGATTTGTCATTCTACTCTCTTCTACACCCTTCCTCTCTTTCTAGCCCCTTAGCCCTCTATCCAGTGGTCTCTTCTACTCCCCTTCACCTACGGCCTGCTCTTGCTGCGCTCTCGTTGGGGCTCTAGTTGCACGCACCCAGCCTTATAGTAACTTTGCATCGGAGCCCGTTTCGGCCATAACCAGAGGGATGATCCCTACAAGGATACTCTACCAGTACTAGTTCTCTAGAATAATACTTCTCTTTCCTTCAGTCCACTATCCTCTCTTCCTCTCTCTTGTCGTCCTTATACTCTGACAATACTTTATTTTATTGTTGTCGAATCTGAGGTATTTCGTGCTGTGGGAGGAGCCCAGTGGCACCAACGTCATCTGACGTTTCATCTTGCCCCTGTTTCTCCTCAAGCCCCTTTACATCTTCACCTCGTGCAAGCCTTGTATCCAATTCCACCACACCGCCTAACAGCCGTCCCCGGCCTTGATTTCGGTTTTGCGCAAGTCCTAGCTATGCTATTCGATCATGTGGCCGAAGAAAAACAGGAGAAGAACTTCACGATTTGGGTGCAGGCTCTTCTGCGAAAGTCACCGGAGCATCTGGTCATGCATCTGGCGGCCACACATCGGGCCGGGAGACCGATAGCAGCGTGCCATTGGAAGAATGGGTCTTTCAATATCTGCTACAGAGTCAAGTACGACGACGGATTCCATGCCATCGTTCGATTCGCCGCTCTGGGGAGGACTATCTACCGCAAAGAGAAAGTTGACAACGAGGTTGCCGTCATGAAGTACTTGCGTCAATACACTTCGATCCCGGTTCCCGAAGTTCTGGGAGCTGGGACGTGTTGGGCAGGGCCGTACATTGTCATGTCTTTCGTCGAGGGAGAATCATTGGCCACGTTGCTCAAGGATCCGCTCCAAACTGGTCGGCCGGTTCTGAATCCACAGATCAGTGATCGAGCCTTGAGAAGAGCCTATCGGGAAATGGCTGAGCTGCACCTCCAGCTATCAAAGCAAGAGTTCCAGCGGATTGGAGCACTGGAATACGACGGAGAGGGTTTTATAGTTACCAAAAGGCCTCTGACTTACAATATGAACGAACTGGCCACTTCGGCAAACCTCCCACCCCACGCATTTCCTACACACGCTTTCGACTCTGCGAACGACTACTTCACATCCCTTGCCAATCAGCACTTCTCTCAGCTCGAGCTCCAGCGGAACGATGCAATCACCGATCAAGATGACTGCCGAAAGAAATATGTGGCCCGGTGCTTATTTCGGAAAATTGCGCAGAACGTCTCGACGGAGCATCGCCACGGCCCTTTTCGTTTGTATTGCGATGACTTCCGACCGTCCAACGTCCTGGTTGATCTACAGAGTCTTCACATTACGGGTGTCGTCGATTGGGAATCCGCGTATGTGGCTCCCGCCGAGTTTGCGTCCGTGGCGCCCTGGTGGCTTTTGCTCCGGAGCCCAGAGGATTGGGAGTCTAACCTCGATGAGTTTGTGGAGCGGTTTGTGCCACGCCTTCGTCTCTTTCTCGACGTTCTCCGCGAATGTGAAGATGAGGCAGCCAAGGAAGAGAATGGCACACTAGCAGACTCGCAACGTCTGTCCGAGCGGATGGAACGGTCCCTTGATACTGGGCTGTTCTGGGTCTGTCTCGCGGCGAGGTATAGCTCCATGTTCGACGAAATATACTGGGCATTTCTCGACGAGATGTACCACGGACCTTTTACATCGATTGAGGATCGGATTCAACTGCTGAACGAGGAGGAGAGACGGAGTCTGGATGAGTTCGTCCGTGCTAAGGTGGAACATATTGCGGAAGGACCTCTAGAGACACACTATAGTGTGGACAACTTGGTGGACCTCTGATGCGCCCGTGTGACTGCCGGAGAGAAGCTTTCGTTGTTTAGAAAAGTCAATCAGGTTCTTCTCGATCCCTGAAAGAAACTTGGGGCACACAGATGAGGCGTTTCAGGATCACAGGGACTACGTCACGGCTTCCTGCTGGTTGCATTCCCAATTTATCAGGGGTGTGCATACCCCGCAATCGCAAGCGCTTTCAAGTTTACATGTGATGGATTTCTGCCCAAAGTAATACGACGATGGCGGAAACAGTGGCGGCTGCCTGTTATATTTGCGTACTCGTACGTTCTCCTCAACTCACTCAGTTTGCATCTCCGTCCCTGTGAAAGGCCTCCCTAACTCTCCAGTCCTCCCTACACCAGCCCTCAACGGCGACAGACAGCCATTTCTCTTCCCCCAGTTCTCGAACGTGACAAACACATAACTTTCAAGGTAAGATCAGGGACGAATTCCCTAGAGCAAGCTGCTGACTGCTCGAGCCAAGTTCAGTCTCATGAGCGATAAAGGAAAACCAATCCAGTCTCCTGAGCGAGAAAGGAAAAGACCAAAAGGCGCGCGAGAGCTTCGCCTCCATCCTCAGCTACTACCAGCACAACCGCAAGTCGCTGGAGAATGTTCCGACATGGGTAGACCGACCGGAGAGCGGGACGATCATGATCGGCCTTGCGAAAGGGACGGTGCCGTCGGGGGACCAGACAGAGCAGTACAAGCAAGAGTTGAAAGAGCTTCTCGCCGCTCAGGAGGCCATCGATAAGCTGTCCCCTCTGGAGAGGCAGATCATGAGCCAGGCAGCCAATACAAGCAAAGCAAGACGCAAAGGGGCCGGGGCCGGGGCCAAATAGGTAGTAGGTAGACTGATGGTCCATGACTCATGCATTCTTTTGGTCGCTCGCTTGTTGGCGTACAAGGCGCCCTTAGGCTTATTGGGAGTGTCTTTCGTTGAATCCAGTCCGCATCCGCAACCACGGCGGCTGAAGAAGTCGATGTCGCTTCTTTACGTTCCGGGGCCAAACTCACTCACTTACTTGACTATGATCTCGAATGCCCTGAATGCTCCATATGTCTAATTAGAGTGATATATCAAATTAATATCAGAATAATATAAGGACTGACTCGGAGGGAGAGGGGGAGAGGGAGGATAGTAAACTTGAGAAAAGAAAAAGAGAAGTACTCCGTATTCTTCTATAGAACTAGTACTAGGGCGATTTAGTTAATCCTGTCTAATAGTACTAGTACTAGTAGAGTACTACTTATAGCGATCGTACCTCTTATTAGGGGCTCCCTCTTTCTTCCTCTGAGCGATTAGGTGCTCTCATGGCAGTGGTTACTGGAAAGGGTCAATGTGAAAGGTTGACATGGGGAGGCATTGCGCCCGACACCGCGACTAACCGGAATAATCGAACTAAATGCTGCCTCGATGACCCGAAGGAAGGAAGGCAGATTGTTGAAGACCAAAAAGAAGTCATGGTCTCAAATCTTCATGCGAGCCTTGTTTCCGAGGCACGGCTCAATAATTTCTCACTGGTGAGGCTGTTCACGAGGAATCAATGCAATTAGATATGAATCCGCGGCTATTGCGATATTTCGAATGCTTCTCGTAAGTTCTCGTCATACTCTGCCTTGTGTTTGACCTTTTCGTCACTATTTCCAGAGCAGAAAGTGCCTTCGCCTATCCGATAAGGGAATGAAACCGCATCAAAACCCGCTTCGAACCATCGACTATCACGGGAACACATAGATTGAGGGCTCCTTGCATTCATTCTTCATGGCTGGCGACCCTACATCGTGATGGAGAATGGAGGCCAAGATGGTGTGCAACTCGTTCCTGGATGAAGCTTGAAGCTCTGATGTCGGAATATAAAGCTGTAGAAACGTTGAACACGGTCAGGGTAGGTAAGTTGGTGGAGGATATTTGTCTCCCTTGTTTTGGCCTCTTCGTAGGTAACCTCCTCACCTAAGCGGATGCGGGTGGCGAGCATAGAATTGCGGGGCGAGGTGGAGCGAGGTGTGTGATCGAAAGTGAACCCTTTCATGCTATTACACGGGGAATTAATGAGATAGTTGCTTTAAAAGCGATGGAGATCAGAAAGAGACACCATGAAGGCGCAGGTAGACGACTTGGCGCACTAGTACTACTTTAGACGAATTATATCACGTGAAAACACTAATACACGTGATCAAATGATTTATGATGCGAACGAGACAAACAAGGGTGAGGAGGTCGGCATCGCGGCGCCTTTGCCTGCGCGGGATGGAAGAATGGACCGGGAAGCTCGATTGATGCTGGAGTGCACTGGATAAAGTGATTCCGGTACTAGGGAAGTTATACTGGGATGGGCCCTGTAGACGGTCTGAATGTGTGCTCCATAAAGATACCTTCCGTCCCATACATATCGAATCAAGGTCAAGCTTTTGGTCATTTTTCCTCAGCCGAAGCCTCCCAGATTCCCAGATCGATGGGTCGTTCTGAGAAGGCTATGAGATAGCTATATACTCCGAAGAACGAAACGACAAGCGGGCCAACATGGTACCACACCTGCACAATGTGACTCACTCGCTGCAATCACTCTGTCACTCTGCTGTATGTCTGAGATGATGGCCATCTTTATGCCGTGGCAACCGCTTCATTCTCCTTGTCCTCGATCTTGGCCTCCTTCAATTCCTTGGTCACATCGGCAACAGCATCCTTCTCCTGCGCTTCTTCGGCTTCAGCAGAGACATCCCCGTTGACCCCGGAATTCTTCAGTGCAATCTTCTTCGCACGGTCCGTACGGCCACCTCTACCGCCGTTCTTGGATGGAGGAGAAGTGTTGGATGACTCGGCAGCTTCCTGCTCTAGCTTCTCAATC
Organism: Capronia epimyces CBS 606.96; assembly: GCF_000585565.1. NCBI lineage: Eukaryota > Fungi > Ascomycota > Eurotiomycetes > Chaetothyriales > Herpotrichiellaceae > Capronia > Capronia epimyces. Next base: position 1,204,329 of record NW_006912906.1, read on the forward strand.
TCCTTTTTGGCCTTTTCAATGTTCTGTCAAGCATTGTCAGTACGGGTTTCTTTCAAGTCATTGCCGACATGCCACTCGAGTTGTGCTTACCTTTTCAGTTTGAGCCCCTTGATCCTTCTTCCAGGAGTCCACCTTGGCCTTCAGTTTCTCGAGAATGCTAGGGACATCCGCTTGAGTGCTCGGTGGGTCAATTCCGACTTTGGCCAGCTCTTCAATGATACCAATGTTCATGTTGAGTTTCCCAGAGTCGGCGGTCGAAGCAGGACCTTTCTTGCCCTTTCCCTTTTTCTTGCCTCCGCTCCCCACGAAGAAAGGCTCGTCCTCCTTCTTGACCACTTTCATGCCCTTGAAGCCCGATTCGTCCACGGTGCGTTGCGCCGTGGCTGCAAATTGGTTGGGTCCCTTTTCGCTGTCGCCCGAGCTATACGAGGGATCGAAGTGACGGATGAGACCTTCGGCGGTACGGATTTCGTCCAGGAAAGCAGGCTCGCTGGCTTCCTCGAGCTTCTGCTCGGCGATGCGGCGACGCTTCTCCTTCTCGTAGGCGTCCCGCTCCGCCTTCTGGCGCTCACGACGTTGCTGGTAAAGTTGATCTTCGTATTCCTTGTAGGCCTTCTTCTGACCATAGTAGTCGTCCTTGATCTTCTTGATCGCGGCATACGTGGCTTGTTGTTCCTGGTACAGCTTTTCTCGCTCCGCTTTCAAGGCGTCCAAGTTCTTGTTGGTGTCATCCCGGGCAGCCTTGATCTGGTCGAGTTCCTTTTGGTTCTCCTCGTACTTTTGCGCCAATGCGCGTGCCTCGGGACTGTCGAACGATTTCTTGAGCTCGGCGTTTTCGGCCTTCTTCTCGTCGATCTTCTTCTGCAGATCGTCGAGCGCAGTGAACCCTTTCTTTTGACGACGTAGAGACGAGACTTCGGCCAACGCCTTCTTCTCGTCTACCAGCTTCATGCTACCAGAATCCACCTGTTTCATGAGGCTCGCGATCTTGGCGTCGATTTCCTCGGCGTTCTTGAAACCGGCCCGGGTGCGGGCATCTTTTTGTTCGGCAATGAGCTTCTTGATCAAGGCGTCGTTCTGGTTGAACTTGTCTTGTTGTCCTGCCTTGGCCGCCTTATTCTCCTGTTGCTTCTGGCGGATGGCCTTTTGGTCGTCCACGAGCTCTTTGAACCGGTCGTTGGCAGGGGTGGATTTTCCAGGTCGAGCACTGTCGAGCTTGGTGCGACTGGCGTTCTGGGACAGTTAGTCGTTACACATAGTTGTCAGGAAAGGGGACAGGAGACATACAAATTTGGCCTGCGCGGCTTCATGTTCCTTCTCGGCCTGTGCTAGGGCCGCCTTGTATGCGGCTTCATCTGGCTTCTCTGGTCGAGTCTTGTGTACGCCATCAGCGGCAGGGGAACTTTCAGTGTCGGCCATGGTGAGAGGAAGTTGGTGTCGTTCCGAGAGACCACGGTTGAGTTACCGGAGGACAGGTCGAGATAGCGGGATTGCAGGAGTGTATTTTTATACTGATTTAGTCCATGCTAGAACAGCATGGCGGTAAGAGACGAACAGACGGGAGGCGTGGAGCGTGGACGCAGAATGAGTCCAACAGTGACAGACCGGAGTCAGGACGTGAAGTGGTGAGGGTTCAGTCTCTCTCGAGAACTTAGTTTCATCGGGGCAATATTATTTATTTAAACGTCCCTTAGTGTAGTGTCCCGTACTATTCGCATTAGCATCAACAGTATTAATGCCCGGCGGGTTGGTGTTGGTGTGTGGAGAATGGAGATGCGCAGCCAGTGGCAGCCAGTGGCAGCCGTCTTTTCGAGCCGCATTCCTGCCAAGCCCAGAAACTTTTGCCTGCGCTTCAAGTTCAAGTCTGAGGACCTGCCTCCTACCAGCCAGTGTTTCCTTTGACCATTCATTCTTGACCGCGAGAACGAGAACGAGAGCATCCCCGCTTCAACCAGAGCCCTCTACTGCGACTGCGTGTGGACGGTGCCAGAATGGATTTCGACGATCGGCCAAAACTGTCCGTGGAAGCGGAGAAGGAAGTGACCAGACTATGGAGGACGTGGCGGACGGTCCTCGAGATGCTGGTGGACAGGGTATGCGACCAAACCGTTCTCCAGACTGGAGACAGTCATGTTGACTGATTTGGCTAGGGATACGCGATCGCGCAGAACGAACTCACCATCACTCGAGACGACTTCCAGAGGAAGTTTGGAGATCCTCAGACTGGCCATGCGGAGTGAGTTGTCTTTTTTTTCTTTGCGCGGCGGAACACACAGCACGGCGCGACTGGGCTAACAATCATGGTCAAACAGGAGGCGACTCATGAAACTACAAGCCGTGCCTACGGAAGAGATGATCAAGCGCGACACTCCCCGGCCGACCAAGTCCAATCCAACTCCGCAAACCACGGCGGGCACTATCTGGGTTGAGTTCAGCCCGGAAACCACAATCGGGATCAAACACTTGCGAGCGTTTGCACAACATCTCGATGCAAACAAGTTCACCACCGGCATCTTCATTACCATCGGGCCCGTTACTGCCGCTGCCCTTCGCGCCTTCGAGCCCCTGACCGAGCGAGGCATCTCTGCAGAATGGTTCCAGGAGCAGGATCTCCTCGTCAACATTACAAGACACGAGTTGGTTCCCAAACACGTCCTCCTTAGTGCGGAAGAGAAGAAGGTCTTGCTAGACAGATACCGATTGAAAGAAACCCAGCTTCCGCGCATCCAGTTCAATGATCCTGTCGCCAAGTATCTGGGACTGAAGAGAGGAAACGTGGTCAAGATCATTCGAAAGAGTGAGACTGCCGGTCGGTATGCCAGTTATCGATGGGTCTTTTGATTGGAGGCAAGTGATTCTCAGCGAGGAGTTTCGGATCAAAAGCTTTTGCTTTGCAGTGCATTGCATACTGGAGTTGGAACATTGTAAACCAAATGGGTGGATGATTTGCTATCGATAGCCGACATGACGAAACAGAGGAACCATGAAAGAAAGGCCATTCATAATTCCAGGGTTGAGACAGTACTTTGTCGTTTGGTTTCACTCACTAGTCGTCCGTCGCTCGTCCCCTGGTCTCTTCTCCCCTTCGAGGCGAGCTACGTACGATCCTGCCACTGCCACTTAGACACTTCAATTCGTGCGACCACGGACACTGGATGCGATCACGTATCGTATCACGTATTGGCTTGAACTCTACCTAGCGCAATTCCTGCTACTGCCACTGCCACTGCCACTGCCAATTTTGATGAACAGTATCGTACAGAGTACGGAGTAGGCTGATTTGCCGTCCAGGCCACTGGGCCAGCAAGCCAATCTCCGCCCTGTTCAACCCATGCAGGTCGAGGGAGGACCGCAGCAGAGCCTGAGGCACAATGCAAGAACAAGATGCTAGGGGTGGGTGTGGGTGCTAAAATAAATGCCAGGTTATAAGCCGGCAACCAATGAAATAGAACCTCTACTCTAGGGAGGCCGTAGAGTATACCTACCAGCCCTTTGACTGAAATGCCGCATAGGAGAAGGAACTTTCGTCAACGAGATATGGATACGGACACGGAGTACGCAGTACAATGTTTCATATCATCCCTTTGAGCACGGTACTAGTACACAGGAACGATGATTAGCAACAACTACAGAAAGCTCCTGACACATATCGGTTCCCATTATCCGTCCTTGGTCATCATGTCTACATGTCCTTGTTGAACTAGTCATCTACTTCGCCCAGAAAATACTTTTAGGTGGGTGGGTGGTCGTGTCGTTGTAAACCCAAACCACAGCTCTGGATCACACAGCATGCTTGTATGGTGTAGATAGCTCATACTCGGTGGTTTTGGTCGGTGAACCGGGAACTGTATGCATCTCGAACATCGGCTGTGGACTCTTCTTGTCAAGACCCGAGGGCGATTCTGGCAGACTGTCGGTGCGCTCGTACAGAACACGGTCTTCAAAACTCTGAGCCTGAGCCAAGGGAGACGATGGCGCGTGTGACGACCTATATGATTTGGACTTGAGGCTGCTATAGGACCGTTTGACCCGGTGGAAGACGGAGATGGATTTCTGCTTGATGGCGCCCGCACAGGCGGCACAGATGCCGAGGTGGTTTTCAACCGCAGCCCACAGGTAGACTAGAGCATAGTTTTCTACGCGTGGAAGGAAATGTCAGTCATCAGTCAGTTTCTTTCGGCAAGGGGGACAAGGCTTGCTTGTTGGTGCGTGAACGGGGCATGCTGGCCTGTACCTGAGACATTGCTGCCATTGCGTATGCCGTCTCTGTCCACGTGGACGATCGCGACTAGGCGCATGATACTCGCTACGACAACACTGTGCACAGAAAGCATTAGTAAGGTAAGACGGGAAATGTAATCTCTGGGCAGCAGTTGTCAAACACATACAGTCCACCGATTGCGAACAAGGCATAGACCCCCCAGCGGTGCGGTTTCAGCATGTCAACGTTGCGTAGCAGTACCATCGGCAAGAGGTACATGACGACGTCGGTAACAATCATGATGATCGCATTTGCGTAGAAGAAGGCGATCAAGTTGATGCACCTGGGTGCATGTTCGGTAGGGGGTGGCGTCACGCCTCGCAGCCAGATGACCCTGAGAGGGATGCACTGCATCAATATCACCAACACAGAGCTGATGCCGAAGCCGGCGGCTATGATTTGCATCAAGTGTATGAACCAAGTCTGCGCTCGGGTCCGTGCAAGGCCATAGTAAAAGGTCAGCCAGGCGTGCTTGACGAACATGTTGCACAGGAAGTAGGGCGGGAAGGCGGCGACGAGAAGCTGCATTCCAAGTCAGCAAATCCCTGGCACAGGTGGAATTCATCTGAAATACCTTCTGAAGAGATTCTCTGCCCTCGAATTCAGCCAGAGATATCGACGCCCCGAGGCCTTTGGCAGCCGCTGAAATTGGTCAATCACACTTGGGCTCTAGAAGGCGGGATTGGAGTCTTACCAGCACACACAATGCTCGTCATGACCAAGGAAAAGAACTGCGTAGAGGGATCAGGAATGTTTGCAATCGGTTCAACGAGGAGCTGCGACGCACGGCACTGATGATCAGAAACCCTAAAGGAGGTCAATTCATTGTAGCTTTGCTGAGGCACATCAAACACTCACATTTACTTGCATTCAACCAACCGACTGTCTTGTACTGTCTCTCGAGCTGGACCAACACAGAGACGATGGTCCCGACCGCCAGCACAAGGCTGGTGGCCAGCAGAGCATGATCTGTCGACGCCAGCATGTTCGAACTCGCAGATTCCTGTGCACAGATGATTTGAAAAAGATGGACGTCTGCCACGTTTAGAGATGTCAACTCTGGCAGTAATATAACTCGCGGCGGCAGCATGCGGCACAGAGATCCTGGTCCATTCTGTGCTTATCTGTTAGGAGTTCGGATGGGAGGTCGCCACTTCGGATGCATCGTACAATATTTTTACCACAAGCAATCCATGCACGACTTGTCAACTAACAGAGCAGAATGGCCCTCGATGCAAGATCACCCAATGAGTAGAAAGCGGAGTTGGGACGACAGGCACTTTGCAAGGACTCGACCAAGGCAGGAACTCCCATCCCTCTTTCCCCGCCGTCAACTAAAAAAAGGTGGAGAGTGGAGATCGGTCCTGTCAAGCAGGAACAAGGCGTTTTTTGTGCAAGGGAGCTCAGCTCTCATGAGGCCTACCGTTCATGGCAAGAGCGGGAAAGCAATGTGTAGTAAGAACCCCGGGTTCGAATTCCTTTGCCTTGCCGCATGGTTTCTTTTGATTGTCCTGTGTAGCATACGGCGCCCAGAATCGTCGAAAAGAGTTTGAGATAGGAGCATAGTAGACCTGGACGGCATCTGGAGAAAGCCTACGGATCGGTTCACCACCGAAAAGACGATGGCGCGAGTCAAAGGTCCACAGATATACTCTGATGTATTGAAAATGTCGTAAGGGCGGGTGGTCAGGATGGAGGTTGAGGTCCCATTGGGCCGAGCCTGTCGGTTTGCCCGCTGTCAGCAACGGACCTTCGGGTCTGGCCTCTTTTCGGCCCCAAAGTCCTGATATCAGGGATCGCCAGCACTTGCAGCAAACGATAATACGAGATTGTGCTCGTGTAACAGATCTGACTGCATTTGCCGATGCGCAGACAACCCTATCATGCACTCGATCGTAACGGAGGACTTGGCCGACGGCTGCGGCTGGTTTGTCTTTCCACTTAAACACTGTTCGATGGGAAAGTTTCACGCCGTTCGAATGCGGGTAACAATTCTGTGGTCGACTCAATCGAATTGTCCTGAATCTCAGAGGAGATTGACTTGGTGCTTCGTCAAGAGAACGCCTCGATCGTAGCCACTTCTGACCTCTTCGTCTCGGAGGTAGGAGCGTGAGGGGCACGGCAGACATCCCAGCAAGGGGGAAAGTCTCTTCCCAGGAGCTGCATGACGGGCAAGGTGGAGGACCCTTATGAATGGCCAGGCTTGTAGCAGCGCAGGGCTCAAGGATGACCGCGAGGAGGGAAGGATTGGTTGGAGGCAGATGTTCGGATCTCACAAACTTACGGAGTAACGGAGTGCGGTGCCTGACGGCGCAGCTGCAACCATAAAGCGGCAGGGGAGTACTGTACCTCAAGTTGTCGGGGGTGATAAAACTGCGATTCGTGGACGCCGCTTTTGGGCTCCTCTACGCCTGTACGCGTGGCCTTAACCCTTCAACACCCCGATCTCACGTAGCCCTATGGTTCTGTCGTCGTAATAGTCTATTCCTGACAGTGTGTGGCATTCAATGGCTAGTGCAAAGAAGACTGTGACTCCTGCTGCGCTCTGGGTCGGTTGACTTCGGTGGCCTCTTTTAGCCATGTACTGTTCACACCCAAAGCAGACTCAGATCCGACGAGCAACCGCACCAGAGTTATGACAACAACACTATTAGTTATTCATAAGTAGTGCATTCTCAGGGCAGGAGCGACTCGTCCCATTCGAAATGACCGCTCAAAAAGTCTTTTGTCATAAGAAGGCCCAGATCACCAGCTGACGTGGTACTTTGATCATCATGACCGGCAGGGGGCCCATCTGCGGATCCTGGACTGCGCAGGGGTCCGATCTCACAAGCCTGCCCAACATCACGATCCACCAGTGGTTCGGAGATGGATCTGGTGATACTCTCCCGAATCTCAAACATGTACGGCCATTTGACTTGGATCTCGTCCATGGCGCCGAGAAGGAAAGACAGCGGCTTGGCTATCTCGACGTCGGTCCACAAGGCCTTGTTGAAAAACCGCTTCATCAAGACCGTGGCTGCCGCGGTTGACAGGATATGCATCACGTCAAGAGGGAGGTCGACATAGCGATAATGGCGCGCGTAGCTCCTCAAAAGGCAGAGGATGGCCTCTAAGGATTGGTAGCAAATTTCGATGTCTTCGCTCGTGGCAATCTTGGGGTCACCGAAGAGAGTTCGTGGGGGACGATGAAGGATTATCATTCCTGTGTGAAAGAGCAAACTTGGTTTAGGTATTAGTCGAAAGAAAATTGGGCACGAAAGAGAAACGGGGGTAGGAGAAAACGTACTGCAGGTGTAGAACGCATGCAGGCACTCGTCCAACCATCCACTGGTTCCAATGTAGCTTTCCCGGAGCCTGGAGAGCCAGTTCGTCATGTCCACATGGATTTGGTGGGCCGTCATTGCAGTAACCGTGCTGATTTGACTCCTGTTCTCGAAGATATTGACAATGAGATTGTGAAAGATCTTGGCCAGTTCAATCTGGTAAATTAGTGAGGCAACCAACGCGATACCATCCTCATAGGCAGTCGTCGAACTCCCAGGCGAGATGTAGGTATCAAGCAGCCTCTCCCATTCAGCGGGATAGGGAATACGCATGGCATTGTGGACATCCGACTCATGTGGATAGAGGGCGGGAGGCCGTCCGAAATGAAGACTCAGCTGTTTGTCCGCGGTGAAGGCGGCCCAGTAGACCCGACGCAAGATCTCTCTGTCGACCGGAGATTTGGAGGTTTGTGCCCAGTTGCTGGGGTCGAGGTGCAAGCCCATCTCATGCGCCAGACGAAATGCCATTCCACAGAAAAGCCAGCCTTTGGATGCCTTGCCCTGGCCAATGTCCAAGTGGCCAAGCAGGATCAGTGATTGCAAAGTCGTCAGATCGGGATTTTCCAGCGTCGCATATAGAAGGGCATGGGCTCGTCGGACAAACAGATTCGACAGAGCGGATAAATCGGGCTCTTCGGATAATGGTGCACTGGTGGCGCATATGGAGCACAAGAGAAGATCAGAGTAATACCGACCGAAGCCGGCGTCATAGTCGCGCAGAAAGTATTCACGATAGATAAACATGTTGTACTGGTAGGATTGTCGGAAGAAGGTCTTGACCAAGTGACGGCAAACCTCATGGTGAGGATCGTAGTCAGACCCCCCTGGCTCATCCGAGGCCAGGAGTATCTTTCGCGGTGGGACAATCTGGGCAGCCTGCTGGTCGGCGCTGATGAGGGGGACCGTCCAGTTGTCCGAAAGGTGCATCTGAAAGAGACTGGTTCCTCCGTAAAATTGGGAGGCATTTCTGCTGGTCAGGTTCCGCATTTGGCCGTATCGACTTCGAGCACCCAAAGGACTCGTGGAGTGGTTGCGGTCAGGCACTGAGCTTGATGCATACGCCGATAGCATCTGCTCTCTCTCAACATGACCGGCCGAGGCCACCTTTTGGATGAAGGATTCTAGTGAAGCGACCTGAGACTCAAGGGCTCTGACGTGGCGTCTCTGCACGGGTCTTGTGAAGACAATCGTCCAAGAAGGCTCAGCTTGGATCCACGACGGAGTGAGGGTGGGGTGGTGCGTCTTATCGGCTTACCTCTGTTTTTCGCTCGAGGCAGGATGCACGCATTCTATGCCAACTTTGATGCATCCTGAACAGGGCTTGCGACGGTCGCATTTGATCTGCTTGGTCAATCAGATGCTAGGACTCCAGGAAACCAGAGCAAGGAGCAGAGAGCAGCGACCTTGCGGCGACGACACCTTTCACATCTGTGTGTTGTCAATTGACTTTCAGACACCGAGGTTTACCGGACACACGGGCATGCAGTGCTTACGAGAGGGAGGGACGTTCCTCCACAAGTCCTGTCGCCGAAATCATCCAGGTAGGGTGTCTCGTCGGGTTGAATATGTTGGATCATTGACTGGTCAATGTGTTGATTCAGTCATCAGTCGATCTGGGCGCGTCCGTACAACTGCTGCTCGAGTTGAGAAAAGCAAAGCAACTTCACGTTGAATGAACAGTGTAGAGATGAGTGTACGGAGTACGTGTTGTAGTGTGTTATACTAGTAAAGATGAAGCTATCTGCTACAAGCAGTGACCGGACTGCCAAGGCGTCACAATGCCTGTGACGCCGAATATCTAGCTACCTAATAACCTACTGGGAGGTAGTAGCATCATCCCGCTTTAAGGTGGCGAGGGCCACTGGTGGGGTTAAGGAGGCTCGGGAAAGCGTCCATAGCCTTAGGGCCCCCTAGCCCCTGAGCCCTTTCCGGCGGAAGTCAGGTTCAGGACCACAGATGTCTTTATAGCTTGAACGATAAAAATCAGGCACAAGTTTTGCAAGTAATGAGTCCAACCGATGAGGCCACAAAGGCCAACGAGTAAATTCCTAGTGCTTCAACCCCTGCTTCACCCTTCCGCCCCCCTCTTGAAATCTCTGAAAGAATCAAAACTGTGTATCGCATCTCCCGAGTCAGCCACATCTGCGGGCTAATAGATATATCTAAACTCCAGCGCACTTTCACCTGTTGTTATCCTGCGGTCATCTGCTCTCTCCCCGTTCGGGATCTGTTCCTTCGTTCTGTTCATGAACCAGAGGTACGTGATTTGTGCTGCAATCAGACACATGCTGATGATACCAGAGACCAGAGAAGCCCAATGGCCGAGTCGATAGGGCGCCTTCCTGTAGACCTGGGGTGCCACTACGCCAGCCAGATTGCCAATCGCTTGTTGGACTCCAACGGCGGTAGTGCCCCGCCATGTTGTTGTTGATCCAGATTTCGTTCAGACCGGGACCACAATACAACGGGATGGCAATCAGGTAGTAAGCAAAATACTGCACACCTGAGCTCTTGACGGAGAGCAGTAAAATATACCCGACGATAGCAAAGATGTCCACGAAGAACAGTAACGTCCCTCGGAGCCTCAACTTGTCGCCGAGCACAGCGGCCGAGAAGAAGGAGATGCCACCCAAGGCGTACACAGGCACACCGAGATACTGAGCCTGCAGGCTCGAGTACCCCAAACCGAGCTTGAGGATAGATGGAAGGAATGTGCTGAAGCCGTACAAGATGATATCCTGGAAAAATTGAATCAGGGCCGTGGCGTAAAGCTTCGGGTCGCAGAAGGCGGAAGCGACTTCTTTCCACTCAAACACCTGGCTACCTAGATACTCCTGGCGTTGAAGATCACGTTGTTCCATGACTGCATGCTCCTCAGGAGTCCAGAATTTGGCTTTCCTTGGGTTGTCGGGTAGGTACAGGAAAATGAACGGAACGATGATAGTTGAGACCAGTCCTTCGATGATGTATAGCCAGCTACGAGTCGATAGTCAGCACCGGTAAGTCTTCAGGAGGATGGTGTTAGGAACATACCTCCAAGCCTGAAGGTTGCCAACTTCGCCGACTTTCGTGATCCCTGTGGCGATGAGACCACCAAACATGCTGGACAAGGAGCTAGACGCGAAAAGATACGCAAGACGAAGACCCTTTCAAAGATGCGCATTAGATCTTGCCAGCAACGACGTGAAGACGAGTCTTTCAAGGACAGTGGGTGACAGCAACATACCTGCTCCTCCCGCTTATAGGTCATGGTGATATAGAGAGACAAGCAAGGGAAAAACCCCGCCTCACAAAGTCCTAACAGCACACGACAGGCCACGAGTGAACCGAATGAGCGGACAAAGGCTGTGCCGATAGTAACGACGGCCCATGCCAGGGCCATCGAAGCGATGAGAATATGCGGACGCAGACGTCTCATAGCCAACACGACGGGCAGCTCGAACGTGACATAAGTCGCGAAAAAGACGCTGACGGCAGTGCTGTATTGATCTTCCGTGAGGTGCAATTGGCTTTTCAATCCCACCACAGCTGCGTTGCCTATGTTTGACTGAGTTTGTTGTGAATCAGCTGGCCTGTGCTTGTGCTCGCTTGGGTCTCGATGGCAGGAGACGATGCAACGTACCCGGTCCAAGTAGGCGAGGAAATAGAGCAAGGCAAAGAGCGGTGCCAGTCGCCTATCCAACTTTCTAAGGACTCTCTTCTCCACGGCAGGGTCAACCACGATGCCCGCCTGCAGACTACCGTGTCTTTCCAGCTCTTTTCCATCGTCGGTAACGCCGGATGCTACCACTGCTTCTGGACTTAGGTTCATGCTTGCCGCCTCCGCGGACTTTGTTTGCTCGGAACCCATTCGTAGGTATGGATGAGGGGTTTTAAAGCGACACAAAGGAGGTCTAGGGCCTGAGGGAAAAATTGTGCATTTCAATGAGAAAAATATATTAGGGGACTGGGCGAAATTTATAGTACGATCATCTTGCTCAACGCTGTCGCGCAGCATATAGGAGCTCTCCACGAGAGGCCAGATTAGGAAACGCTGAAACCGATTGTCCGGAAACTGAGATACACAGACACGGTCGAGGCACCCGATCGCTCTGCCATCTCCTGGGGAGATGGTAGCTGATGTTAGCATCCTCTGATTTGTGGATATGATGAGGCCGCACCCTGTCATTGGCCAAAGTAAGAGAAGCGGAGATGCAGCGGAGGTGGAAGTCCGCCCTCCGTACCGTTATCTCCCTTCCCACCTGATTAGATCTCTCGTAGCTGTCCACCTCGCCGTCTCGAAGTTACGCGGTCCTTGTCGTAAGAGGACGCTGCCTCGAAAGCTGAGAGGCTTGTGGGTATGGGCCATTCAAAGTGTATTCAAGTGTGTCGGCTCAGCGTAGCCGGCGATTTGCGCAGCAGTGGGACTTTCTGCGTCCAGCCTGATCCAAATCTCCCTCAGATCTTCCGTCAAGGTTCATGTATTAATAGGGACACTCCCCGTTTTACCCTGGCGATGATATATTCTTCCCTGCCTTCCGCCTTTTGCTTCCTTGTCTACTTCGGCTTTATTTGACTGCTACTACTGGATCTGTAGGCAAGCCAGCCGCTGTCGAGTACGATCATTCACAGCAGCCATGGGATCTTTGGCTCCATCTAAACCCATCAACTTGGTTGGTTACATTGGCCTGGGCCTCGCTGGTGGTCCTCTGTGCACATGTATCCTCAAAGGAGGATTCCGGACTGTCGTCAGAGACGCGGACCCGAAACGACAACGAGAATTCGTGGAAGCAAACAAGGAGTTCCTCGTGGCAGAGGCAGAAGATGGACCAGAAGCCTTCAAGGACGTGGACGTTCTGATCACCATGGTACCCAATGGCGACATCGTTCGTGACATCCTGCTAGGTCGGAAAGGGGTTGCCCCCTTTTTGAAACCAGGTACGTCGTCAACACTTGCAATGAGCGTCCCAGCGGTGGATGTGTTGTACCCCAATTAGCTGGGAAGGACATTCAAGGTCAACGGAGCCTGCTGACGAGGTTGCAGGCACAATAATAGTCGACACCTCGTCCTCCAATCCTTTCACGACACGAAAATTGGGGGACGACCTCAAAGCTTATCAGCTTCGGCTGATAGATTCGCCCGTCACACAAGTGCGTATGCATGACATCAACGATGGCGAGGCGACCTTCATGCTTGGTGGCAGTGTCGAAGACATTCAAATGGCAGAGCCTGTGCTCGCGACGATGTCCCGCTGGCGGTTCCACATGGGCCCATTGGGCAGTGGTCATGTCATGAAAACATTCAACAACTACATAACCGCCGCGGGTATTGCAGCCCTCAACGACTCCTTCATTGTCGGCCGTAAGATGGGACTGGACCCAGCTATGATGACCGATGTTTTGAATGTCGGCACAGGCCGGAATTATGGTACGGCGCATTCCATCAGGGCCGAGGGCTTGACCAGAACCTACTCCAGCGGGTACGGCCTCGCCCTGCTGGTCAAGGACTTGGGCATCAACCTAGATCTCTGTGAAAAGATGGGTATCGACACGACTCTGAGTCAACTCATGCATGGAACATTCAAAGAAGCTCTCCAGCTGCATGGTGTCGAGAAGAGTGCAGATTATACCGAATGCGTGAAGCTGTGGGAAGAGAAATCTGGGATCCAACTGCCAACGTACACCAATCTTCAAGAATGCGATGAGCCTAGGGATTGAACAGCATCCCCGTCTTCCACAACACAGATGCGTTGCAGAGGCCTCTTTGATCTTAAAATGGGGTCCGAATGAGTTTGTGGAGTGGTGAAGAACAGTACAATTAGAAGAATTTGGATAGATACCCTGGGTTCTCAGCCCGAGTTCTCCTATCGTTATTTCACTCCTTCATATTGTACACAGTTTTCCAGAGCTGTCAGTCTTTCCTCTCCTTTGCATCCTTTGCCAGATAACATGGTTTCCGCAGCCACGAGACTGTGTATCAGCACTTGAGGCTCCAGTCACCGTTCTTGGTCGAAAAGGCAGAATTACTAGGGCCGCCTCTAGCAGATTCTGGCCCTGTTGTTCCATGACCTGAAGCTGCTGCGACCTCAAATACGCGCCAAAGATCGAAACCCATGTGTCGTGGTATTTGTTGACTGGAATTTAAGAGAAGAGCGCGGCTTGCCCTGGCCACCTTCTTCACCAACTTGTTCAACGTGCATTGTGGCCGACAAAGCCTAGTGCCTATGCAACTGACATGATAACGATGACCCTAACGGGTCTGCCGATCCGATCGGCTCGTCGGCTAGACAAGTTTGTACCGTCCCTGATACTGCGTGCGGAAGTGGAAGTCCGCCTCCGTCTCGATTCACCTAAGAGTGCGTTCTTGATCCATCCATTATAGCGCGCTGTGAAATCAAGACTTAAACCCACCTTCATTCAATCACCAATCTTTCTCTTCTCTATAGACTTGTTCATTAGAGACAAGACCAATTTCGTAACTGGTCCACTCCTTTTCAATAACCGAGAGCTAAACCCGAGGTCATCCAGGGTAATCGAGTATGGAGTCACTGGAAACCCCTCTGAAGTTTCCGGATGGCAGCAATTATGCACAACCCACCGGCATTTTGATCAACAATGAGTTTGTCCCCTCGGTGGATGCATTGTTTTTCGCCAGCATCGACCCATTTACCCAAAAGCCGATATGCAACGTCGCCCGTGGCAAAGCCGCCGACATCGACAAGGCAGTGGCAGCTGCACAGACAGCGTTTCCCGGGTGGAAAGCTACCAAGCCTGCAGAGAGAGGCAGGCTTTTGAGTAAGCTGGCGGACCTCATCGAACGTGATGTCGACAAGCTCGCCAAAATCGAAGCCATCGACGGTGGGAAGCCTGTCAAGGTTGCAAAGGATGCCGACGTCCTCGCCGCGGCGGCATGCTTTCGGTACTACGCTGGCCTGGCCGACAAGTTGAAAGGTGACACAATCGAGACCGATCCTGATACAGTCAATATGACCCTTCGCGAGCCTTTGGGTGTTTGTGGTCTGATTGTTCCGTGGAATTTCCCATTGCTGATGTGTGGGTGGAAGCTTGGGCCGGCGCTCTGCGCTGGCAGCACCGCTGTGCTGAAGCCGGCAGAACTGACACCGCTGTCCGCACTATTCCTCGGCAAACTGGTTGTCGAAGCTGGATTTCCGAAAGGAGTGGTCAACATTGTGCCAGGATATGGCGCCGAAGCAGGTTCAGCCCTGTCCGGACACCCAGATGTGGCCAAAATCTCCTTCACGGGAAGCACACAGACCGGCAAATCTATCCTTCGAGCTTCGGCCGACTCAAACCTGAAGAAGACAACGTTGGAGCTAGGGGGAAATCACCGAGCATCGTTATGAAGAGTGCCGACCTGGACATTGTTGTAGAATGGTTGAACGGCGGGTGTTTTTACAATATGGGGTGAGTGGCGCACCGAGTGCTCAGGATTTTGATGCAGCTGTTAGAGTGACCCAATCTAATCTACAAGGACAGGCAGAACTGCTGCGCCAGTAGCCGCATCTTTGTTCAACGAGATATCTACGCAACTTTCCTGGCAAAGTTCAAGACTCGAGCTGAGAGGAACGTCCTTGGATCGCCCTTTGATGGCAACCCTTTCCTAGGACCACAGATAAGCGGCGCGCAGCATTCCAAGATTCTCGGCATAATCCAAGAAGCCAAGGCAGAAGGTGCCGTCTGTATAGCTGGAGGAAAGTCGCCTTATGGGTGGTTCGTTGAACCCACCATCTTCAAAGACGTCAAGAGCACTATGAAGATTGCACGAGAAGAGGTCTTTGGCCCTGTCGTCGTTGTGGCGCCCTTTGACGACGAGGGTGAAGCAATACAGATGGCCAACGACTCTTGCTACGGCTTGGCCGCCGGCGTCTTCACCTCGGATATCAAGGAGGCTATACGGATTACGAAAGGGGTAGCTGCAGGAACCGTCTGGGTGAACTGTTACAATGCCATCTCCCATCAACTCCCGTTTGGCGGATACAAGCAGAGCGGGATTGGAAAGGACCTTGGACAAGCATCCGTCGATGAATTTAGTCAAGTCAAGACCGTACGTGTCTGGACTTGAGTTGGACACTTTGAAAAAAGCGGTCATGGTGAAATAACTACGTTGATATCCTGAGACTTTTTATATAACTGTTTTCAGGCTCTTCTTTTGGCACGGCTAGAGTCAATATACGATCCGTCGATCGAGGATGCCACAGAGGGTCTCATCTTCCTCGGCACACCGCATCGTGGTAGCCATATCGCAGCGTATGGAAAGTGCCGACGAATATCCCGCCGTTCCATAAACCCGATGATCGACCTTCTTCTCGTCCATTAGCGGTCGTCTAAACGAATTCGAACATTTTCCTACGCCTCACTGGGGACTTTCGCTTTTGACTTCGTCTAGATCGTGAAAGGGTCTTCTCCACGCGACGGGTCTTTGTTTCTATAACTATTCGCTGCTGCAACATGCTGTTAAAGCCTCTTCTGGGCGAACAACAATGTGCTGTCATCTCCGACGCATTGCCGACCCTAGGGACCATTTGCCAGTCCCGCTGCTGCCACCATGAAACATTCTCTGGAGCATCCCGGGTTTGCCTTGCCTTTCTGCCTCTTCCTGTAATGCCACCTCCTCGAACTTCTTCCTGTCTGTTGTCAGATCCATCAGCATGGCCCGCACCCTTTTGGTGCGCCATGTGATCTTCCACCCAGCGATATTGACCAGGTATACTGCAATGCCGATATAGCATGTCATGAAAGTCGAGAGCGTGAAGTGAGGTATGAATGCGTTATATCCTGGAACTCACAGAAAGTCTTAGAGACGGAAATTTTGCGCGGACAACGGAGGGGCCAGCATGTCCAAACTCACCATTGAAGAATGTGATGACCACAGTCATGAACAAGGCGAACCACGCGCCATACGGTTGCAAAGGCCCTCGGTAAGCCAGCTCAGCCCGGGAGATGCCTTGAGCCTGCATGCCGCGGCTGAATCCGATATAGGAGAGGAGGATGTTGATCCAGTTGATGGTGCCGAAAACGGTGACTAGACTGACAAAGTACCCGAACACGGTCGAAGCCGCTTTCGACACGTTCATAAATGCGAGCGATGCGAACACTGAAGTCGCTGCCACGCCATAGATGGGTACACCACGTGCTGTGGTGTAGGTAAATATTTGTGGAGCCTGTTTGTCTTTGGCCAGGGAATAGAGGGTTCGAGCGCCAACGTAAATGTCTGTCAGGACCATGTCAGAGGGGTTCCAGCCAGGGGGGAAATAAGAAGATATACCAGTATTCGCCGCACTGATGACAAACACCAAGAGGGAGGCATTAATGATATCGGGGAGGACTTTGATCCCTGCGAGCTGGATGGCAATGACAAAAGGAGACGCTGCTGCGCTAGTCTTTGCCTTGGTCGCTCCAACCAGTCTATCATTGTCGTAAGGGACAGCCATGCCCAGAACAAGGACGCCTCCAACGTAGAAAACACCAATGCGCCAGAGGGTTTGTCGGATGGCTCGGGGGACATTGCGTCTAGGATTGGGTGTTTCTGCGAACGCGGCACCCACCACTTCGGTCCCAGTATATGCAAAGCACGACTGTACCATACAGGCCCAGAACCCGAGGAATCTGCCCAGCGCACCGGGTTGGAGGTACTCTGCGAAAGCCCCGGGATGATTCCAGTAGCGGAACCCCGTTCGTTCCCCCGAAGGGCCTCCGCCGAGTGCCACGATGAGACAGGTCAAAATAACCACCAGAAGAGTGATGATTTTGAGGGACGAGAGAACGAATTCGGCTTCGCCAAAGTTGCTGACATGAAAGACCTATAGGAGGGTGAGTCTGAGCAACCGACACTGTTGAGAGGTAGACGATGGCCTACATTGAGGGTGACGATGACCACCGCAAACACAGCCACCCAGATGCCGACATTCAAGTCTGGTCTCCAATATTGGATGATGAGTCCGGCGGCAGTCAGATTGTTGGCCAGAACGATGGCATATTTGAAAAAGTAATTCCAACCCGTGGCAAACCTGTGGAAGGTATCAGTAACGTGGTCGCGGCAGGGTTCAGAACAGAGAAGAATAAATTTACCCTAAGGCAGGGTCAACAAAGCGAGTAGCATAGCCGTTGAAGCCTTGATCCATGGGGAGAAATGATGCCATCTCACCCAAGGCCGACATGGTGAAGTAGATGATAGCACCGGTGACGATATAGGCGATGAGTAGGCTTGCTGGACCACCTCGAGCGAGTCCCTGGCCCGAGCCGATGATCAGGCCGGTGCCTATCGCTCCGGCAATGGCGAGCATGTTGACCTGACGAGACTTGAACTCACGCCGGAGATTTTGGTGGCTGCTGGATGTGGTTTCCACCATCTCCCCTTCGGTGTTGCTGACAGCTGTAGATAATTCTTTAGGATCGCCATGGGATGCCTGGTCTTTCTGATATTCGTCCATGATCGGAATGGACTACCACAGAAGGGCTCAGTCGGCAATAGATGGATGATTATATATCGCCAAATATAGCGTGCAGATTCTTAAGGAAAAGATGCAGAGAGTTTCTGAGCCGTGGCACTCGCATCGTCGACCTTGTAGGCTCATTATATAGGTCAGTATCATTTATCACGCTTCTCTGGCATCTGATTGTCACGCACCGCCAAGCTGGCATGAGTTGTGAGAGTGTAACTAGGCCCTCCAGTGGTAGAGCCCGTATCGTAATGGGGTGTTGGAGGTCGTATTATGGGTCTGTCCCCAGGCGGAGGATGAAGTCCGTCAGAAGTCAGAATGCTATCAGCACGGACCAGTGCTTTTATAGGCTAATCTGGTCCTGTCGATCGACTGATAGGTTGACCTAGAGTGATCAGCCTTCCGGGTCTCGTCCTCCGAAACACGTGTGGATGTCCTGAACGAGTCCGTAGATTTCGCCTCTCCCTCCTAACTACAGCTTGTATATATACCAAACATGGGCTCCAGAATAAACGGCGTCTGCAAAAGACTGGAGGCAGCCGAGCTTCACCGCAGTCAACATGGGATCAATTACAATAGAAGAGGTCGATATCGCCCAGGGCCGGGAGACACCTTTCACGAGCCAGCACTATCAGTCGTTCTCTCCTGCTGAGCACTCCAAGCTCCGACACGCGGTGCCTGTTGCCGATGAAGAAAAAAACACCTACCTCAACGCTTCGTTCCAGCCTCCTATGAACCTCAGAGTCAAAAATGCACTCGACCAATTTCTGAACCAGGCCACCACCCATGCGCATCCCAAGCCTATCTGGCAGCAAACGACTTCAGAGAGCCGGATTAAACTCGCCACATATCTGAACGTTCCAGAGCATTCGCTTGCATTCACGCGAGACACCACCGAGGGTCTGAATTTGTTTCAAAGATCTTTGCAGTTCACTCCAGGTGACAATGTCGTGCTGTTGGACGTCGAACATCCTAACCATGTATATGGGTGGCTCGGTCTCGTGGACGCTGGCTTGGAAGTTCGACTGGTGCCGACCGGCACGGACACATACGCAGACGCCGACACATTCCAGCCGTTGGTCGACAATCGCACCATCGCCATCGGACTCTCTTCCATCATGTTTCACTCGGGTCAGATGAACAATGTCGGAGATATATGTTCTCGCTTCCGACCCCGAGGCATCCACGTTCTTGTGGATCTCACGCAGCATGTCGGAGTGGCCCAACTTGACCTCACAGCCTGGAACGTCTCAGCTGCAGCGTTTGGTTGTCACAAGGGCTTGGGTTGCCCCAGTGGGCTGGGTGCTCTCTATATTAGCCCTGATGTGCTCCCATTGCTACGACCGACACCACCCATCGTTGGGGCAGGCGCCATTGCAAACCTTCGGGCAGACCTGATTGCTAATCCTGAGGTGCAGTACCACAAAACATCACAAAGATATGAGCACCTCAATCTATCACTTATCGGTGTCGCAGCGCTCAAGGCGTCATTGGACTTTCTAGTGGATGACGTGGGCATTGACAGAGTAGAAAGCCACCTCCGCGCATTAGGTCGCGAGCTGGCTTTGCGTTGCAAGACACTCGGCGTGGAGGTGGTGGGAAGTTCGTATGCAGACCGACGAGCACCACATTTGTATGTGCTGAAGCTGTTGCATCCAGATTGGCAAAGCCACCTTCGACAAGACCACATATATGTGTCTCACTATCGCCTTGGTATCAGAGTGTCATTTGGGTTTTACAACAACGCCGATGATGTCGCTGAACTCGTCCGGTCGATAGAGAGAGGACTGCAAAAGGGTATCCCTCGTGAATGAGCCGGTCCTGCTCTTTAGACGGGGCTAGCTCCGGACTAAGACCGTAGCATAGTTCAGAACAAGAGCTATTCCAGTCTTTCATGATCCTCTTTGTAGTTCATCTGTCTCGTCTCTTTGACGAGAAGTCAGAAATAAATACAAAAACACGCTGCTTTATTACATCGGTTCGTCACGTGCATAACCTCCACATGCTTAATTGATGTCATTCAGCAATCTCGGTGCTCCCCTTTGTAGACCCAAACCGATCTTGACAGAAGTTGTCAGGGCGATCATCATCCCCATGATAAACAGATACTGCATGAAATGAACTCTGTCGTCGAAACCACGTCCCAAACATCAGCCCTCGTAGAGAAGACAGCCGGTCATATCGCAGTCTCGTTGCATTACAGGGTACCGGGCCTCCTACGCAGACCAGACAGGTAGTACTGCTAACGCTGTGTTAGTTGTATAGTCACTGGAGTAAGATCCTCGCAAGTAGCATGAATGGACCATTCTCGACGGCTTTCGTGAGTCAAATGATCATTCGTTCTTGCACATCCTAGGGGGCTAAGACGCGTTCCCTTCAGATGCCGAAGATGTCAGAATCGTAAGGTCAGTTATCCCAACTGTATTTCAAGGTCAACTTCACCAACTCAATCTCTTGATTCTTGCCAGATCAAATGCAGCAGAACGCAGCCGTGCTCGAACTGTGTGGCGGCAGCTATCCCGTGCGAATATCCGAGAGTGGACGCTCGGAAAAAGCCCGTCTCGCACAAGTACCTGTCCGCGCTTGAGACGCGGGTCGCATGGTTTGAATCCTTTGTCAGGAGGCTGCAGTCAGCCTCGGCCGAGGAGCGAGATATCTTGCTGCAGGAGATCTCGCTGGATGACCATTTGAACGAACCAGAGGCAGGGCTTTCCGCGTCTCAGGGCGATGCTACTGTCGCCTCTATCAACCTTGACAGCGCGATTTCATTGGAGAGGGACTCTTCGGGTAAGTCTTCATCCCGGTGGGTGCCCTGACCTACCTCCAGCTGACGCAATGCTCCAGGCTCGTTACAATATCATGGCCCTACCAGTATTTTTGTCACCGAGGAAGTCGAAAAGGAAGGCCGCACTGGACATCCCTCGATTGGCCCACTGGGACCGGAGATCTGGAGCCACAGGCGATTGGCCGCGGCCATGGGCATCGACGACGCCCTCATCAACACGTCCCTGTCGCTCTTCTTTTTGCACCAGTACCCTCAGTATATGTTTGTGTATCGGGAGGCCTTTCTCGCCGACTATCTGGGCCACACACACGGAGGCAAATATTGGTCCTTCCCCTTGGTTTGTGCCATATGTGCCCTGGGAGCTGCCCATTCCAAGGACCCGAACGTCCGCGAGAGAACCAGCATTCTCGCCAAATGTGCCCAAGAGATAATTGTGACGCATGGCCTTGCCAGTCCACAACCCACCAGTGTCCAGGCTCTTTTATGTCTGGCCTTCCACGAGTTGGGACAAGGAAACTCAACACTAGGATGGATGTTGTCGGGTCGGTGTCGAACTTCCTTTTTGCTCTGCGGAATTGATGACACTGATACATCTTACACGTATAGGCATGGCGTTTAGAATGGCCCAAGGCTTAGGCTTCCATCAAGATCCTAGCAAATGGGTCATTTCCGATCAGACGATCACTACAACCTATGATATCGAAATCCGTCGGCGGATCTATTGGGGCTGCTATGTCGCAGACAAGTCTGGCTCTTGTTACTGTTGTTTCCAGAACAGTGAGCTAACGTCATTTCTCCAGGTTTATCAGTCTCTACCTCGGCCGGCCAGTAACTCTATCCGAGAATGACGCAGCGGTACATCCGACTGTTCCATTGCCGTACTTCTTTCTGTCCACCACTCCTCCCCGCGACGGACGCTCGCTGACCCTTCTGTAGCAACTTCCCACCGGACCATGAATGGTTTGGACTGAAGGAGATCGCGGCCAAGACGGCATCGTCTGATACTCCTCGGAAACCGCAGTTGACAAATGCGTTGAAGTACTCTGTCATGCTCGGCAAGATCTTCCAGGACATCATGGCCGAGGTGTTCGCCCCGAGAAAATTCGAAGAGGGCGGAAGCGCACTGATTTATCGGCTGGGACAGCTCAATCTCAGCCTGAGTCGCTGGTATAACGGCATCGACGAGCCTCTGCAATGGAGCCAATGGACCTCTCAGGGGAAAGAACTAGAAAACCATGTCGTCGTTCTTCAGTGAGTGGAGACTTGCCCAAGATCCGATTCCCACTGACCAATACGCAAAGCCTTTTCTATCACAGCATTTGTATTTCGCTTAACCGCCATTTCATCCGGCCGTCGCACGGGTTTCCTCTCAACGAATCTTCGAGAGCGATATGCAACGAGTCATGTGACGCTGTGGTGGCCATGATCCGACAAGTTCGCAGCCAACATGGATTTCTCGGATGTCCACTCATCTTGGTTTACGCGCTCGTCATGGCCGCGACTACGATTGTGAACTTGCAAGGTAGGCTGTCTGAGATGGGGCGAAGGAAAAACCACCGAGAGTCTCCTGCTAATACGAACATCTAGTGACTGAAGCGGCCACCACAGACTCCCGTCTTACATTCCTTCTCAAGGCTCTTCAAGAATGTGCCCCTGTCTACAGGCTCGCAAAAGAAGCAAGGGCAAGGATTGTCGCGTATGTGAGCTCGGTCAAGTCCTTTGCGTCGGGTCCACGCAGTCGGCAGCATGCACAGCGGCCATTGACAACGAGGGACGCGCAAGGTGCGGGTGGAATGCTGGACCAGGACTTTGGGGCCTCTTCGGACGAAGTGTTCCCCGCGCCTGGGCTTCCCACCGGGCCCGACGATGTGGACTGGCCTGCTTATGCTCAGCGATCAATGCACGGTGACGAAGGCATGATGGCGTTCGATTCTCCTTCAAATCTCATGAGTGGGCTGGACGACGAAACGTCGATGATGTCCATGGAGGACGGCGGGCCCAGCACGGACGGGATTGATATAATGAACAATCTGCAGGGATGGTTCTCGCTGGGAATGATGGAATGAATCCCATCGTCTGTGATCAAGAGACTGGTTGAACAGAGCCCAGCTCCCATCATTGTTGAACCTAGTCCGAACCGTCACATCGCAAGGCTGAAGTGCTAGTCTTTTGTCTCTAAAACCCAGCGTAGGGCGACGTTACCGACATTGATGGCGCAGCTGCAACAATAAAGCGGCAGGGCGCAGTTGCTGCTCTAGGAGATGGATTCTCTCGCTGCCTTTGCACATGCCAAGCCCGATCGGTTCTAGTATGAGCGTGAACTCCGCATGGAGCCCAGCACAGAAATCTTGAAATTTCCCCACGCCGTTCGACGCATGTGGCCGACGCTTGCTTGTTGAACATAGATACCTAAGCCCTGCATTCTAGAATGGGGAAACGGGGCGGTAAGAGAGTAGGTACGTCTGTCCCAGCGGAAGCTTTTCAAATCTAACACTCACCCCAGGGCAACCGAGGCCGCGGCGGCGGCCCACCACGCCCAAGACAGGACAACCGCGCATACAAAGCAGAGATCAGTCGATACAACGAGAAATTCGAACAATACTACAATGAGCTTGGAATAATACCCGATGATGAGAAGTCTGATTTCTGGGAGGCCATGCGGAGAGATCTGCCCAATAGTTTCAGGTTCACTGGATCAAAGGCGTATGTCCTGTTCGTTATACGTACAACCCAGCCTCGCTGATGATTTCTCCTAGACATGCCCTGGCTGTCCAGCAGCGCCTGCGCGACTATTATATCCCTGAGATCACATCCATAACTTACGAAGGCCAACACGTCGATGCCCCGCGACCCGTCGAGTGGTACCCTGATCAACTGGCCTGGTTTATGACCACCCCCAAAAATGTCATCCGTCGCTTCAAACCATTCGCGAACTTCCAGAAATTCCTGGTCGCGGAGGCAGATGTTGGAAATATCACTCGGCAGGAGGTCGTCAGCATGATTCCACCCTTGCTCATGGACCTCAAGCCTGGCATGACCGTTTTGGATCTGTGCGCCGCGCCTGGGAGTAAATCCGCGCAACTTATCGAGATGATTCACGCTGGAGAGGAAGAAAGGTCCAGACAAGTTGCTACAAGTGTCGCCAATGGTCTCGATCGACCGGAAGGAGAAGATTACGAAGATGACGGTCGCTCCACTGGTCTGCTCATTGCCAACGATGTCGACTATAAACGAGCCCACATGCTGGTCCATCAGATGAAGCGATTGAGCTCGCCGAACATTATTGTGACGAACCACGATGCGACTGTCTTCCCCTCGATAAAAGTGTCAGCCACCCCAACGAATGGCGGGAAGCCAGGGCAGAATAGGTATCTGAAATTTGACCGTATCCTTGCTGATGTCCCTTGCTCCGGAGATGGCACAGTAAGGAAGAACATGGAGATATGGAAGAACTGGACACCTGGCAATGGGCTCGGTCTACATGCGACGCAGGTCAGAATCTTGATCCGTGCGCTACAAATGCTGAAGGTAGGGGGACGAGTGGTCTATTCAACCTGCAGCATGAATCCGGTCGAAGACGAGGCGGTCCTTGCGGAAGCCATTAACCGCTGCGGAGGCCCTGAGCTAGTTCAGCTACTCGAAACAAAGGATTATCTACCGGGTCTCAAGCGATCTACCGGGTTGAAAGAGTGGGCTATCATGGATAAAATCGGTCGGGTTTGGAAAGATTACGACTCTGTGCAGAAGCAAAAAGAATCCGCGGGCGAAGAGGGTTTGGGTCGCTTGTCGGAGAGCATGTTTCCGCCGAAGAATGACTTGCCCCTGGACAGAGCTATGCGCGTTTATCCTCACAAACAAGACACTGGAGCATTCTTCATCGCCATCCTGGAGAAACGGTCCGAGATCAGAGCCAAGCCCGAAGAGAAGCCGGCGGTTGAACCGGCGACAGTAAAAGTAGAAGCCGCCGACTCCAACGAGACGATCGAAATCGAAACTGTCCCTAATGGAGCGGTCGAGAAACTCAACGGAACGACACCCCTGGATGCAGACACACCGACTAAGAGAAAGCGCTCCGTTGATGAAGAGGATGTCTCGCCGGTGAAGCGAGTCAAGAGCGAAGAGCAACCCGACAGTAAAGCTGACACCAGCAACGGGCAAGCACCAGTGACGGACGACTCTGCTGCGACGGCGAAGCCATCCACTACGAACGGCCAACTGTTGAAGAAGAAGAACCGTAATCAACCATTCGAGGAACCATTCAAGTACCTGTCACCCTCAATCCCCGAGCTCGCCCAGATCAAAGAATTCTACAACCTTTCTCCCCGATTCCCGCAGGACAGATACATGGTCCGTAACGCTCAAGGCACCGCCACCAAGAACATGTACTATACCAATGCGCTTGTCAAGGAGGTCCTGCAAGAGAACGAGGGAAAAGGGCTCAAGTTTGTGCATGCCGGCGTGAAAATGTACGTCAAGCAGGACGCTCCGGCGCCCGATGTATGCCCCTGGCGGATCCAGACGGACGGGCTGCGGCTCCTTGAGACATGGGTCGGTCCTGAGCGCATCATCAAGCTGCACAAGAAGGAGACGTTGAGGAAGCTCCTGGTCGAGATGTTCCCGCGGTTCCACGGCGACGAGTACAAAAACCTCGGCGAGGTCGGCGAGCAGATCCTACCCTTGAAAATGGGCTGTTGCGTGCTTATTGTCGAGCCGAGTGACGCCGAGGATGGCCTGAGCGAACGCATGGTCTTTCCTCTTTGGAAGTCGATCCAGAGTTTGAACTTGATGCTCCCCAAGGAGGATCGAAAAGCCATGTTGTTGCGGTTATTCAACGACGATACCCCGCTGGTCAATCTGAGTAAAGCCTGGACGGCTGGCGGAAAGACGGATGGAGCAGAGTCGACAAAGGATGCGCAGAAGACTGGAGAGTCCGACGTGATAGACGTCGATGAAAAGTCTCAAGAGCCGGCAACGGATCGCGCTCGCAATAGCAGCTCTCCCGAGTCTACGGCCGGCAACGCGGTCGATGACCAGGGCAAAGGCGAAGACGCTGGCCAGGGCGCTGCAGTTTCGGAGGATGAGGACGAAGAAGAAGATGGCGGCGTGCAAATCTCTTGATCATAGAGCCCCTAATTAGATACATTATAAGCTTGAATTCTGGATGCATTATAAGCTTGAATTCAGTTCTTATCTGAGAGGACATGGGCTACATGAACGTGCCATTCCCTCTTCCCTGACCACCGGTGTCTTGCCTTCTGTCTCGGAACAGCGCACAGAAGCATGATCATAATTCAGCCGCAACCCTGACTAGAGATATATTAAATGACAAAGATGAGACTGGGGAATGTTCCTAAATTTGACAGAGTTGGATTGAATCAAGTCTGTACTCTGTACCCTGTACCATTTTGGGCTTGAGGTTATTTGTTTGGGGTTTGTATCGTTGATAAGGAGGGAAGCAAACAAAGCAAAACAAGCTTGAATCCAAAGCGACAACCGAGCACCACGTCCCAAGGTGTCTGGGGCTGCATCTGGAATCCTAGCTAGCCTAACAGCTTATCTTCAAGTAGTATGTAAAATCATCTGCGTCTCGCATCTCAGTCCGTACCACTCAACAGCTTGACTCAAGTACTAAAGCCATCCTTTCGCAAATAGTACGACAAGTCGGCATTGGTCGCGTCTCTCCAGGTGGTGCCGTTGCCGAAGAACCGGAAGCGGTTGGGACTGCAGTACTTGATGTCGAAGTCTTCGCCGCGTTGAGTGCTCATCAAGTCCTTGAAGTGCATGGGGCTGCCGGCCCACATGGCGGTGACGGGGCCGTCGATCTTGTTGTTCTTGTACCACGACCGGCAGTGGGACGTGTAGACGGTGCGTTTCAGATACTCCTGGGTGTAGACGTTGAAATCGTCCACCGCTTCCTGCTTGGGGTCGATCGAGTGGATCTGCTCCTGGGCCATCTTTTCCACCCACTTGACTGCGTACGCGCCGGCCCATTCCATCTGTGGAATCAAACTTCCATTGCCGACGGCTGAAACCAAAGAGAAATAATCCGTCAGCGTGCGCGCAGAAGAAGGTGAAACATCAACATTCATTTTAGGAGCAGTTCGCACCGTGAGCATGGGGTCTTGGGGTTCAGGCCTTGGCCCGCGGTCAGGCGAGTGGGAAGTTGATATGAAAAGACTTACGCGAATTCGGTCCCAAAACGAAGAAGAGATTGGGGAAATCTTTGGCACAGACACTGAAGTATGATTGTGGATTGTCCTTCCACTGTTCTTGCAGTGTCTTGCCGTGGCGGCCCGTCACTGTCCACTGTTTGGCGAAAGAGACGTCGAATCCGGTCGCGCAGATGATCGCGTCGACTTTGTGCTCGGTCCCGTCCGAGTCGACGATGCCGTCTTCGGTGATGCGCGCGGCGGCATTGAAAATCGGCGTGACGTTGGGTGCTTGCAGGGCCTCCAGATAGCCATCGCCGGGACTCAGACGCCGGCATCCAAAGGACCAGGTGGGGATGAGCTTCTCGGCCAGCTCCTTGCTTCCGTTCAGTCTGGTGGTCATGATCCGTCGAGACTCCTCTTGGAAGAACTCGTGTTCGGGCGTGCCGTACTCGAGTCCGCGATAGAGCTGGTTGAAGTCGTGTTCGATCTTCTTGCGATATGCCAGCAACTTCTCCGCATCTTCAAACTCTTTTTTCTGTTCGGTTGAATACTCGAAGTTGCCCCCTTCCGCACTGGCATGCTGGGCGGCAAAATTCGAGCTGATCCACGTCGGTGACCGGATAAAGGTGGTCATGTGCTTGACCACTGGTTGAAGTTTTGGCACGATCTGGATCGCAGATGATCCGTTCCCAATCACGGCGACTTTTTTGTCTTCATAGTCGTAGCTGTGGTCCCACACTGCCGAGTGGCAGAGATGACCCTTGAAATCCTTCAGGCCCGGAATACTGGGCCACCGCCAGTTGCTGGGAAGGACGCATTGTCAGTGTACATGCTGTGCGGATCACTTCTGGACGGGACCTACTTGAGCACACCGCTGGCGTTGATGACGACGTCAGCCTTATCCTCCTTGACGTGCCCATTGACATCCACCTTGACATGCCATTTCCCTTCCTCTTCAAGCCAGGTTGCGTCCAGAACTTGGGCATTGAAAACAATGTTTTTGGTAAGATCGTATTCCTTGGCCACGTTTTGGATGTGTTGTCGAATCTCCGGCCCCTCCGCGTAGAAATGCGACCAGTCTGTGCTGGAAGGTTAGGAGCAGCTCGGGTCAATTGCCGGGAGCCGACGTACTTGGATTGGGTCCCCAGGTGAATGTGTAGATATGTGCCGGGACATCGCATGCTACACCGGGGTACTGGTTCTCATACCAGGTCCCTCCAACCTCTGGGTTCTTCTCATAGATGACATGCTCGCAATAATCTTCCATCTTATAGTCATGTTGGATCTAGTCTTGTGTTAGTCACGACATCTTGCAACTTTCTCGCATCACGCTGGACTTGCCTTGTGCGCCACCATCAGCCCAGAGAACCCTGCGCCGATCGTAATTACTCGGATCTTTCGTGGGGTGTAGAGAGGCTCTTCCATCACAGGTATCCAGTTCGCTGGCTTGGGCAGAGCACTTCCAGCCTGTCCATGTTGATTGTTGACCCATTCCAGAGGAGTCGGCTTGTCGCCATTCGTGGCTGGCCCATTCTGGTGGAATTCAGGGACTGCCATGTCCTTCGATGTACAGAGTTCTGTGACGGGTAGAACCACCATGGGCCTGAAGTCTCGCTCTATTTATCTTGCTGTCCGTGATGAATATCGACATAGGCGTTGGCCTGGATCCCAAAGCTGTGATTTGAGCAGTTCCGCGCGTGGGACGTATTCCGCTGGAATGGCGGATTGAATCGATATAGCATTGTTTATTCGTAGGTATGAGCGTGTAGACAATGACCTAGTGCAAATGAGGGCCTACCCCGTGGGGATGGATAGGGTATGACTCCGGGGAGTGCGGGCCATATTCCGATTGTGGGAGGTGTGCGTTGTGCGTGGAAGCTTTCTAGATATTCTTGCTTCTTCATGAGAGCTTGTGACAACGCCTCTAACGTCATTGGTCGCCTATCAGAGCAGGAGTGCTGCTTCTGTTTTGAGGCCTATACATACCTGGGCCAGTTGGTCAAGTGGACCTCCGGAGTGATGGCAAATCCCGCACAACCACCATAGGCTGCCCTCTGCCAGGCAGCAACCCATGGGATACTCGTTTCATAGCCTGTAGCTCCCAGGATACAGGCAAATGCGAAGCTTCGTACTGGACACACTCTGAGACAGCGTTCTGGGTTCGATCATTCAATCTCCAAGTCATGAACAGGGTGCTTGAAGTTCGAGGTGTTCTGTCCAGTTGTTCAAGAGCTTCTAAATGCTCTGACGCAGGACAAAGACAACAGCCATTTCGTCGACATGCGGGGAAACGATCTTCTTGGCCCGACTCTGTCAGTCAAAAGTCGATCGTCGATTCCTGTCCTCACAACGTGTGAAGCCTTCCTATCAGGACTGTACGCGGAGGCCTTCCGTCCGAACTATGTACCGGTGTGAGGTAGTGTGCAGGAGCACGGCGGAATCAGACCACCAATTTAATGTCCTAGGACAACGACTAGTTGGCTGTTCGAGGTAAGGAACCAGCTTGCCCCTTGTCACATGAAGGGAAGGGCCGTTTAGAGGGTCGAATGAATCTGTCTCGCCAATCACATAAGCTTTCTTTACTAGGTACCCGCTAAGGGACACGTCAAGCGCCGGTCGCTTCATCTCCATGCGGGGTGCTGGCAAAATGTGGAGGTGGGCGGAATTCAGAGTGCTGTGATCAGATGGCGTTGCTGAGGGCATTGATAAACGAGCTGATGCCGCTAGGCCGCTGCGGTGAAGAAGCTGCATCGATTTGGATCACAAAGGATAAAGGGGATATTAACTTCACCACTTCCCCTCCTACCCAAATCTCAGTTCATACATCGCCCATCAGTGACCATGGTATCTCCCGCACAAGACGCCCTCCGGCGCAGTATGATCGGACATGGCGCATGGATGATCCTTTCCAGTCTCATTGGCGGCTTGGGCCTTTGGTGTTACATTTTGGGAGGATTTGAGATCATTCCCGGATATGTCCTCAAGTTCGACCTTGCTGGCAGCGAAACGGGCTGGGTTCGATGTCACACCGGGCCGGTCGCGAACGGATTCATGGTCATAGTCACAGCACTCGGAATCCCCCACCTCGACCTTCCCGACTCCACCGCAGAATGGCTAGGCTGGATCGTCATGATGGACGGGTGGTCGAATGTTGGGTTTTATTTCTTTGGCAACGTGTCACCCAACCGGGGCCTGGCTTTTGGAACGAGTCGTCTGGGGCCCTCGAACATTTTCAGCGTGTTGGCGCTTGGTCCTGCCTATCTCTTCGGGGTCCTGGCAATGGGGGCCTTTGGCCTGTTGGGTTACCACGCCCTCTTCGCCAGCAAGAGCAGCAAGGAAGCTAGCCGAAAAGCATCTTGACAAATCCTACGGAGTACTCAGGAAAGGATGCGAGAGACTAGCAACGAGGCGAGAGAGATTGGGCAGTTGATGTATGTATCGACTTCGTTCAGCCCAGGCCATTGCAGGCTGCGCCCTCTTGCTCTTGGCTGGGGAATCATGCGCAGGGTTTCGGATGTTGGGGGGGGGGGGGAGCGTTTGGTCTCGGTATCAACCGGGTGGGATTGCATCCAGACCAACCACAAGGCCAAGGCCAGGGAGTGGCAGTCGAGGAGGTGTGATTGTTATCAAGGAGTTCTTGAAATCCAATGTCTGCGGAGTGCAGAGGAGTGTCTACCCAGGTAGAATCGGGCAATGACGTAGTTCTTCAAGAAGGTCACGTGGCACTTGACTTTGCACGTGACCATTTCTTCATCTGCAAGGACCTGGAGCGCAGGTCGCCTTCATCCCTCATGCGTGATCCCATGCGTGATCCCATAGTGCACCCTGCCCGGAAGGGTGTGGATGAGTAGACAGAATGACAGTAGCAACGACGTCGACGGCGAGCTGCGTTGCGCCCCTATCATCATCTCCGCTCACAATCTGCCTTGTCTCAGCCATCACCCTCCGCCATGGAAAGGCCAGAGAATACGGCCTTATTACCCGTGTCGCCAATCAAAGGTCAAATGTAATGATTCGAGACCCTGCAAAAAGGTGTTTGAATCGTGGCCACGACAACTCGTAGCCGAGACATCTGCCGAAAAGCCCGACACGACCGATCAATCCGATGCCGGGTACATAAGCAGTGGCCACTCCGTCCGAATTTATCATCCTGCGATCAGATCACTCACCCCACCCTAAACCTGGAGGGGCGTGGGCGTGATTTACACCACTCGAAGAATTCGCAAACCAGCCTTAGCCATAGCTACTTCTCCCTATGGGGTACCTGACCTACGTGTGGCAGAAATGCTTTGTATCATTTATCAGGGTAGCGTTCCGACTTGCCCTCGGCGGAACGACCCCGAGACCTGATGAAGTGCTTCAAATCCCGCGTCGAGACAGCACGGAAGGCAAGATCAAGGTGCATGTCTACCGTGGCAAAGCACCAAAGCCGTGCCCGGTCTTGATCAATTTCCACGGCAGCGGCTGGACAGTGCCGATGCATGGCAGCGACGAAGAGTTCGCACGATGTGTTGTCCAAGGGACCGATTTCACCGTTCTGGATGCCACGTACCGTCTCGCACCCGAGCACCCTTATCCTGCGGCCGTGCATGATGCGGAAGACGTGGTCAGATGGGTTCTTGCTCGTCCTCAGGAGTTCGACCTCTCTCGGGTGAGCATCTCCGGCTTCAGCGCCGGCGGCACCTTGGCCTTGGTGACCAGCGGAGAAGTGTTTCCCAAGTCGACATTTCGCCATCTGATTGCCATCTACTCACCGGCCGATTTCTCCAGGGCGCCCCAGACGAAGAAAGCGCCGGACCCAACGGGCCAGCCGCTGCCAGACTGGCTGGCCACCTTTTTCAACAATTGCTATCTACCTCCTGGCATCGACCGGAAACAACCGACTGTGTCGCCATTCTTCTCTCGAATGGAGAATGTCCCAGATGAGATCGTCATCATCACTTGTGCCGGCGACAACTTGTGTGGGGAGGCCGAATCTGTCGCCCAAAGGCTCTCGGATATGCCTGGAAAGCATGTTTCTCTGCGGCGGATGGAAAAGTGTAATCATGCGTGGGATAAGTCGACCAAGCCCGGGTCTGTGCAAGAACAGGCCAAACATGCTGCTTACGACCTGGCGATCGAGACGCTGCGTCGATAGTTGGAATATACTTGAAGTGGCAGGGAAAGAGGAGAATGGGGGAGGAGCCCTGTCTTTTCTGCCGACCGTAAAGAGTAGATTCACTATTATAGAATCCTCGGGGGAGGCCGTCGGGGCAGTCAGTCGCTATGTACGCTGTACAGGATAGTAACTTTTGGATATACTGAGGAACCCTTGTCTTCAGTTCCTGTACGGCTTCCCCCGGGCTTATGGTACAGGACGCCCCTTTGGCCTTTGGCGGAGAAGACGGAACCTCCCACACTTTGACACTTTGACCCTGGACTGGATGCCGGTCCAGCTTTCTGGGGTAGAAGCATACATACATGGTCTAGACACTCCGTACTGCAGTGCGAATCTCTGGTTACTGTTACTAATCACATGTTGTACTGTATGTGTGGAAGAGGAGGGTGACTGCTCTCCACATGCTCCCCAAACTGCCCCTTTCCCTTCCCCGTTCCCCGTTCCCCTTTCCCCACCTGTCCCAATGCGTCTTGGTCTGGACTGGACCAGCACTGCATCTCACCAAGTTGTGGAGATTGCAGTATCAGTATGTACGGAGTACTCTGTAAAGCCCCGGATACCGCACGACCACCTGTCTGCCGGTCTCGCCGATCCAGTTCAACTGTAGCTTATCTGGGTATGTACCCAGGTAGAGTACGACTCGACACCTTTACTCCACATACAGTGCGGAGAATAGATGCAGCACTGTACGTCCGTCGTTTACAGAGTTCTCCCTACAGTATGGCTGGCCCATGGGGTTTCCTTGCATTGGACTTGGAATCCAGGATCAGGATCAGTACCCACCGCTGGAGCTGGAGCGTCTCCCGATCTCGATCCGGGGTTCTGGGGGACCTCGCCTCCACCTCCTGGGACACATGGGCGCAAGAGGCAGGGCACGCTGCCTGCTCACTGCGGGCGAGCCACGTATACATAATACAGGGCCTGGGGACTTGTTTGCCTCGTTGCAAGATGAGCTCGTCTCCTACGGTCAGTCAGTGGTTGAGAAACAAAGACAAAAGCGGAAACAATCACAACACAAGCACAGCGCAACCACATATATTGCCTTGACCTGCCTCGACCTGCCTCGACTGGACTTGGACTTGTCTTGATTTGACCCAACACCAGGCCCAGCCATCTTTGTTTCCCCCATCATGGGTCTCTTCATCCTCGAGCCCAAATCCGCCGCCCACGTGCCGGGCACGGTACTGCTGGACCAGCAGGCTGCACACTCGGAAGCAGTGACGGCGAGGTTGAAGCACGGCCGAGGCACGAACTCGCATATCGTGCTGGCGCCGCAACCGTCCGAGGATCCCAACGACCCTCTAAACTGGAGCCCGATGAAGAAGTTGCGCGTCCTGGTCGTCACGTACTTTGGCGTCATCATCCATGGCGTGGTCCCAGTGAGTATCCAGTCTCGTCTCTATATCTATACACAGCCCTTCCTTGTATTGTTACTTGTAGAGTTTCTGTGCATCTCCCCTCCCTCTGCGCATCTACCATCTGTCTCTCCCGCTCGCTCAACCCTGAACAATGTCAATGGCTGACCAAGAACCCAAGAACCCAATCCTGAACGCCGGAATTGTGCAGATCGCCACGGAGCTGCACCGGCCCGTGACCGACATTGCCTTGCTCTCGGGCTATGAACTGCTGGCTACGGGGGCCACGGGCCCGTTCGCGTCGGCCTTTGCGCGCAAGTACGGCAAACGGCCGGCGTACCTTCTGGCGTCCATCATCGGCACGGTCGGGGTGATCGTGGGCGAGACGGCCACGGGATACAGCACGCTCCTGGCGGCGCGGGTGATCCAGGGCATCGCGGTAGCGGCGTACGAGGCGCTGGGCATCGCGACCATCGGCGACCTGTACTTTGTGCACGAGCGCGGGTACCGCGTGGCGGTGATCCTGTTCATCCTCAGCTCGTGCTCCAACTTTGTGTCCATCGTGGCCGGGGTCATCACCACCAATCTGGGCTGGCACTACAACTTCCACCTCATGCTGCCCTTTGCCGCGCTGCAGACGGTGCTGTTCGTGCTGTTCGCCCCGGAGACCATGTTCCGCCGTAAGCCCATCTACGACCTCGACACCGTCGGCTCGTCCGAAGACCTGCAGCAGCTGGCCGAGAAGGAGGCCAAGGCCCAGAGGAGTGCCCGACACGTGGAGAAGACTGGTCTCCATGACCCAGAGGACCAAGATACCACCACCACCGCCACCAATCCCACCACCAATACCTCGACCGCGGTGGAAACGGAAACAGAAAAGACCCTAACACACACCACCACGATCGAGTCGATCCAACCGAAAAAGACCTGGCTGCAGGAAATGGCCGTGTACAACGGCTCGTTCGTCGACGACTCGATGCTCAAGATGGTCGTGGCCTGCGTCGCCATCCTGTTCAATGTCGGCGCCTTCTGGCAGACGGTGAGCACGGGGCTCGTCACGGCCTGGTACGTCGCCGTGGCCATCCTGTCGGGCGTGCTGTTCGCCGGACCCCCTTACCTGCTCTCGTCGGCCGAGATCGGCTACACGTCGGTCGGCCCGTTCATCGGCGGCCTGCTGGGCTCGACCGTGTGCTTCGTCATCTCGTCGCCGCTGCTGAAGTGGCTGACGCGCCGGAACAAGGGCATCTACGAGCCCGAGTTCTGTCTGGTGCCCGTCATCCCGGGCGCCCTGGTCGCCATTGCCGGCTTCCTGGGCCTGGGCTACAGTCTGCAGAACCAGCAGAACGTCTACGTCGTGTGTTTCACCTGGGGCGTCATCCTGTTCGGCATCACCTTCATCGTCACTTTTGCCTCGCAGTACACGCTCGACGCTTTCCGGAATAACAGTACCGAGATCTTTATCATGAATATGGTCTTTAAGAATTTCTTTTTTTATGGGTGAGCTTTGATTTCTACACACTTTTACGATCCCCGATATTCCTGAGCAAAGCTGACCTAACCACTCACACCCACACCCACACTCACTCTCACTCACACTCATACTCACACTCACACTGACTCTAACTCTCCAGGCTCACAAACTACATCATTCAATGGTACACGTCCGGCGGCCCCGTCCAAGTCTTCGGTACCCTGTCCGGCATCACGGCGTTTGTCTGCCTGCTCTTGATCCCGCTGTACGTGTACGGCAAGCGCTATCGCAGTTTCTGGCACCACTACAACATGCTCCGCATCCTTCGGCTGGAGACCGACCATTTGGGTGCAGATGGTGGTCACTGAGAATACAGAGATGCGAACGCGGTGTGGATGGTGGTCAGCAAAGCAAACACCAAACGAATACGGACTGGGTTCAGATGGTGGTCAGCAAAGCAAACACCAAACGGATGCGGACTAGGCTCAGATGGTGGTTACCAAATCAACAGAATGGGATAGGAACGTTGGGTACAGTACTGACTGAGGTCACTGAGTACAGGGACCTTGATCCGAACTCTGTGTGATACCGTGGTCGCTGCTGTTGGTGCTTCAAGCTAGACACGAACTTGGATGTGGTCTGGTGTATCTATAGTCTGGTGTTCTATGGTCTGGTGTATCTACGGTCTGGTGTATCTATCATAATCATCGGTACTGCAAGCTGCCAGGTAGGCACCACTGTAGCACACAGCAATACTTGTAGCAAATCCGATCGTAAGGCAGAGTGGAACAGAAAATCTGATTCTCATCGTCTGCCTTGGTTAGTACCTAATCTATACAAATTAGGGGTTTAGGTAGTATTGAGAAATACGTACATATAGGGGACAGCGTACTGTACAGTCGACCGTAACGTAGAGAATTCAGTACAGTACCTAAAGACAGTAGTGCTGAGAGGCATGGTTGAAGCCGCGTATAGATGGAGAGTAAGGTCCTTTATACTATAACAGGCGTGCCGTAGATACCAGTCACCTTAATATCTATAGTAGTATGAACAGGTGCTGGTAGTATCTCTACGGCAGTATATGCAGTCAGATGATACCTGACTGAGCGATAATATACCAGGCAGTCTACGACAATTCACTAATGTAGTCGAGATTAGTTTTCCCGTCAGATCTCTAATCCTCCCCCCAGTCCCCGTCCCCGTTCCCGTTCCACGTTGTCTGTTGTGTTACCCCGTTCCGTTCATGCCCCAGTCCAACCTGGATTACTGTACTATACTGTATGTGGGGTAAGTTGACCTACCTGGATTAGAGTATATATACGTCCAGCAGTTCTGACCGTTGCATGTAACAGGTGTACGGATACTCCATCCAGCTTACTCCGCACATTGTCATTGTCATTGTACAGTACTGTCCCTTGGCACGCGCTCACCGGGCACGGCATTCCAACTCTACTTTTCTCGGAAGAGACTAAGCGACAGTGGTTTGTCTTTTTGTCGGTCGGCTTGTTTACTTACTTACCTCTCTCTCTCTCTCACACACACACACACACACACACACATATATATATATATACATACTTACACCATGCCCCCCAGCATTGACCCTCCCGGAACGCTAATCCACCATGCCAACGGCCAAACCAGCCACGTCATGATCGACGACTTCACCGACCCATGGCTCGCGCACGAAACCGAAACCATCCTGATCCAACCTGGATTCGCCCGGCACGCCGCATTCTGGTATCACTGGATCCCCGCGCTGAGTCGTGAGTATCGCGTGGTGCGGCGCGACTCTCGCGGGCACGGCTGGTCGAGCGCGCCGGCACCAACACCAACCCGACCACCACAACCGGAGGATGACGATACCTCAGAACCCCCCTACGACTACGACTGGTCGGTCGACACCATATGCGACGAGATCATCGACTGCCTGGACCAACTCTCCATAGCCAAAGTGCACTTCCTCGGCGAGTCGACCAGCGGCATGATCGGCGAGATCCTGGCGGCCAAGTATCCGCACCGCCTGCGGTCGCTGACCATCTGCTCGTCGCCGACCTTCTTGCCGCCGCCGGCGCTCGAGCTGTTCGCCTTCGGCCACCGGGACTGGCCGACCGCGTGTCGCGAACTGGGCCCACGGGCTTGGGGGGAGGCGCTGTCCAAGGTCCCCGGCACCGTGTCAGTGCCGGACCCGGCCTACTTGCTCTGGTGGATCGATCAGATCGCCCTGTCGTCGCCGGACGGCCTGGCCGGCTACGCGGGCTTCTTGTCCACCCTGGACTCGAGACCGTATCTGGCGCAGATAAGGCTGCCCATGCTGATCCTGGCCCCGGCCAAGAGCGCCGCAACCACGCTCGAAGAACAGCGGAAGATTGCGCAGAGTGTGAAAAATAGTCGCATCGAAGTCATCCATGGAACGGGCCACGAGATCTATGTCGAGATGCCGCATGAATGTCAGGCTGCCGTGTTGGACTTTCTTAAGTCTCTGAAACAAAAGCCTTGAAAGTTAAATATAAAGGCCCATCTTCGGATCTGGTCTAGAATCGAAAAATATATGCCCCTGCTTCTCTTCGCATCAATGACCAGAGGCAGGCATCGTATCGACTGCCCGTTCACAGCCGGCAGAGGTAGTCATTGTATTGTAGCGACTGCCCATTCACAGTTGGAACTGGAATTTGGTGTGTTCGATCGGAATAGCTGTATCCGTCTCACTCGACCATGCGTCCACTGCCCTGGCTTGGGCCGCAGTTGCGGGTTCTGTCGCCATGGGGTGGAAAAGTATCAAGAAGGGTTAGCAGCCGATAAAAGCTGTAAATGAAGGTAAAGAGCAGGAGCAAGATGAGAAACAGCAGATGAGATATGCAAATACCGGTGAAGAGCGGGAACAAGATGAGAACAGCAGACGAGATGTGCGAATATGGGACATGAACAGAAACAAGGTGGGAAGGACCAGAAGGACGAGGAGGAAGTAGAACTCCTCCATGTTGTGCTCTTCAATTCGCGGCAAACGAGCACCACTTTCGCACCACTTTCGCAGGTACTGTACAGAGTGCCGCGGCGACCTCGAACCAGTCAATAAAACTCGAACCACACATATCACCGCTCCTTGAGTCAGGGGCCTTAGCCCTGTCATTCTTCCTAGCAACGCGTAGAAGACTTGTCTCTTGTGTATTCATATAAAACTAGTCAATTGGTCATATGAAATTCAAAGCACTCTATACTCTGCACTCTTGTCCAGCCACAATACCATTTCATTTTTCTCTCTTGTATCGCCAACCCCCTTACCCGCCACACTCTTCATTCCAATGTCCAGTCTCTCACTTATCCGGATTGATTCCCACGGGAATCAACCGTCGCTGACCCTCATCCACATCCTCACTCAGCTTCTCCCCCATCCATGATGGCTGGGACTCATGGATCTTGTCCTCGAGCTCGACCATGTGGTTTCCAGCGATAAAGAACGCCTTGCCGTTGATGCTCTGATCGACCGCTGGGAGCAGCAGAGCCCGCGCGACTCCCTCGGGCGTGTTGGCGGGAAGATGTCCCCATAAGTCCTTGATGGCGGCCGGCAGCATCGGAGTCACTAGGTACACATAAATCGTAGTCAGTCCCAGTCAATACTTTGATCCAGAAACCCACAAAGTCAATCAATCAGAGAAAAGGATTTCTTGTTCGGCACAAGAAGGAGAAGAAGAAGTAAGAGAAACCCAAAGCTGACCTGTCATCCACGGCGCGATCATATTGATCGTGATGTTTCGGCGTGGCAATTGCGTCCTGAGACTTCTCATGAGCCCGAGAACGCCGGTCTTGGCCGCACAGTACTGGTACAGCGGCGGCGTGTCGATGTAGCTGGCCGCAGAGCCCGTCAGGACGATTTGGTGCGTGCGTGGGGAAGATGTGTGCGGTGGTGGCGACTTCTCAAAGTAATGCACGGCGCATTTGACGAAATAGACGTGCGCG
The DNA here is from genome assembly GCF_000585565.1 of Capronia epimyces CBS 606.96. Classification (NCBI taxonomy): domain Eukaryota; kingdom Fungi; phylum Ascomycota; class Eurotiomycetes; order Chaetothyriales; family Herpotrichiellaceae; genus Capronia; species Capronia epimyces. Next base: position 1,243,233 of record NW_006912906.1, read on the forward strand.
ACCAGATTGACCTCGAGGTTCTTCAGATCTGGCTTTTGGAGGCGGCCGGTGGCAGGGTCGTACGAGTCCTCCAGTAGGTTCTCTCTGTTGATCCCGGCATTGGAGACGACGACGTCGAGATGGCCGAATCTCTGGTGTGCTTGCTCGAACATCTCGACCACGTCGTCCCATTGCGACACATCGGTCTTGCGGAATTGAATGCGACTACTGGATCGGCACCGTCACCGTCACCGTCAATACCAACACGATTACACACTTGTGCCGTCGACAGGAGATGACTTGGCTACCTAGGTAGCTAGTCCCACTGGTCATAGTAATAGTGGTGGGTTTGTCTGGGGTTGTCTGGCTGGGCTGGAGGGGAGAGGCAGATCGCGTTATAGGGAGAAGAGCGAGAAGGAGAAGGAGAAGGAGACGGAATAGGAATCTCAGTCACGAACACTTCATCCTTGAATTCCTCCAGAAGAGTCGCGGCTTCTTTCTCATTCCAATCCGCCAAAGCGAGGTTCGCGCCATGTTCTGCACAACCGTCAAGTCAGCAATCCCGGACATGTCTTCTTGTCTCGCCAACAAGGGGGACAATTTGGGCAATAGTGGAAGTTGCGTTTTTGGTTGTCGTTGTCGTTGCTGTTGGTTGCTGTTGTTGATGCAGCATCAGGGATAGGGGCCACTGCATGTTTCTGTATAGTACTTGCCGTAAGCGAGCCGGGCTGTTGCGCGGCCGATTCCTGTCGCACAGCCGGAGAGAAGGATGGTTTTCCCTTGAAGGTTGTGGAAATCGATTGGTGCTGTGTACGTCGTCATTATGTTTGGGTTGGGCTTGGGTTCGTAGAGCGCTGCCTGTTCGCGGTTCAGGTTCAGTGTCAGGTTCAGATTCAGGTTCAGGTTCAGGTTCAGTGTATGTGTTTGGTTTGCGGTCGAAGGAAAACTACTAGTACACGTATATTACTGTCTGAAATCTGAGTAGAAGTCTGAGGAACCCCAGGGCAGCACGAAGTTCAACTGGAGGGGTTTAGGCCTCAAAGGCTGAGGTAGGCACAACCCAGGCGTTGGTTTGGCATCCTAATCCCTCCGCGGCAGCGAACTAGAGATGGTTCGGGGGTAGGTGGGAGGCGGGAGGTGTGTGAGCTTCTACATACACATGCCTAGTTAGGGGGGGTGTCTACACAACATAGGGGGTGTCTAATCTGGGGACTCTTCGCCAGGGGTTCTGGGTCGGAGTCTGGGGTGTACACTGTATATCCGAAGTGTGGGGGAAATGAAAATGGAAGCGGAAGTCGGAGACTGGAGTTGCGCCCACTTGCCTCTTAGAGGTTGGACCATCCCACTCTCTTCTCTCTATGTACATTAATTGTACGGAGTACAATAGGAACTGATCCCACTTACTGCCTTGGTTAGTAGCAGAGCGGCCTCCCACACTGACAGCTTAGAGGTAGTCTACAGATACAGTATCAGGACAGGGGGATGGACACGCTCGGTGGACACACTGATGACCTCGAAACGTCAGCCTGTTCGACGTGCTGTATGCGTCATGGGAATAGGCAAAGCAGGGTTCTCTCTGTCGCAGCAAAGCTAATTGTCATCGTTCCTTTCTCGCCAATCAGGTTAACATATATAGATCACAGAGTACCTAGTAGGACCTTGACATCTAATCCTTTCACAAGTCTCGGTCGGTCAGAAACTCCCGAAATTCGTTCTCACGGTCGAGGATGGAGTGCGTGGTCCTACTAACCAAAACGCAGTCTTTATGACCTCCCGCAACTCGTTTCTGTTCTTTCTACGGAGGATCTACCCTACACGTAAAGTCCAACAGAACGTCTCGAATACGTACCTAGGTACCTATATGTACGGTGTACATATGTAAACTACCTTTACCTAGGCACTTAGGGTTAGGGTTAGGGTTAGGGTTATGTCGGAGTGTGCCAATACACTTATCCAAGGCTTGGCAGCCTCCACGTAAATTGACCGCAGATTGCCGAGGCTATCCGCTATATCTGGACAGTCAGAACCGCGAGACGCGGCACCCTCGCTTTAGGCTTGGTGCCGGAGCACCCACAAGGGGAGCCATTTATTCTTGACTGCGACAGGCTGGGCCCTTTAGCCCGCTCTGAACACTGGTTGCCAGACAGGTCTGAGAGCAAAGCTTAGGGGCGGGAAAGGGAGACCCCAGTTGGTGGAAGATGGGGAATTCAGCGAACCCGACATTGACCGTCTTTTCGAATTCCGAATAAAATCTGAATGAAGATGATTTCACCGTGTGCTTAGCGGTCAAGGGCAAGGTCAATGTCAAGAGTCAAGACGAGATGCTCCCCGCAAGGATAGACACCCATGCTCATGTGCTTCCACCGGCTTGGAGGGAAGAATGCAGCCGACAGGGTTATTCCGTGCCGGTCAGTTCCAACCATGAGGCGCCGAATGAGATTGAACGTCAGTCTATTTGGCTTGGAGTACTGACTGATTGCAGGTCTGGACCGCAGAAGATCATATCCGATTGATGGACGAACTGAACATCTCGAGATCCATCCTCAGCATCACGGCACCAGGCACGCATATTACGCCTGGGGACGATGCACATGCTCGCAAGATCACTAGAGAAGCCAATGAATATGTGGCATCCGTGGTCCAAGCCCATCCGTCGCGGTTCGGATTCTTTGCCTCGCTGCCACTCCCGGACGCCGACGGATCGTTGGAAGAGATCGAATACGTCTCGCAGAATCTCCATCCCGTGGGCTTCTGTCTGGTGGCCAACAACCACGGCATATATCTGGGGGATTCGAAGTTCGATCGTGTCTTCGACAAGCTGAATGCAATCTCCGCCAAGGTCTTCATCCACCCGACGAACTGCCGGGTATCTCACACCAACGGGGAGTTCCACAAGCATGGCGAGTCTGAGTTGATCCCGCGTCTTCCTGGCGCCGTGCTCGAGTACTTTTTCGAGACGGCACGCGCGGTGACGAACCTACTGCTCTCGGGCACGGTGACCCGATGTCCAAATACCACCTTCATTATCCCACACTGCGGCTCAGTCTTGCCGTCCATCCTAGAGCGGGTAACTGGCTTCTCCACGCAATGCCTGGGACTGCAGGGTATCCCCACCTCGGACGCAGTCATAGACTTGTTCCACAAGCAATTCTATTTTGACCTCGCGGGCTATGTGCTGCCCGATCAGCTTCCAGCAATGCTTCGACTTACTTCCGCCGATAAATTGCTCTATGGTAGTGACCTCCCATTTCCTCCCGTCTCCGTGGTGAGAACACTGGCAGAGAGCCTAGATGAATATTTGAAAGAGAACGTGGAAGAAAAGGTCATTGCCCAAATCTATAATGGGAATGCGGCCAATCTGTTTGGAGAACAGGCTCAGGCTTCCAGATCCGTCTAGGCCCGATGCTTAGACTAGCTGTGGAAGACTTGCAAGGAGCCAAACTAGACATGGTAGTCAATCAGAACACAGTCCATGGTGGCCGGAAAATACATCGTAGGTGCATGGTACCACTATGGTGGCACCTAAGTCAGGGAACGCGGGTGGCATGATCTTAGCACCTATGTAATCTGCGGCCTTGGGCAGAGCTAGGTGCCTAATAGGTGCCTACTAGGGGTCCTGAGGACAATGACGGGGGATAGATTCGCCTAATGGGCTAGGGGCTAGGGCGCCTCTAAGCCCCTAAGCCCTCCACGCCAAGCACCGCCTGGTGGATGCCTGGTTTACGGAGAAGTTGGAGGAGTACGGAGTCAGTAGATTCCTATAGGCTGTTTAGGTCGTACTACTAATTGGTGTGACACGTGACTTCTTGTCTGGCTCAATTGCACTTGCCTCGGTCAGAGTTCGCCTCTTTCTCCCTTCAATGCAATCACTGCAGGCAGTGTTGATCTTGATCTCCTATGACCTCCCAACCTCCCGCTATAAGCATTGCGGATTCTGTCCAGTCCGATGGTAGTCGCTCCGTCGAGGCTCCCCCCACCTTCCCCCCGGGCTGGAAGAAGCGACTGCGCAAGTCGAGGGGAACAGGGCTCAGGTCCAAGTCAGGCTGGTGCGTCCCCCCCAATGCGAGAGGATTTGAGTCATGTTATGACTGATGCGCTTGGCTAGTATCACATGCCGGAAGAGGCATCGGAAATGTGACGAACAGCGTCCGGACTGTGGCAATTGTCAAAAGATATGCCGTGCCTGCGTGTGGCCAGATCCAGACAGTCCTGGCGCGGCGAGGCCACCATCAGAGGGAACCGACAGGAGTCGGCTTGCAGTGCATGAACCTGAGTCCTTGCCCTTGCGCGAGCCAGAGCCGGGGCCTGAGCCCGAGCCCGAGCTCGATCACGAAGTCCTCGCTGGAAACATGAATGGCTATGCTGAGCAGCAAATCCTGTTGGATTTCAACCACAACTCCATGTTTTCCCCAGAAACCTATCAACGGTACAATTATTCTCCGGTCCTTGAAACGAGCCCCGACTGGACTGCTGATCTTGCGTCGGCGAGGTGGTTCAACCTCCTCACTGCCGATGTAGGCGGCGTCACAGGCTCATTGTCCCGGATCAACACGTCCACCAGTGCCAGCGTTGATTCAGGACCTGTGCATGATCTTAACCCAGCTGGCTTGGCTAACTCGGAGGACAACCATGTCCACGCTCGCCCACGCTCGGAATCGGTCGAAGTTTGGCAGTCAGAAAAGGACTTGCAACTCACTGCTCTTGAACTGTCTGTTTTCCAGAATTTCGTTAGACGATGCTCCCTTTGGGTATTCCTCCCCCTTTCTGGGAGCCGGATCTGGTGCTGATTGTCCCATGCGCAGTTGGATCTCTTTGACCCCCAGCAAAGCTTTGCAGCATATGCCACTCGTCTGGCGGTAGGTGCCCTTAACCGAGAAGTTGGTGCTGTACTCATGGCTTCCCTGTGTAGCTCCGGAATGAAGGTCTGATGAAAGCCATATTAGCCCTTTCGGTGCAGCACACTATCCATCTGAACCGGCGCCACCGGACGGAAACTACCCTCGACTCGAACCAAGCCGTCCAATACTACCATGACACCCTTCGTTACGTGCAGACCGCGCTGCAATACACCAGCTACACCCTGTCGGAAGAGCTGATCGCCACCTCTTTGATCATTTCCACCTATGAAATGATGCATCAGTCTCACCAGGAATGGCAACGCCACCTTAAGGGTATCTTCTGGATTCAACGTTCTCAGAATATCAATGGACTGTCCAAAGGCATTCGGCACGCCGTGTGGCGCGCATGGCTTCGTCAAGAAGTATGGGCAGCTTTCAAGGAGCGCCGGAGATGCCTGAGCTACTGGCGCGATCCGAAAGACTTTGGCGATCAGGATCAGCATGAATTGGCGGATTCGGCCACCCTCCTCCTGCGAGAGGCAGTCAACTACTATGCCGAGGGCGGTGCGCCGGAAGGAACAGACGCGACAATGGGTCTTCAAGAGCAGTACAGAAGTCAAAGAGCCGGCCAGCTGCTGGCCCTGTTGGATCGGTGGAAGAGCCATTTGGGCGCCGAATACAAGCCGCTCCCCGGCCCTGACACCGGGGCGGTTTTTAGGCCGATCTGGATCCATCCGTCCAGGTTTGGCGCGGCTCTTCAGATATCTTACTTTGCGCGCCTCATCATACTTATGCATCGCCCGGTGAGTGCCGGCTTTGACAGCTACTCCAAGTTGCAGCGAGAGCTGTCTAGCGTGGTCTCGATGATTTGCGGGATTGCCATGGCGTTGGAAGATGAGGGTTGCCAGATCATTTCCTCACAATGTCTGTTTGCGGCCGGACTCTCTGTGACCGACGACAATCAACGGAACGAGATCATTTCTTTGATTGAATCCTGTGAAGAACGCAGTGGTTGGCCCATGTCTGCCCTACAAGAAGACCTACGCAAGGCATGGAGCAAAGTTGACGGAGTGGGTACGCCCAACGAACAACAAGGCTGAAAATAACCCGCACTTTTTTTGGGAAGATATGAAGAAAGCCATCAGTATCCTCTATGACAGGCATCACAGCGCCTGACTCTGGCCCAAACCTTCGAGAGACGGCACACAGTCGCACCGTGGATCACCATGCGCCGACGCTACCTGCGACTGGAATGTCAATGCCGGTGGTATAGCTCGCCGAGTCCGAAAGAAGGTACACATAAGCTCCTCTGCCGACTAGTCAGTCTCAGTTCCTCGAGGGGTGGAGTCATCGGGAAGGGGCCTGCAATTACCCAAGCTCTTGCGGCAAGGCCAAACGAGGCATGCCACGCCAATACTTCATTTTCGTGTCCCAATCGGGCGCATCTCGGACGTGATACGACAATTCGGTCAAGATGAAACCTGGCGAGACACTGTTGACGCGGATGGAGTGATCGGCCCATTCCATGGCCATGGTTTTGGCCATGCTCCTGATGGCTGCCTTCGTGGCCGAGTAAGGTGTCGAAGGCACGGTCTGTGACCCAATCAGCATGCCTGTCCTCTCGCCCGAAGGTGTGGCCTTCATGACTCGCCTTGTTTGCGCCGTAGGAGGCCATAGACGCAGTCATGACGATTGAGCCTTTTGTGTTTAACTTGAGGAACATTCTTGCGGCCGCAGTTGCACAATTCCAGGTTCCCATCACCTATACATGGCACATCAGTGGAAGTTCAGTGACTCGATCGAGACCGAATGACAGACGTTTATCTTCCAGAGTCTTTCCACCTCGGCTTGCGAGAAGTCCAAGGCTGATTTGTGGGCGGTAATGCCGGCGTTCGCCACCAACCCGTCTAGTCGATGAGTGGCCTCGACAATCGCGTCGAGACTTGACTCGACCTCGGCTTGATTGGTCACGTCCACTTTGATATGCTCCAGAGCGCCAGGATGCTTGCTTTGCAGCTCAAGGAACTCTTTACCCGGGTCTTTGATGTCGAGAGAGTATACGCGCGAGGCTGCATTGGCGAGACATGCCTCTGCCAGTGCCAGACCGATGCCTTGATTCGCGCCCGTGACTGGAAACATGCACCCAACCGGTGAGCAAAACCATACACAACAAGCGTAGAGAACGGGGGCCAGGCGGCTCCGAATCATGGATTGGCGATCTTACTGGCAATAACTTTGTCTTTCAATGTGACATTTAAGGATTGTGAGGCCAGAGGCATCCCGTTGGTTGACTTGGTGCCGTTGGTCGCAGCCACCCCTCCATTGGTGAGGGGAATATCCCCGTTGCTGTGTACCATTCTGCCAGAGTGTCGAAGGGGTCAAGAGGTGATGGTGGTGGGAGGTGGGAGGAGGAAGAGTCCGACTGGATGGCTATACAAGGGACGGGAAACCTAGTAATGGAAGAAACCAGAAATCAAGAGTTTGGAGACGCGTTTAACTCGTGACGAGCATGTCGATTTCACTCTAGTCTCCGGGTCCAGTTGATATCAGATCATGCCAACAGCCGTCTGCCCTCACCAGACCTAGGCCATATGACTTATGATTCTTGCCGGCACGGTACGGAATACAAGACTGCCATGCAATGAATGGTAAACCGGGGCGGAGGGAAGTCTGCGTCTCGAGGCTTGATGGTCTGTCTGTCTTGCAACCCAAATCCATCACCACGTGCTACCTCACGATCATGATTTCCTCTGGATGTGGATTGCCAGCCCGGGGGTCTATCGCATAGGTGTTAGTTATTGGTTCGTGGGTGGCGTCGACCATCATGGTGAGGAGTGAGGAGTGAGGAGAAGGCTTTAGTGGAACATGTAAGTAAACCAGGTCAAGTTCCCGAAAAGGATCGAGTGGGTCTGCACCGCGGCACGCGGTCATTCCAGGGGAAACCCGCCCATAGCTATGACCCATTCATTCCACCCAACTTCGAATGCTTTTGCGGCGGAACCTTCAACGTCTGTCATCCACCGCTTGGGGACCATTCTCGCCGTCGTCCTGATCTGGATCTGCCTCGGCTACATATGTGCTGTGACTACTACTATCGACATAGGATCGGGCGGGGTGGAGACTCAGTGCAGCCTAAGCCTTGCTGCGGCGCGACGACACGGGGTAAATTATTAGGGGCAGACTCTTCTTTATTGACGATCCACAATTCAGATACATGAGAGACTCTTCTGTCGACGATCCACAATTCACACACATGATCTTGAGGCTGAGGTGAATTGCGGCCACGCCAGCACACATATGATCTAACCCGAAGGCCGTCCATGCGGTACGGTACAACAAGCACCACTGGGACCATAAGACTTTGTATGCCTTGCCTGCGCCGAAATACCACTAGGACCAAAAGACTTTGTATCCCTGCGCTCAAGTACCACTGAGACCATAAGACCGTCAAACTTAGGCACATTCCCAGCTTTGTTCTTCAGCCAGAAGGGTGGTTTAGAAGGGTGGTTTAGGCACTATAGGCACACCTATATAGTCTGGCCTCTCCCCCATCCCCCTTTGATAGCGGACAGGGAACATCTCAACCTTTGACAAAGACTTCGTAAGCCTGCGCTCAACCTCGACCCCAGCCTTGTGGGTGAAGAGTGAAGCACTGTCGTCCGACGGATACCAGACTAGGTGTCTAGTGGGCATTGGACACTCTGACTCATTCAGCGTACCGCAACAAGCACACGAGCATTGGACACTCTGACTCATTCAGCGCACCGCAACAAACACCAACATACTCATTCAGCGTACCGCAACAAACACACGAGCATTGGACACTCTGACTCATTCAGTTCACCGCACATACACACGAGTATTGGACACTCTGACCCTTTCAACGCACCGCAACAACACCAACATGGTTCTCAAACCTGCCGTGGCCAGCATGTCGCTGGGGAGGGCATGGCTGCATAAATTGCCAAACAAGCTCGACCAGGCGGCCAGTCAGCACTTTCAAGGCGTGGAAATCTTCTACGAAGATCTGGAGTACTTTGCACGAGAACTGGCGTCATCGTCGTCGGGCACGTCTGCGGATCCAACAGCATCAGCAACACAATCATCGTCAGTATCACCACCACCATCACCATCTCAACTCCTCGAAGCGGCCACCACCATCCGCCAACTATGCCAGGATCGCAGCCTCACCATCATCGGAATGCAACCATTTCTGCACTACGAGGGCCTCATCGACCGACAAGAGCACGCGTCCCGGATCGAGAAATTGAAGCTATGGTTCCGCATCGCGCACTCCCTCGGCACCGACGTGATCCAGATCCCGTCCAACTTCCTCCAAGACGGCATCACGGGTGACCGGGACGTCCTGGTACAGGACCTGGTCGAGGTGGCCGACATGGGCCTCCAGGAGCGACCGGTGATCCGGTTCGCGTACGAGAACCTCTGCTGGGGCACGCACGTCGACACGTGGGAGAAGGCGTGGGATCTGGTGCGCCAGGTCGACCGTCCCAACTTCGGCATCTGTCTGGACACGTTCAACATTGCCGGCTCGGTGTGGGCGGACCCAGCCGCCGTGACGGGCAAGACGGCCGACGCCGACACAGCGTTGGCAGCGACCCTGGCTAAATTGCGGAAGGACATCGACGTGACTAAGGTCTTCTACGTCCAGGTCGTCGACGCCGAGCGCATGCGCACCCCACTGGTCCAAGGCCATGCTTTCTATGCGCCCGACCAGCCGGCCAGGATGAGCTGGTCGCGCAACGCCCGTCTGTTTGCTTTCGAGGAGGGCGGGTACCTCCCCGTCTTGGAAATCACCAGAACTATCTTGCAGGACCTGCGGTACCAAGGTTGGGTTTCTATGGAGCTCTTCTCGCAGTCCATGGCGGATCCGGATCCTTTGGTCCCGGAGACACATGCGCGAAGAGCCGCGGAGGCGTGGGAGAAATTGGGGAGAGAAATCGCTACTTGGGGGGTCGAATGATATGCTGTAAAGGCAACTGAGGCTCGAACAATGACATGCTGTAGGAGGCCACTGGGGGATCGAATAGTCATATACTATAGAGGAAGTCACTGGGACTCGAACCATCATACGCATAGAGGCTACTAGGGAACTCGAACAATGAACATGCTATAGAGGCTACTAGGGAACTCGAACAATGACTTGATATGGAGAAGTCCACTTGTCCTGTCGATAGAGGTAGTGGCCAGTCACTACGAAGCGACTACATACACCAACACCAACCACGTTGGTTGATTTTTACTTTGACATCGCATTCGCAGTCTAATTGATTCTTGCCTGTGGACATGGAATAGAGTATCATCATCGCTGCAAAATATATTCTGACCCATGACATGGAAGAGAGGACAGTACAGGGCCCATCACCACTGCCAAAGGTCAGGATGTCCAACTCAGGCACTAACTTAGGCATTCCCAGCCTTGCCCTTCAACCAGAAGGCTGGCATAGGCTCACCTATATAGTCAGGGCTCTATCCAATCCAATCCATCACATGCTGAATTTTACATGCTACCTTCGGGAGTTTATTAAACTATTCAGATTCAGGTTCATGTTCAGATTCAGATTCAGATGTAGACAGACACCGGCTCTCTGAAGATTCAGCCTGTAGGTGGATGCCTGTGGATGTGTAGAAAAGGCTAAGGCTAGGCCCTAGCACTTTGTTACTGTGATCGAATTGCTATTTCCCAAAGAGGCCAGTTCTGGACATTTTCCAGTTATAGCTTTCAACTACGAGATTAATACCTAAAAATTAATCCCCTTACTCTCCGATGCGGCCTTTTCAAGTACTTCCCAAGCCCCAGCAACATCCAACTTGGCCACGGCGTCCTCCCCTGCCCACAGACGGTACTGCTCTTGGATTTGGTGACCAATGATTTTGGTGCCATCCACCGTGGTCCAACCGTACTTGGCCCCCAGCTTCAAGGTCGATGTATTCCTGGGTTTGAAGCACATGTCTAGCAAGACTCCTTTGGGCTGTTGTGGTTGTTGAAGAAAGACCTCGAGAATCCGTCGGGCCTCAATCTCTTTAGGAGTGGTGGGTGGGAAGTCCGGCACCGTACCGACCACATAATACGGCGGTTCCAGTGTCTGTGCCTGTTCCACACTCTTGACGTGAACCAGTCTCAGTTCCTGCTTGAAGTCGGTCTTGGTCGTGTACGCTTTGGCGTCGGCAGCCAAATCGGCCACTTCTTGGTCATCTCGGTTGATAATGTAAATGACATTGCACTCCAGCCTGGCAAACAGAGCATAGACGGCAGCTCGACTGGCTCCGCCCGCTCCTATGATCAGGGCGGGTTTTTTGGGTGTCACCACAGCATTCGCATTGGCATTCGCAGTCGCATTCCTCAAGCAGCCTTCCACCCCGCGCCAGTCGGTGTTGGTGCCGCACAGTTTGCCCTCACTGTTCAAGTAGACGTTATTGCAGGCGCCGAGCGTGGTGGCCAGCTCGTCCAGCTCGTCCAGGTGGGCCATGACTGCCTTTTTATACGGCATGGTCACCACGCCGCCCGCGAACGTTGGAGCCCGGAACAGTTTCATCATGTCCTCCACAGTCGGGCATTCCACCGCCGAAAAAGTCCACGGCAGCCCCAGCGACGCCGCGATGAAGTTGTGCATGGCCGGCGCTATCGAATGCGTCACATTGATTCCTGCCAGATATGTATATTTCTGGTTGGGTTGGCTGGCGTCGACAATGCCGTTGGTGTTGGTGTTGCCGTTCAACTCGGCTTCACGGCCAGGTCCAGAAGCCGTCATGTTGAACTGTACCACTGACCGCGACGTATGTAGTTATCGAATCGAGTGTCGACCGGACAGTACTGTCTAGTCAGCCAGAGGCTTGGTTTGACAGGGAGAGCGAGCGACGTGATTATGGATCAGGCTGGCTGGATGAAGGAGGAGATCAGATAGATATACATGCACATGCACGCGGACACATACGTACAGGTGCACTGCTGACAGCCGTTGTTCAATCTAATCAGGTCTAATAGGCGGTTTCGATTTGCAAGTGCTCTGGTGCTTGGTCTAGCTTTTCCTTTATATTCTGCATAGGTCTCAAGCTTACCCTTGTCCTTGCCGTAAGGCGTGTTCCCGGAGCCCTCACGTTCGCCAGATGGAGCCTTGGAACACTCTACAGACCGACTCAGAATACCTAATCAAAAGTCATTCAGGGGTCGGTCGGCGCAGACAATTTCCTGAGTAGTTAGGTATAGATTTGGTCACGAATCGAATCGCTGTGAGCCTATCCGAGGACTTGGGGTCTATCCGTCGTCCAATATGGATATTTCCCATCAAATCAAATCAGAATTAGATAATCACCGAATCATTGAATTGAGGTATAGTGGATCCACTCAAGTGATTACCGTGAGCTGGACGCGAGACGCGGTCGTTGCGGACTACTCCTGAGCGGACTGACCACCCAACCACTGACTGACCACTGACGTTTCCTGGACCTTGAGTCCGGTCCCGCTGCATGTCATGCATGGGTCGAATATCTAGACAAGACTAGTTCTCTCTTGGAAACATGGTCAGTTGATGCTTGGAGTGTTCGAGAGGTTCAAATTTGAAGAAAAGGGGAAAAGAAAGAACCTTTTACAAGAAAAGGAGTGGCGAAACTAGAAGCGAGGAGAAGCAAGGCAACGGAAAATCAACAGCAAAATCAACAGCAATGCCGGATCTGCATAGTCTCCCAGCTGGGTCACGGCCTGAAAAGGCCATCAGAAACAACGGTCCGGACGAGCTGGCTCTGGAACGATACAAGCTGCGCGAACTGGCTGAAGGATGGCCTTGTTACCGGTAAGTTTTGCTCTTTGAAGTCAGATAGCAGAGCGAGAGGAGGACCATCTGTCATCGACCAAGTTAGTGTGGGTGGTGTTGGTGTTTGTTGGTATTTGTTGGTTGTGTTGGTGTTTGGGAAATTTCCATTCCTCCTTCCTTTTCTTTACATCTTTTTGGATCGATCTCGATCTCGATCTCGATCTAGCTCTAGCTAGCCAACGAGACACCCACGCTGACTTGACTGGGCCGAACCACCAGTGATGCCTGCGAATGGGAAAATCTGCGATCCATCTTCCACCCGTCGGCGTACATCTACACGACGTGGACAGGGCGGACATTCCACCTGGACTTCATCAAAGCGTCGCAAGCGGGCATGGACAAAGGGGCGTTCATCATGCACCGCTGCCACGGGACGACGACGGACATCTCGCCGGACGGGACGCGCGCCGTGACCAAGATGAAGGCGACCATCACGCAACGATTCACCATCGACGGCTGCGAGGTGGACGCCGAGTCGGACTGCCGGTTCTGTTTCTTCTGGGCGAAAAACACCGACGTCGAGACCGACGTCAACACCGGGGTCAGCACCCCCGGCGCGGATTACGGGAAATGGCAAGCCCGATTCGTGCGCCATTGGTACGAGAAGGACAAGCTGCTGCCGGTCAATCCGGCCAAAGTCCCCGTGCTGGACGACGCGAAGCTGCAGTCTTTCCCGAGCGGATACCGCTATCTCGCCTACTGTCAGGAAGCTACCATGGGAGTCACGGTCATGAAGGATATGCCGGGCCATCGAAGGGAAGGCAACAACCCGAATGGCTTGAAGCATGACGAGTTATACTGGCAGGCCAAATCTTGGGTCGAGGGGAGGGAAATCAAGCTCTAATTACAGGAGATATTCAGCATGTCGCGGGTTGGGAGGTAATTGCGGCCCTGTGATGGATTCTAAGTTCTTGATTACTGTACCCCACACAGCTAAACCAAATTTTGGTGTGGATGTCAGTTGTAGAATCCCTTCTGTGGTCTTTTCTTCATAGAGTGTCACATCTTGACCGCGGGCAAATCAAAAACCTGGGATCAAGGGAAGGGAAAAGGAGACGGAATAGAGGAAAATTATAACAAGTAAATCAGAATTGCCTGCCCTGTCCCCGTATTCATGCATGAAGTCATGGAATTTATGTACTGTACTGTACTGAGACAGCCTACCTAGGTTGATCGTGAGGACGACGGAGGAAAGTGATGGTTAACACACTTTGAAATACAGTACCCTTCTACCTGAGTAGCTTGCTTGGATGTTTCTTTTTATAAAGAAGGGAGCTGCAGCGGCCGCCGGGGACGTAGAGAGCTAGCTACACAAGTAAACATGTCCCTCGGCGATATTTTCACGCTTACGGGGCCAGCTGGGCACTCGGATGGGCTTGATCCAGGTGCGGGTGATATAGGTACATTAACTGAATGAATAAATGGTATTCATCTTCTACCTAAATTTGAAACAACACGACCGAAACAGGAAGTCGATGGGATACATCTATCCCGGGGGGCGGGTCGGCGAGGATACGCATGTACAGTATCGGTAGAGTTTCTGGTCAGGCAGTCGACAGCCACATTGTACATGAACCAATCCATCAGGCCTTCTCTTTCCCGGAGGCTTAACCCGAGTATCTGTGGCGCTTGTTTTGTTTGTCCGTCTCGTCTCTGGGAGGGGAGTTCAGTCAGTCTAATGTCCTGTACTGCTAGAAGGATGATGGGATGGCCTGACCTCAAACCAGACATGATTTCGACGCTCATGTCACCCAGGGCGTAGGCCGGATCCGTCAAGGCCAATTTGTCTCGGCGACGATTCTCTAGTCTCATGCCGGTCCAATTGATGGCCAACAGACAAAGATACACGCACAGCATACTAGCACGAGAGTCAGATTCGTAATCAATGGTTGAAAATAGCGGCAGCAGGGAAAGAGGAATGAGCGAATTGGAGTATGTACGTACCACATGACAAATGTCAGACCGGTGTGAAATCTCGGGCTCTCGCTTTGCAGGAAGGTCTGCGGACAGATGATGTTGATGGCGCAATAACAAACGAACGTCAGTGAGGTGGTGACTTGCTTCTTGGTGAAACCTCCGATGTTGGCCGCGATGACCGACATGATGACATTGTAATTGCATCCCGCGGCAGAGAGAATGATGACTGCGCCCAGCCTTCGCGATTTGTACTCGACTTCAGATGGCGTCACATATAAGATGATGGTGCCAATTAGAGCAATGATGGTCGCAATCGCCGTGAGAGGCTGCTTGCAGTTTCGGAGTCGACGGACGTAGCTGGGGGGGAAAGACACCAGAAGTACTGCCACAGTCTGATGATGGATGCATGGCGCCGGTCAGTAACAGGATCAGGACCAGGGTCAGTAACAGGATGAGTAACAGGATCAAGGATCAAGATCGACTCCCCTGAAACCGAGGATGTTACGGGACTGGCGGCAACTGAAACTCACTTGGATGGCATAGTTGGGTGCAGACAGTAGTTGAGCTTTCAACGCGGTATAACCGAACCCCTGTGTTAGGTCCGTCAGTAGGCGATCGATCAATCAGACTAGAAGAGGAAGAGAACAAGTCAGAGGCGAAGCATCCTGTTGCGTACCTTGATGATGATTCCGAGGAAATTGGTCGTCACACTCCCGGCAACCTGAGAGAAAAACATGGAAGCCAGAATCAACCAGACTCGGAAGTCGGTCAAGGCTTCTCTGAACTGTTCCCACTTGAAAGTTGCTATTAAGACAATGAGTTGGGTTGTTCAGTCAGGGTACGAAAAAGAGGAGAGGAGGGAGTTTCTGACTGTTTTTGATTCCCGTCTGGTCTTTGGCCACTCGTTCAATGGCCACGGCCCTCTCGCGTTCGTTCAACCATGTAACCTCACTGGGTGTATCTGGCAGAAAGAAAAACTGCAATGTTCAGACAAACGACCACAGTCAGTCTCAATATGTTCCTCATGATTCATGATTGGATTGGGGACCAAGCACCCGACATGTCATCAGGACAGTGGCGCGACAATTGAACGTGACTTACCATGATGGTGCCCAAGATGCAAGTACACAGCCCCAAAAGCAGGAAGATGAGTTGCCAGGGTACAAGCGGGCCGCCCTTCACTTGGCCGAGCCCCCAGAAGACGACCAGGAAAGGGATGGGCAGAGCTCCGTTCAGCACAGTCCACAGGCCAAGTCGAGCGGGTTGCTCTCGATGAGTATACCACATGGTCGTGATGAGGAGGAGACCGGGCACGAGGACGGATTCGAAGAGGCCCAGCAGGAACCTCAACGCGGCCAAAGACGCAAACCCCTTCGCGCCCATGCAGCCCAACAAGGTGCACCCCCAAAGAAAGTAGGCGACGCCCAACAGTTTGCCCACATGGAAGCGCTGCAGGATGGGCCCGGCAAAGAACGAGCCCAACAGACAGCCAAAGTAGAAGATGGACACGGCCCAGGAATATTCTTGGTCCACCAAGCCCAGGTCTTCTCGAAGGCCGTATGTTGCCGCAGATCCCAGGCCGGCCTTGTCCACATATTGCATCCCGCAGGCCACCGCGGCGAGCGGCAAGATTCGCAGGTCGATCTTGCGGAGGACCGCATTGCTCTCTTCTTCGGTGAAGGCAAGTTCTTGGTTGGCCAGCCCCTGGATGGCAATGTCGCCGCCGCCGCCGCCCGCGGCGAATTCGACCTGGCTGCCGAGCGGCTTGGTCGTGAGCTCAACGTCTGGAGGTTGCATGGTGGCTGGGGCTGGCGTGGCGGCTGTTCTGTTGTCGAACGATCGGACTGAGCGGTTTGGGATCGCTGAGATGAAGAGCAAGTCACATACTCCGTACTCTCAGACGAATACCACGGTCGTGGATTTCTTTTTAAAACTGTTCACCAAGTGCCCCTGCTCCTGGGGCCCCACTGGCAGTGCCACGTTCTGTACCAATTGATTAATGTCCACGAGCTCAAGGCTAGGAAGGTCTCGTCACGCGGTCCCCCGCAAGTCTGGGGAAAGGGAACAATAGGACGGAGAGAGGCGAGCGTACATACTGTAGTATGTACTCCATACATACTGTCATTTCCAGGAATGAAAATTTCAGGGAGGTTTCCCCCACAGAGTGCCGCATACTGTAACTGTCATAGCTTTAGGCCTCACGAGCCCCCCACACCCATCTGGCTAGGGTCGCCAGGGGTGGAGAGCGACCCCGAGACGCGTCTAGGGCCTGGGCTTTCCTCGACCCAGTCCACCGGAGGCAAGCTGATATTGACTTTGTCAACGTTGTCTTGTCGCGCAACGGAAGATTCAACAGCCACTTCTCCACAGTCAGTGTCTGTAGGCTCGGTTCTGAAAGTAGCCAAGATCTCCTGGTAGATTAAGTGGTGTTTTGGACGAGATTCAAGCAATCCTCTCTTCTTTCACTTCCAGTTTCGTGATAAAATGATTGAACTCGGTCAACATCGTCAAACGGGATATGGACACCGATGACTGTGGACTGCAGCGCAGTTGTCTTGGTGCACGAGGTCTTCTACTAGAAAGGACCAGGAAACTATGAAAGGTTGAAAAGTTCTATACTTTCTATTAAAGGGGTATAGAGTGAGCCTAGACTATATACAGTAGGTGTACCTATACTAGCCTTCTAGTTAAAGGGTAAGGCTAAGAATGCTTAAGTTAGTGCCTAAGTTTGATGGAAATAAATCGCTCGATGGCACCGAAGATTAGGTATTAAGGACTTAGGGACCTTCTCCAACTTGGACTGGAGTGTGTACTGTCCAGGAAGCTCACATCCCTCTCCTACAGAACTACCAGTACTGGCAGCTAGCTAGCTACCAGGCCGGGCCATAAAACCATCCAGCGCGGCAGCGAGTCTATCCATTCCGACTCGAGCCGCCAGCTTCCACACCGTGTCTCGACGACCGTAGGCGCGAGGATCCAGACTCTGCACATAGACATCTTCTCCCGTGCAAGGAGGTCCGTAGACCCGAGCACCGCCTGTGTCAGCACTGTGCTTCTGATAAGGATCGTCCCCATGCACGAAGGCGATGACGTCGCTGGCGAACCGCTGAGCCGATGTCTGCTGCTCGGGGCTCAAGTAGTCGTTGAAGTTCTGGAATAGAAATGCCACGTCCAGGATATGCGTCGACTCGCCCCGGTAGGGCCCGTCCCACGGATTCGGCTCGTTGAAATGATACACAAAGGCCGACTGGGGCCACGCGCGTGCGATGGTCAGCGTGGACGCATAGAACCTGACGTCGGTCATGAATCTTAAGATGTTGTTCATGGCTTCGTCGTCCGAGGTTGAGGTGGGCGAGTTGGAACGGGGGTTGATATTGTAGCTTGCGAGGATCGCTTCAACTACGTCTGGGGAGTCTTTGAGGTCGGTGGTTAATGATCGTGCGAACGATGCGGCAATGTCTGTCTTTCTGGACTGTAGGGCTAAGATGAAGATGCTTCCCTGTGGCCGATGGATAAGACATGTGAGTTCGGTTCCTTATTCACGATAGGGGTGACGTGATGGGATGTGATGTGCTGTGATGTGGTACGCTCTTGATACTATTAGGAGAGTACAGTACTTACGTCGAATTGACAATCACCCAGCATGAGTCGACGGCACCACTGCGTGCCTGGCACTTGAGCTGCAATATTTGGGGCAGTCCATTGTGCAAAGTCGACGCTGGAGGTGACGACGTCCCCATCCAGCACTGGGAGTAACGGCATACTGGGGCCCACACTGGCAAGAACAGTGTCCGGATCGACAGCCAGGAGGGCATTCAACTGGTCTGAAGGAGATTTTGTCGTGGCGATGTTGAGTGCGCTGGCGAGCTGGCTGTATGTCCCCTCGGCGACCGGAAGTGGAAGCGGCTTCATCAGCAGGGAGTTGCCGCTCATCGCCACCAGCTGCTTGAAGAGCGGTTCCTTCGACAGGAGGTGCAGGGTACACGATACTGTCAAGGATACATTAATCACAACGCGAGGTCAATGATATGGAAAGGGACCTCCACATCCTCTTCAGGAGCCGAGTAAAACAAGGTCATCTCATCTAGAGTCACTGCCACTTACCGCCGCCCGCACTCTCGCCGATCACCGTGACCTGCTCAGGGTCGCCGCCGAAGCCGGCAATGTTCTGCCGAATCCAGAGCAGGGCGGTGCGCTGGTCTCGGAGGCCTCGATTGGCCTTGACCCCGGCCTCGCGCAGACTCGACGAGTCGAGAAACCCATAAGCTCCCAGACGATAACTGGTGGTGGTGGTGGTCGGTCAGCTTGGACGATCGGATGGACGTGGGATAAAACGATAAGGTACTGTAAGGCCCCACTCACTTCACCTGGACGCCGATGACGGGCTTTTGCAGCTGCTTGCTGAGACTTACGATCCGAGTCAAGTCGTATTGTGGCCAGGCATTGGATCCGAGCATAAATCCGCCTCCGTGGATAAACACAAACACTGGCAAGGGGCGGAATTCGGATTGGGATTGCTGGGTCGGGGTCGGGAGATAGAGGTTCAGATTCAGACAATCTGTTACCGACGTCTCGAACTTGCCGTGGGCCAGGCTCTTCTGGATTAGGCTGAGTTCCAGATCACACGCCACTGGCGGAGACACCGCAGAAGGGCTGTACAATAGATTCCGTCAGTCACATACCGTACAGTACAGGACATACAGCCTTGCAGTGCACATATAGTACAGTAGTAGTAATAACGTTCGCCTCATGCAGTAAGTCATAGGATCGTTGGACATCCGGGATCCTGTCATCCCATCCGCCACTAGGGACAACTAACTAACCCAGATCTGGTCGCGTCGACAACCCCGTCTTCGGCTGCTTGTTGGCCGTAGCCGTACAATTCGGGCTCGGCAAACCCGTGGTTCAAGGTGGCATACTTGAGGCCGCGGAAGACAATCACTCCGTCTTCTTCGATCACCTTGATGACTCCCAAGGTTGCATGTCGGAAGTCATTGGTCTTGGTCATCTTGAAGACGCGTAGCGTAGCTCAGAGACAGTTGGATCGCGATCGCAGGGAAGAGTGGTCAGTGGTCAATGTTCAGAGTGCTGGGCTATTGAATACTACCAGACCAGACCAGACCACACCCGGAATGACATTTGCGAGCTACGCATCATTTATTGTGTGGTGTATGGTGTGCGTGTGTGTGCTGCAACCCCCAGCGGAAGAGGACGAGGACGTGGGGTAACACCGTCTCTTCGTCTGGATGATTGTGGGGCATGTCCTGTATCTGTACCTACGTACCATACCTGAACTTAGATGACCACCCAGCCGCAGTACTGGTATCTATTACTGAGTAATAGCTTTGGGGTTCCCTGTATGCTTCCGTTTGCGGGGTGGTGAGTGGTGACCCCCGGTCTTGCGGAGAGAGAGAAGTTCACTTCTCGAGTTGCTTGTACATACATACCCATACCATAGCCTTCAACCCGCCAATGGTGCCTGAAACATCCATTCGCTTGACTTCCTAAACTGATTGCCTGGGGCACAACACATACTCGAAAGATGGCCCAGATCCCAGTTCGACAAGACGTGTTGGCCACCTTAAAAGGCCGAACCATTCTGATCACAGGTATGGAACAGTGCTTCGGCTGTGTCGCGGGTGAGGGCTGATATCAGCGTGTTAGGCGGCGCCAACGGCATAGGCCGACAGACGGTTTTGTTGTTACACGGTTCGACCAGCACCAGCACCATCATCATCCACACGATACAGGTGCAGGTCGCCACTGACAGAGCTGCAAACAGGTTATGGAGCGAATGTAATTGTCGGCGATCTCGACGTCGCCAGGGGCGAATCCTTACTCGAAGAGATTGGCGGGTGAGTGAGTTCCCATCCATATCCACGGCAGCATCGCGTAGTGTGTAGCTGTATCTGAGGCTGAGGCTGACAGAAAGACTCTGGCAGAGCTGGCCTGTTCCAAAAGACCGATGTCACCAATTGGGAGTCACTCAGGGCGCTGTTTGAGGCAGCCAAGGCCAAGTACGGCGCAATCGATGCCGTTCTGGCCAACGCCGGTGTCCCGGAGCGACCCCCGTTCCTCTTCGACGAGACGCTGGACGAGAACGGGCTGTTGAAGGAACCTGACTTCCGCCTCATCGATATCAATGTGAACGGGGTGATGAGAAGTAAGTCCAGCCAGAGCGATTCCAATCTTTCTTTATCCCTACTGAGACGGCCCAGCTGCAAAGCTTGCTTTACACTACTTTGCCAAAAGCCCCACGCCGGGGGGAGCGTTGGTGATAACCGGGTCTGCAGCATCGTAAGTGTGTCTGTTCCTACAGCCCGTCTACAGGCTGATCCATCAAAGGTATTTTGCTTCACCGCCGATTGTACGGTACGGTGCAGCCAAGCATGCGGTAAGCAAACCTCTGTCTCAGGCTTTGCACCTACACGTCAGTAACCTGGCCGATATACTTAGCTTCTGGGTCTACTGCGTGCCGCTGCCGCAATGACGAAGCCGGCAAATGTGCGAGTGAACCTGGTTGCTCCGTGGATGACTGGTACGTACGACAGACGAGCCCATCTCGAGAGTTCTATGTCTCTGGAGATGTATGTAATGTGTTAGAGTGAAAAAGAAAGACTGACGCCAGTACTCCGTACACACAGCCACCGAGTTCAGTTCCGAAACCAGCGAGATCTGGGGCGACTTACCATTGAACACGGCCCAAGAAGTGGCCGAGGCACTCTGCGTGGCTGCTGCAGACAAGTCTCTTCACGGACGAGCACTCTATGTGGCCAAGGAAATTGTCGACTTTGAACTTCCGTTACACCAGACCAGGGAGAGCTGGATGACGGCCAAGCAAGCGGCGTGGTTTGAGCAAGGCAGAGAACGGCTGGCCGTGGGCATGGGGCTTCCAGGGGATCATTATCTCGCAGATGCTGTGTAGACTCTACCGAGTAGATCAGACTGCCGTGCTGTAGCCCCAACAGCAACATCGTCTGATAGAAAAGGATAGGCATAGGTATAGATAGCCGTCAGTGTGCTAAGTATGTGTTCGCGGCTGATCCCTGCAATGGACGCCCCTGCATAGAATTCTACTCCTCAGACTAGATGTGTATTTTAGGGTGCAGTCACTGAGAACCGTGGTGAGCAGGCCACATTGTCATTGTATAATAAGAACTCCCGTCTACATTATTGGAGACGACTTTTACCCATACAGTAAGTAATTGGGTGCTGTGAGCCTGAACCTGAGCCTGAGAATGCATCTCTCAAAGGTTGAATTATTCCCGGTTCGTTCAGGGGTATTCTGGTCATTGTTGGAACTCCACCAAATCTGGTCCTGGTCTTCCGCCAAAAGGGTGGGTGGGTGCAATCTTCGCTTGGTCCGATTGCTCTGCTTCTTGTGGTGTGGTGTAGTCAAAATTGTTCAAAAGAGTTGCTGTAATGTACGTTACAAATATATTCAGATTTCAGACTCCAGAATCCTCTACCCTTACCTCGCCCGACCCATTCTAAGATCAGATCCAGATCCAGATCCTGACCCACCGCAGCATTAGCATTAGCATTAGTATTACGCCAGCACAAACCCCCGGTATTCATCCTTCCGGACATCCTCCAGTGTCTTCTTATATCGAGGGATGCCTCCCGCATAGTTGAGATGCTCGCGCGGCTTGCCGGGGATGTTGGCGCCGTTGTACCACGAGTCCACCTTTCCGCGAGGGGTGTCACTGATCAGCTCAAACACCAACTCTCTCCACGCCTCTTCGGCTCCTCGTTGGGCGTCGATCTTCCTCACTTTCCGTTCTCGCAGGTCGACCAGCACGGCCGTGATCCAGTCGCCTTGGATCTCGATGCAGGATGGGCCATTGGAAAAGGCGGTGGGGGCCTGTGGGCCGTACGTACTATAGTAGATGAAAATTCATTATGTCAGTTGCTTTCTTTGTACGGGACACACAGCAATTTCATTCAACAGGGGTTCGGGTTTGGGTTCGTTGGGATATTGACTCTGACTCGGCTTGTCCACCAAGCCTCTTCAGGAGACATGCACTGCTCGTTCTCGCGCTCGTCTTCCTTTGGTCAAGGGAATCAGGAACTAGAGGTTCTTCTTTTGGGCCTCCCCCTTCCACCCCCCGGACCCCACTACCACTCAAGGTACTGAGATGATCAGGTCACTCACAAGAAAAAATTGGGGAAGCCTGCTGTCGACATGCCAAGGTACGTCCAGGTCCCTTTGGCCCATTTGTCAGTCAGAACTTGTCCATCGACGCCCGTGATCTTCATGTCTTTCAGCCCGCCAGTGATGGAGTCGAAGCCGGTGGCCAGCGCGATGATGTCGAGTTTGTGGTAGGTACCGTCCTCTTGGATAATGCCATCGGAGACGAAGCGCTTGATGGGATTGTTCCGCACGTCGACGACATCGACGTTGGGCTAGAAATTAGAAATGACCGGTTAGCCTCGCCCCGTCTGAAAAGAATTGGACAGTGGATATTGTCCTAGTATTAGTATAAAGAGTCTGCCATTGCAAGGCCAAGTGCTAACAGTACTATACCGTACGTACCTTGTTGAAATGGTCGTAAAAGTCCTGTTCGAGCGATAGGCGTTTCCCACCAAACAGATGCGGCGGTTCCCACGGGGCCAGGAGTTCCTGTTTTCTCGGATCGTGCACCCGCTCTCTTACCCGGTCTCGCCAGAATTCGTAGGCTTCCCGGTTCGCCGCAGGGTTGCGAGTCATGTCGTAGTAGTTGTTCATGAGGAATCGGAAACCACCCTACAATTGAGAGAGAGAGGACAAAAATATCAGTGGATATCCGACATAGGGAAGAGTAACAGTAAAGGTAAGACCACGATGGTCCATAAGTAATAAGAGCACCACCCGCAAATATACTGTAGAAGTAGAAGAACTCACCATCTTCCACAACATACGGTAAAACCGTTCTCTTTCCTCCTTGCTGTGGTCGAACGTCAAGCTGTCGCGCCACTGATAGAGAAAGCCATTGTAGTAGTTGTTCCGCGCGGCGAACGTCTCGGCCAGCCCGTCGACCAGCTTGTCTTGCTCCTCCTTGGTCAGCAAGACCTGGTTCATCCGGCACGCGAGGTTCGGAGTGCGTTGGAACATCTTGAGGTGGCCTTGGTCGCCGATTTCGCGGGCCCACTGGAACAATATACAGCCAACATGGTCAGCAGGTACACACACGGACCAGGGTGAGGATTATTTTCTCGGGATGAAATGGCATGGCGAGTAGGAAAGGAAATGGATAATAGAGTCAATATTAGAAGGAGTGAAATGATAGAGGTAAAGGGTGAAATCATAAGGTAAAGGAAGAAATCAGAAGGTCAAGGATGAAATCAAAGGTAAAGTGTGAAATCATAAGGTAAAAGGAAAGGGGTGATATAGTATATAGTCGAAGAAAGGGGTGTTGAACATACCTCCTGCGTGATCTGTACGCCCGTCGCGCCGGTTCCAATCACAGCCACCCTCTTGCCCTTGACGTCGACGCCCTCCTTGGGCCAGAAGCTGGAATGGTGGATGACGCCTTTGAAGTCGTCCAGGCCCTCCCAGTCGGGGAAATATCGCTTCGCCGCAAACCCCGTGCATGCCGTCCAGTAGCGGGTCTGGAAGGTGCGGCCGGTATCACAGCGGATGGTCCACCGACAGGCAGTGTCGTCCCATTCGGCCTCAGTGACTTTGGTGTCGAAGACGCAGTCCTTCCTGACCTGCAGCCGGTCTTCCACATGTTGGAAGTATGCGCGCAGCTCGCTGTGGTCCGGGTAGTGCGACGACCAGGTCCAGTCGCGGTACACTTCGGGGATGGACAGCGCGTACACCGGGTACTGGCTGTCTACTCGGGCCCCGGGGTATCGGTTCCAATACCAGATCCCGCCCAGGTCGGAGCCGGCCTATGGAGAGGGGGGAATGTCAATGTTGTCAAGATTGATCAATGTCAATAGAAAGAAAATGAATAATGGACTTGGATCATGAGAGAGGGGCGGGCCAATGTCAATGTCGATATCGGTCAATGTCAATGCAATGAAAAGAAAATGAATAACGGATTTGGATCTGTGGGTACTCCGTACCTCAACGATTTTCGCATTGAAGCCACGCTTCCTCAGTTGATGAAGCAAATACACACCGGCGAACCCGGCGCCCACAATCAGCATATCCAGAGTCTCAGTCTCGATAGCTGACTCGTCGCCATTTGCATGCCCATGATTTGTTGGATTATTTTCGATGGCGTCTCCCAAGTCGTGAGGCCCGTCGCCGTGGTCGCCACGGGGTGCGACGTTGCTGATGTCTCTCTTGATCGGCATCGCGGTCGCGGCTGGGCTGGATATCCTCAGAACCTTGCAAACAAGGCTGAAGGCTGTCTCTCTAACAGACCGACAGATAGCGTGGGTGTGGGTATATTTTTCACACTCACAGGACACAAATCCCAATTCTGCAGATGATGAGAGCGCAACTGAGTTGAGTGGGTGAGAAACAGTCAATATTGAACGCGGAGAAGCGGAGCTGCGGAGTTGCGGAGATGGATGCAATCGCTGGATGTATGTATGTCCTCATCGGTCGAGATGTACTATTACTGGACCCCATCAAGGGGAACCTGGGCACCTAGCTGGGGAAGCAATGCGGAGGAGACCTCGGCCTTGGCCTTGAAACCCCCTACCCTCGGGCAGCTCGGCTGGATCGGCACGGCGATGGCGATCACGATCAGAAGAAAAGGCCTAGCCGCATATGATCTGATCCTGCAGCGATGCGATACTAGACAGGACTTCCAATGGGTCCCCCTTCTTGTACAGAAGCGTCAAACAACCCTTTTTCATAGCCAAAGAGAGTCGTCAGAGGCTCTGCACAGAATTCAGGACCATCTCCAGGCCGATCACCATCCCATCCCACTTCTCCGACAGGCAACCCGTCCGGCCCGAATGACCAGTGTTCCTTCCTCTTGGAGATCTGGGCCGTGAGTTCTTGTCGCTCCCGCTTTCGAAAGACTACTAGTTGTACTCCGTCGAGCAGTTCGTCGCGTGTCTGCTCATCCGACGGCCGCGCTACCCACAGTAGGGACTAATTCCGATGGGGCGATGTTCAATATCTCCTGTGCGGCTGTCGTGGTGTAACAGTTTGGGTAAATCCTGACATTTCCAGTCCCAAACCGCGAAACACGAGGTGAGAAGCTAGCAGTGGGAGGTACCCAACGAGACAACCCAAAGGAAAATGACACCGTAAGGTACAGTACCGAACGAGACAAACTCTGGATCCTGAAACGATGGGACGAGAGCGACTCCGCACATAATTCTGACAGAACCATTTATGGTATCTCTATTTTATCTCTGGAATGAACTAGAGGAGCAGTCCTCTATCTGCGTGGCTTGGTGCCGGGGTATCACTTTTGGGGTACCGTAAACTCCAACACAATCTCCACTGCCTGAGCCTAAGTCCTAATCACCATTATCAGGTAGGCCTCATCACCGTGAAGCCAGGACCGAGCTGAAAGAGGAGTGACCAGGACATCCAGCGTTTGAGACTTTCACTCAGGGCCCTCTCACCTCTCACCTCAGCTGACATTGACCACACCAGGCTGAAAAGACACAGTACTCGCACAATTGCCCTTGCTTCTCACGACGTGATGGCCGCCCACGACTTCCTCGGTGGCGCATGTATCAAAGATGGCTTGGGCAGCCGCGGCGACTTCGAGCAACGAAACTTGACAATTCTGGCCTTTCCAGTCTTCGTCGTAGGTGAGGTACACGGAACAAGCAAGCCAGCTCTGTATAGTTGAGAGGTTAGCCATTATTATTGCAGATTGATAACGCACGCATCTAGCAGATTTGATAAACACACGCATCTGGATAGGATACGACTTACCCCAACAGTAACTCCCGCGCCGATCGTGGAGATGGATTCGTCGCCGGTCGTAGACACGAATTCGGCGCCACGATCCAAAACATCCATCATGGCATCGAGGCAATTTGTAGCGTTGGCCTGGTGTTGTTGGTCGGTATTGCAGACGGCCGCGTCGGATTGTGCGACCAAAGGTGCTTTCGATGACTGCTGCCACAAGGACTGGTATGCCTGAGCGAGTTTGTTATTGACGTCTCGCGGCAGCTTGACCCCTGGCTGGGAATATGCTGGGTCCTGTTTCTCGTCGGGCAGAGGGGCGAGATTGGTGCAGTCGACAAAGACAAAGACCACAGTCCCCCGGACGGTGCGCCAGTCGTGGATGCCGTCGTTGGAATCGACGCCGACGAGTTGATCGACGCAGGCGTTGCCGGTGCTCGTGAGGGTTTCACAGGGCATCTGGTATACGTCTTTCCAGCCCTCGGTGTAGGTTCCACAAGATGATCGGATGAAGGGGATGAAAGTCCAATAGCCACATTGGCCTTCGTCGAGATGTTTGCTGAATTTGTAGGATTGGCTGACTCCGGCTTTCTCGCTGTATCCGCCGGTGATTCTGTAAAGAACGGGTGTTAGCATGTTTTCCAACCATCGAGTGTGGTATGACGGTGGATAAGGTTCGATTGTGATATGATGGTGGACAGTGCTGTCGTGCTGCGATCACTTTCACCTACCCTATGGTCAATGGCCCGTATTTGAAGTTCCCGTTCATCTTGGCCTTCCAACTATAGCCCTGGTGAACCGATTCCGACAGTGTGCATGTAACTCCCCCTCGGCACATGGGCACTCGAACGTACGGTTGTTCTTGTCCATAGATGAAGGTCGTGCGCATCTGACAGAAGCTAGCACAGCTCCAGTAAGAATCCAGAATACCGAGCGGCAACACGTTGTCTTCGCAGTCGCCAGAGTTGGGTTTGAGTTGAAACTTAGGCGGGCACGCGTCACTGCCGTACTGATGATACAGTATGGGCACCCCGTCACTCCAGGTACAGATGTCCACACCTGCACTGGCTGGAGTCGACAAGACGGGCTGAAGCACGGCGAGGATGATGAGGAAGAACAAGATGGTCTGGAGGGAGATCGAGCCCATGGCGATTGCTTGAAAGCCCATTGTTGCTGTGGCAGCTCAAAGAATGATGCGAAAGGTACAAAGAACAGTACGAACGGTGCGAAAGGTATGAGCAAAGGAGGTGTTTGTGTAGAATGAGCAGTGTCTTGTTGTTTATAGGTGCACGACAACAGCATGAGGCTTTTCACTCAGTCCTTCACTAAAAATACATAACATGAGCTTTTCACTCGATCCTTCACTGGAAATTCACTCGAGCATGAGCTTTTCACTCAATCCTTCACTGGATCTTCACTCGAGCATGACCTCTCACTTAATCCTTCACTTAAAAATCACTCGCGCATGTGCCATCTCAGTGAATGCCTAGGAGTGCGAGACAAGTGAATCCATTCGACGAGGAGTAGGGAGGCCAGCGCCACCGACACTGACATTGACTGGACCTGGAACGATAAAACGACCACTCTGGTCCATCTCAATGCCACTCTCCCACTACCTGGGTCTTTTTGTACATCTACCAGTGTAAATGGAAGGTAAGAGTATGGGTTTTATGCATCCGCCAGTGTATATTGGAAGTACGAGTATGAGAGTAGAGGAGCAAGGACAATGGTCCACGATAGAGCTGAAATTGAAAATAGACTAGAGGGGAGTGTGTGCAATAGCTAATGAAGAGAAAGTACCTGATTATAGGTAGCTACTCTATTAAATGCGCGTATGGCGCTCCTTCCGCATTGCCCAGACGGCTCTTTGGTCTCCTGCCTCTGTAGAATGATCATCAGGCATACCTCACACCTGGTAGGTGCCTGGGTACCAGTTCCTGTTCTCCAGGTTAGGAGGCTTAGGGTGGGTGCCAGAATTAAAGACGGTTTATCTTAAAACTATTTTAATAGGATTAGGGAAACCTCCAGCTCTACAGGATGATTATCTTTCTAAGATACTAGATATACTCTACGGCCTCCCTAGAGTAACTCTCCTATTTCGAGTATTGAAATTGGAAGGACCGCCGTATAATCTGCCATGTCCTTTGGCACCAAACCTTAGGCTATAGGTCTCTCCAACCTGGGTATCAGTTCCTGTTCTTTACGTTAGGAGGCTATAGGTTACTCAAACCTGGGTACCTACTCCTGTTCTCCTGCGTTAGGAGGCTATAGCCAGCTCGGACCACGTCACAAGCGCTAGCCGACACCGAAAAGCCAGCCCAATCGCCGGTGGTGATGGCATAGTGGTAGAAGCCCAGGATAACTCCTCTCTCATCCTAGATGGCCGATCCACACGTGCCATCTGGGGGCGTTGTGTGCTGGCCCGATCCGTGCCCTTGTCCCAGGATATGCCACTGATAGAGCACATAGTTGTCTTTGAGCCTGTTTTCGGTTGGGTGCGATGATTGACTTTGCAGCTTGGCTGACTGCGCCACAACATTGCCCTCTACATGCCCTGTGAATGGGCTGTTGAGATGAATTCTATTGAATTCGACTGCTTCGTTTGGGGCAACAAAACGTGAAAATCGAGGTATTACGCCATCGGCATCCTCAAAGGTCTCGGCGGCGAATGGTACCCCGGCCTCCAGCTGGACCAGGCTGATATCGGTGGATGGGATTTCCACCACGGGCTTGCCCACCGTGCGGTGGGGGCGATGTGGCTGCCATATATTCTGGCCCACGCCATGAGACGCCA
This sequence comes from Capronia epimyces CBS 606.96, assembly GCF_000585565.1. Classification (NCBI taxonomy): domain Eukaryota; kingdom Fungi; phylum Ascomycota; class Eurotiomycetes; order Chaetothyriales; family Herpotrichiellaceae; genus Capronia; species Capronia epimyces. The sequence goes on from NW_006912906.1 coordinate 1,272,402, forward strand.
CAGTCATGAAACGATTGCCGACACTGTTCTTGACGAACACGCCGGAGGTGGTGGAAAAGGTGGCAGGATGGCCGTGTTCCTTCAATACCACACTGTTGATCATCACCCCTGGTCTCAGGGTGTTATATGCAGTAGCGTCGACCACTTGGTTGAGTGGGGCAGGGTTCACTTGTCGTTTGGCTGGTAGATCGACATAGGCCGGCCGGTTAAGGTCCCTGATGTTGAGATAGCTCACAGGACAGTTTGCGATCTTTCCGGGAAGCTTGACAAGTATCGGGTTGATGTTGACGTTGTCTGCGAGTACCACATAGAATGCGTGCGAAGCCGCAAAGATGAGCTCGATAAGGTGAATACCTGGCAACCTCTTCTGGATCTCAGCATTGGTACTACGTGCCAGATCACAAAGATCTGTGCCGGAAAGGTTCGTAGAAAGGCTCGTGAGGTTAAAGTCGGGCCGGACGGAAATGGTGAAGTTGGCGAACTTCCACCGGGGGAAAATTAGGCCGTGATTATTGATGTTGGGCTCGATGAATGTGAACGGCAGTCCGCCAATGGTCAGCGGCCAGGGTGCTGAGGGCAACTCCTCGACCTGGAAGATGAGATGGGACCGGAACCGAGGCTCGGCAATGTTTTCGCACTTGGGAAAGATGTTTCGGAGGAGGGTTTGGACCTCGGGACTATCAAGCCGGACCTTCGGGTCCCGCAAGTCATATGGCAGCAGGATGTGCTGGGTATGCCAGGTCTCATCCTTCTTTGCTGGAGATGGGGATGGGGGGGCGTGCTTGCTATATTGGACCACCCTTGCCGAGCCGCCCGGGAACCGCGGTGTCGGCGACGAGAAAGACTTGATTGAGATTTGGGCACCCAGTGTGAGGTTTGGGCCGGGACTCTTCTTGGGCGTGGTGACGATCAGGGATCTCTTTGAAGACGACTGTTCGGCAGTGGGCGTGATTTTGCGTTTGCTCGACGGGGTGGAAGGGTGAGGGGGCGGGATGATTGGCGAGATGGCAATTCGCAAGATCTCGGGTGTCTGCGTCGTCGACATCTTGTAGACTTGGAACTGTTAACTGTAAGATGAGACGGTGGAGGCAATCTCAGCTGATACGTAGGCTTGGTGGCTGCGGAGATACTGGAAGAACTAGGGTAAAGATGAGATGAAGGCTGTTGTAGGCGAGAGTGGTATCAGGACTAGAGCGAGAGAGAGAGAGAGAGAGAGAGAGAGAGAGAGAGAGAGAGAGAGAGAGAGAGCTCTTTAAATACCCAAAGAGTGGCAGGCGTGTGAGTCAGAGAGTAAACTAACGGACAAACAGAAGTGAAGAGGCCAGGTGACTCAAGAATGAAAAAGTTAATTGCCATATAATTATAGTTTGATCCAAGAGGACGAGTGAAGGCTAAAGAGGCTGCTTTGGCCTAAGCAGCATGTGAATTCAATATAGAATTCACTTAGCTAGGAATAAGTCTGAGATGATTCAGAAATCGAGAAAAAGAAAGGAAAAAGTTACGACCACTATTGTTGAAATACAGGACCTTTAGATGCTCCGACTCGAAGCTTTAGTTCAGTTATTAGATGGGTGACTTATGGATATATTGGGGATGTTGACTTTCACTTACAACGGTTCGTAGGTGCCTGGAGTGGAAAGAGAGCTTTCGACTAACCCCTTACAGCCTGCCTCTTGCAGATTCCACCAGCTGATTGGGTGGAATAAGGAGCTCCTAAGGCTTCCTCCAATCCAATGTCCGATGGCTGACCCCACTGGCCAGGCTGTTCACCCTGTCTGAGAATACAAAATTTCGTCGCCTACAACACTGTCATCGAAACTGAAGTCAACACACGCTCCACCCATCATCGGCTGTGTCAAAAGACGTCCAAAAGTGTGCTTGATATTGAATAGGATCACATATCTGTGGATATATAGGTCGGCCTACCAAAGTTTCTCCCACATCCTCCGGACCAAATTCATCTCAGCAAGCCGTTTCTTCTCATTTTCCTCCCACCCGCCGTGCTCCCACTGCCAGCACTCTTGGTCGATCTCAGCCTTGCCGCTGTAAATATCAGCAGTCTTGGGGTCCACAAATTTAGACTTGAAGATGATACGGCCCAAGATGTAGGCGACAAAGGCATATGCCAGGCCAAAATATGAGGTGATGAACCCTTCGGTGCTCCAGGGAACAAAACAATCGAACCCAATGAAAATAGAGACGAGACACCCCACGCCCATAGCGACGCCGGTACTGTAGGGGGCAAAAGGGGCCTTGTACGGGAGTGTGTTTCGATCAATCCCTTGGGCTTTAAGCGCACGGTACCATCCGAAATATGTCCAGATCATGCCCATATAGGCCAGGACAAAGGCGATAGTGGTTAGGGAGACGAACCAGAAGAACACCGTCACGGCCGCGTTGGAGGCCACCAGGTAGGTTAGGCACGAAAGTAGGGTGACGGTAATGACGGTATAGATGGGCACTCCCGATTTGGTGCACTTCATGAAGAACTTGGGAGCCTGGCCGTCACGGGCTAGCGAGTAGAGGGTACGACTGGTCGAGTAGAGGTATGCGTTCCCACAGGACCAACCCGACAGAAGGATGAGGAAATTGATAAATCCAGGCAGACCGTGGATCCCGAGATTCTGAATGCCAATTACCCAGGGGGAAGCAGCTGAGCCGGCGGCTCCGCTCGAGATGGCGCCGAGGAGACGAGTATCTCGAGAGGAACAGATGATACCGACGCAGAAGACTCCTACGACGTAGAAGCCGACTAGCCGATAGAAGACGAGACGAGCCACTCGAGGTATCGTACGCCGAGGGTTACGAATTTCGCCCGCCGCAAGAGCGATCAGATCCGGACCGGCCACGTTAAAGGCAGCATATCTGACCACGACCCACCAGCCGAGGAACCGGCCAGTAGTGCCCTTGGCGTAGTAGGGACGCATGGCTAGCCCGTGTTTCCAATAGCGGAACCCGTAGACATCGTGTTTGGGGTTGCCCCCGACCATGGTGATGAAAGTAAGGAGGACCAACCCAATCAGGAGTAAAATTTTCGTCGATGCCATAATGAACTCGGATTCACCGTACCACCTATTGTAGCGTTAATTTCAGGGGCAAGGACGAGGGGCCGGGCTATGTGGCGCAACTTACTTGACGGCCACGACGTTTAAGAAAAAACAGACGACCATGGCCATGGTGACCCAGACGGCCGGATTGACATCGGCGTTCCAATATTCCATGACGCTGGCGACGGCGGAATATTCGGTGCAAACAAGGGTAACTCCGCCAAAGAAATAAGTCCATCCCATGGCAAATCCCAAAGCCGGATCGACATAACGGCCGGCCAGCTCGAAGACGGTCCCGCGTACTGGTAGCCACGCACACATTTCGGCGACACACAGGTTGCACGGCCAGATGAAGAGGACTCCCCAAAACAGATAACCCAAGACTAGAGACAAGGGACCAGCCGTGGAAAGAGCGTGCCCAATGCCGACAAAGAGTCCGGTTCCGATAGAACCACCAATAGCCATGATTTGGACGTGACGGGGAGCGAGACCACGCTTGGTCTGGCCGAACTTGTCCCATTCCGTCTGGGAAAGACGTCTTTCATAGAGATCGCCATGTTGCAAGGGTATTTCGGAGATGACTTCTCCTTGTCCCTCTTGGACTTGTTTGACATCGGCTTCGTTGCCGGTGCCCATGGTGAAGTGAAGGGGGGGTGAGGGGAGGGAAGAGTAATCAGCGAAAGAAAGGGCAAATGCTGAATCAGAGAGAGGATAACGCTACCTATATAGATTTCTGTCTCGCAAGGTAGGCGAGATAGACCAAGAGAGGTCGTATCTATCAGTGTCCCTGCAGCACCTCGTGGCTGGCATCTTGCATGGCTTTGACCTACCTAAAGCCAGCGACTAGGTTGGCCACATATGATAAGCTCTTGAAGCTAGAGCAACGTGGTCAACAGCTATAACGGCAGGTGGGGAGCGTGGAAGGCGATGGTCAGTAAGGAGACACTCTGCAGAGATAAGGAATCAAAGGTATACTCCGTAGATGGTGAGAGCCAAGATGATATGCAACCGGGGGAGATACCTACCCCAACCCCAGGCGATTGCGCTCACTGCACTAATTGGCCGGGGGTTTTTTGGCCTCAAGAGGTCAAGGCTCCTGAGGATGTCGATGAAGCTATGACCGGGACCCATCGCTGACTCCTTCCAACCCATCACCGCTTACCGGGACCGGTGGTCAGCAAAGGTCTCCTATAGCGCGCCACAACCGCATTTAGCGCCAAACTTGATGTAGCGCCACGATAATAGTCCAACAATATTATTAGCAAGGGAGCACAGCTCGAAGAGACCGAGAATACGAGATTTTGAGCCCGTGCTGTACATGTCGAAGCCTGCGTCATACGGAGGATATGAGTCTAATCTCACAACGTTGGCCGCGGGTCAGGTTCCCATATCGCGGTGGTAGAGTAGTAGGAATAGCTATAAGGAGCGCTGCGGTATTTTTGACAGAGGAACATGAGGAGTAGGAAGAGATCGAGGTCGACGCCTGAGACATCTGTGAGTACCGAGAAAGTGTCACCAGGCTGGAACAGGAGAGAGTGTCGGACGACGTAGGTACGAGCGAGATTGACAGCAAGTAGTCGTTGGAGCATCGAGAGGGTCAAATTGTCAGCAGCGTAGGTACAGCACTGTCACTATCGTAGGTGGTTAGCAGAATCAACAGTTGGAAGTCAACAGGCTGCAGAGGCGCCCAGATGGCAAAGATCAGGTCCCTTCGGCTAGTATACCATCTTTACAGAGTAGCTCAATGCATCGTCGAGCATTAGACTGATCTGTCGAGGGTGTGCAGGGATTGATTGCCCTGTTCAACAAGAAGTGCCATGGCGCCATCGAGCGCTGACACCGCCGTAGTGGGAGTAGACTGCAGACTGCGCCGCAGAGAGCGTGGGTTGAGGGTTGATAAGGGAGTAGAAGAGTGTGGGAGAGTAACTTGAAGCAGCCGGCGGAGAAAGTCGTGTAAACTACATGTACGGAGTACTCCGTACATGGTACTCCGTACCTTACTGTGTTGGAACATGGAGGCTTGGCGGTGGTCATGGGGGTTAGGAGGGTTAGGGTTAGGGTTAGGGTTAAGAGCTAATCACGGCTTAGGCTCAGGAGACCCCAGGTTACAATTTAGGTACGGATACTTTGGGGGATGGTTCGGGATGCTTAGTATTGTATCCCTACTCTGTACTAGCCCAGCTTCAAGCACTCACAATCTGCTTCGCCCGAAAGTGGCCACGACTCCAGATCAAGTGACTTCCAAGTAATGCACGGAGGCCGTGTCATTCAGCCTGATAGCGTAGCGTGTGCTGACATACTGCGTCAGAAACTGGGTCGTGCTGTGGGACACGGTGTCTATGATGATGGAGTGGAAGAGGTGGTGGGTGTTGCGAGGATGCTGGAATGTTTCAGGGATGAAGAGGGAGGCTCTGGCTAGAGCTGCGATCAAGAGAGGGCGACCGCCACGCACATCACCGGCCGGGGACCAGTGTCGTTGCTGAGGAGAGAGCTGGGGAGACGAGGTGCCGGGCTAGAGAGGAAGAGAATCACTTCAAGATGTCGTCTGTCTTGACCTCAACATGCCTGAAGGGTTGCGGCCGGGATTTTGGTTGCGAGTTGCAGAGGAAGGGCGCTTGTTCGTCGTTTTCTGGGAGGGTTGATCGAGTCCATGCTGACTCAATTGATTAGGAGACAAATCACTTCAAGCATCGTGAAGAGATTCGACATTCATTCATTCCGTGGTCAGTCCGACATGAATGAACTCCGCGAGTCGTTCCAGGAGCGCAGTCTTGCGGTCTTATTGGCCAGACACGTCTCCTTTTTCAGAAAGTACGCCACTCACTGCCAGTTTCAGTCCAGTCAATGTTTTTGACCCACGATGAGAGGTCGAAAGCTTCCAGTCCATCAACGTTGAGAAAATCAAATTCGTCCACGCTCAACGCTACCGGCTGAGACGATGAAAACGCAGGGGCAAGTGCGTGCTGACTGTCGCGGCCAGCAGAAGTAGACACTGGCGTGGGCGTCCCTGTAGCAAAGCTGCTGGTGGTCACCGCTGAGGAAGTTGGTGGTGGATCTAGGACTTCATCCAGGACTCGGGAGATTGCCTGCGAGGCTTGCACGCACACGTTGTATTCCCCATCTCCGGGTTTGCAGATGCTATCCAGATGGGAAAGGTACACCGACAGGGCACGGACAAAGGTCGCCCGTTTCATATTCGGAGGAAGACATTTTCCGCCATTCCGGGAGATGCATTGTAAAATGTTTGCCAATACAGCCACGCAGGGTAGGCCGTAGCCCAAGACCTGCCGGTCGTCAGTTCACAGTTCAAGGTTCAGAGTTCAGCCGGGGGCCTGGGCGACTCATCAGCTTACAATATAGGGAAAATCGTAGCGCAGGAAAGTGGCTCGGTCCAAGCGTGTTCCCAGGTGTAGAATCACCGACACCACTTCAAGCGCATCCGCCATGGACATCTCCCAGTATCGAGGATCGCACCTCTCGAGGAGCCGGTGAATCTCGAAGTTTACTTGGAGGTAGCTGAGATGCATCACAGTAAGCATTAGACAAGGGCTAGGGGCCAGACCTGAGTCCCAGCACGCCTTGTTATATTGGAGATGCGGTGGTAGTGATTCTTTCTGGCGTTTGCATCGCTGCGAGAGGTCCCTGCAGACTGGACTGTTAGCTCCGACCTCGGCCATTGAATTGATTGTACCTGCTTGATGAGTGCTTCTGTTTCAGGCCTTGGCTCCCGATAGTTGTACTCTAGAACTTCTTCACGAAGGGTGCCGATCATGTACCTGAGTCGATGCCATGTTGCTGGGATGTATCGGATCTTCGGGCTCCATCCGTCGGCTGTGAGGCTCGCCCGAGCTTGCTCTTCTGTCTCACTTGAAAGTAATTCTTCGTCGTTCAAATCCAGTGGCATTCGGCAATCCGAAAACCGTTTCAACAGACGAGGTGGTCGATCGACCAAGGCACTGACGAACTTGTCGAACTGAAAGCTGGCGGCAAACGTCTTTCTCCGGCACTCTGCAACGAAAAAGGGGGTGTTCCGGGTGATGGAAGATTCCCGTTGAATTCCGAACTCATGTACGTACTGTTGAAGTGTCAGATCAGATGCCTTCATCTCCCATGATCGAAATGGGCAGCCCACGGTACTAAGATCTCCGACAAGGCGGTATATCAATGGCGATGACTCTCCTTCGATCTGTGTGGTTAGTCGAAGATACTCAAAAGCCAACCAAATCGTTACATCGTTATTGTTCGAAGCAAGTCGTCGTGAAAGCCGAAGACAAGACGATGTATTCTTGTACAGCGCCAGAATCAAGCCCTCATGTTTTTCATTGTCGCGAGCCAGTCCCAAATAGCAAGAACGGGCCGCGAGACACTGCAAGAGGCCTATCGTTTCAAGACGCAAATTCTCGCCACTGAACATGGAGACAAAGCCTGCAAGGTTCGTCTGAGGAGTGATGGTAACGGCTTTCGAGGTATTCTGTATCACTTGTTGTGCAAGTAAGGAGAGGTTTCTCTCGTTAGAATGGTGATTCTCATTAAAACACGCGGATACTTGGTCGGTCAAAGACACAGAGAACAAGTCGATGAACGGTTTGGGCACCAGGGCAGCTTGAGCATGAGCACCATACTGTTCAAGTAGCTCTTGTATGAAGCTGAGATGTTGAAATTGAACAAGAACCTCTTTTACGATCTTGAATCTATCCTCGTAGATTGCTTCATCACCTGTTTTAGCACCTCGTACATGGCTCAATGTGCCGTGATACTCAGAGGGAGCCATAGGCCACGGCAGTACAGCGGTTGAATTGATCAGATCGTTGGATTGAGAAGACGGCCGGTCGCTATTGTTTGAACTGATAAATGATGATGTTCCCGGGAAGTCTTGTGACCCCGGGTGAAGAGACTGCGACGCTGAACTATTGGCATTGGACGGCCGTGGCTTCGTTAGCGGAGCGGGATGATATGAGCATCGAGCAGGGAGCCCACGGCGTTGGCACCGTCCACAGACTGGTCTTTGGTGGTCGCAGCGAACCTAGCGAGGTTCAGCTTCACTGATTGGCGTGATTTCTGTGCATTCCTACCTTTGCCTTGCGACAAGGCTCGCACGATGCGGCTTTGCCATTCCGACGGTGCTCGGAGGCCAACATTTGGAGGGCGATGAGTTATTGAACAGATGCAAGAAGAGAAGGGTTGGATGCACGATGACTTACAGGCAGAGGAGGTCCGACGCCCCCACTCCCACTCCGGATCTATGCCGGGCATTCCGGCAATTCATTCCGAATTTCACTCCGCGTATGGAGTCGGAGTACTCTCTGTACAGGCGAATTAGTCGATTCGCCATCACTACTCCGTGCTCGCTCAATCACCGAAGCTCATGTTCCCCTTGACCACGCCACTCTTGTAGCCGGAGGCATCAGGGGTTAGCTTCATTCAATCAGGTTCGATGCAGGCTTTCAAATGCAAGTTTGTCCAGGCTGGTGCCCGTGTGCGACCTTTCTTTCATGGAGCTTGGCCAAAAGGCACTCCATTGAAGTCATGGTATGCTAGAAAGAGCCGTAGAGATGTGGTCCACGGACCAGTTGGATGCTCGCCTCAGACAGGTCCTTCTTGATGGTATTGCGTTGCCGTTACCACTAAAAGCTTCTCGCCGAAGCTGACCATTCGCAGTTGGCATTGGCATTCCGATGAAAGCGCGGCATATCCTGCCCTTTGGGGTGCGTTAGGCCAAACTCCGTATCCAGCGAACTCCGTCTTTGGCGAGAACATATAGCTTCCAGTTTTGACTCTGCCGTTCCTCGTCGTCTTGCAAATACTTTCGAGCAGTGAATCTTACCTGGTGCTCTACCATGTTGGCTAGTGAAACAGCTGTCCATCCAAATCCACCACCCACTGATCCAGTTCCAAGCATTGCACAGCCACTACTGATGGATGTCCAACCATCTGATCGAAGGGCAGCTGGTACCACGCCGCAGTCTCCCATTCAGGAACCTCCAATTCCCACCCCAAACCTCTCCAGAACCCGCTCATGGATCGTGATCGTCCAGCTTAGCGGCATCAACTTCATCTCGAGTCTCAGTGGCGGCCTGTTGACGATTGGTCTTCCCATCATGGCTTCCAATCTAGGACTCTCCGACAACCTCCGTGTTTGGCCCAGTGCCGTGTCTTCTCTCACGGGTGGTTCGTGTCTTCTTGTGGCAGGCTCACTTGCGGACGTCCTCGGGCCGCGAAGGGTGAACTTGCTAGGCTGCCTCTTCATTGCAGTATTTGTGCTCGCATGTGGTCTAGCCCGCAGTGGTATCGAGCTCATAATGTTCCGTGCCTTACAAGGAATAGCCACAGCCCTCTTTGTGCCCTCGGCTGTTTCAATGGTATCGACAAACATCGAGCATGGAAGACCACGAAACCTCGGCTTCGCGTTCATCTTCCTTGCCTATCCTCTTGGATATGGCCTTGGACTGGCACTTGGGGGCGTCTTCGTCAATACTGTTGGCTGGCGACCAGGGTTCTTCGCAGGGGGAACTACCGGTTTTCTGTTCTTCCTTGTCGGCATCTGGACCCTTCCCAAAGACCCCAATATCAGCAAGAAAAGACTTTCGACAGAGATCGATTGGGTCGGTGCGCTAATGGCAGGTATTTGCATCGCAACTTTCTCTTACGTACTGGCGTAAGTCACTCTCGCTGTTGCTAATGGCGAAGCGACAATTTGCTGATGGGCTGGCAGGGACTTGTCCGCCGATACCGCCAATATCAAGAAGGCCGTTAATATAGTGCTGCTCATCTTCAGCGTGGTGCTGGCATTGGCCTTTCCGGCATGGATGCGATTTCGCGAAAGACAACAGAAGCCCGCTCTCATGCCCAATTCTCTCTGGAAGAATAAGTCATTCACAAGCGTCTGTCTCATGGCTCTCATTTCCAATGCAGTCGTGACCTGTATGGGACTTTTCTGTAGTCTGTTGTAAGTGGATGCTCACTTCAACACGCTGCACATCCGCTAAGTCTGCACAGTTTCCAGAACATCCAACTTCTTTCCGCCATTGAGGCCTCCGTGCGTATACTGCCTCAAGTGGCCATTGGTACAACTCTATGCATCCTCTCCGGAATGCTCATCAACAAGCTTCCGGTTCTGGCCGCCGTGCTCACGTTGACCGTCCTGTGTGCCATCGCACCTCTTCTCATGGCAGTCACTGATCCGACATGGCCGTATTGGTACAGCGCCCTGTGGGCACAGCTCCTCACGCCGCTTAGTATCGACATTACGCTCACGATCGGGACGCTTATCGTGACTGACGTCTTCCCTATCCACACTCAAGCTTCAGCTGGAGCGGTATTCAATACTTTCTCGCAACTAGGAGCGTCGGTTGGGCTTTGTGTACTGTCGGTGATATCGACCAATGTCACAAACAAATCGGATACAAAATCCCCTCAAGCGCTCCTCGCGGGTTACAGAGCCAGCTTCTGGACGTTGTTTGCCTGGACTCTGACTGCTTTTCTCATAGGGACAGTGGGTTTGAGGAATCTTGGAAAGATTGGGAGGAAAAAGGACTGAGTCAGACCGCAGTCGCTTGGTGTACTGTACCTGGGTCTGCAGGTGGGAGGAGATCTGGCTAGGACCATGCCCGTAGGTGAAATGGCACCTGAAAGCGGCGTGTTCCAGCACCACATTTGGGCGACCTTTCCGCTAACTGGAACTGTGGCATTGTGGCTGAAACATCCCTTGCCATCTTGTCTCCCGTCACCAGCCCCGGCATGCCTCATAACAGTGGAGAACTGCGCTGTTTCACAGAACCCGAGGGCGCCAAACAACTTCAACTACAACTATATCATCTTGGAGGACTCTTAGGGAAAACAAACAAGACGCTCTCATCGACATGGCGAACACAGACACAGAGGAACTCGCCTTCGAAAATTTCATATTCGACGAACGCCAATTTCTGGGTGTCGGGTCGTAAGGAACCGTGATCGCCATCGATGACCACACTGCCCTCAAGGGGTTCGTGCTATCGGGAAACGAATACATGGACAACAAACTGCTTGAGGACCACCTGCTTGAGCGCCGGATCTACGAGCGACTTGGGAAGCACGACCGCATATGCGAGTTGAAATATCCAGTCCGCCGCGGTCTCGTTCTGGAGAGGCTGGTCCAAAACTTGAGGGAGCGGCTCAGGGGCGTTCCAAATAGCAGCGACAGTGGCAGTGGCAGTTCGCCTTCCAGAGACGAGATGTTGAGATGGTCGATTCAGGCTGCGGAGGGGGCTGCTTACATACATGAGAAGGGTGTAATCCAAGCCGACTTGACCTGTATAAATCTGCTTTTGGACAGGGATGGCAATCTCAAGTTCTGCGACTTCGCTGGCTCCTCCATCGACGGCTCTACCGCGCTAGTAATGCCTGACACGGACTTCGAACGCCCAGATATGGACTACAAGGTACCGAGCATCCAGGATGATCTGTTTCAGCTGGGAAGCGTCATCTATGAGATCTGGACGGGCAACGCGCCCTCTCGCAGAGGAGATCAGCAATGGCCAGATTTAGCCAGCATTCCTCCTGCAAGTACCATCATGAAGTGCTGGCGCGGCCACTATCAATCGGCTGCGGAGACTATGCTGGAACTCGAAGCACAGGCTGTTTCCATGCAATGATTCGACAACCATTCGTAGATACCAATAGCTCTGCGGTCACAGTCCTCTCTTCTGTCATGTGCGTCGAGGTTGGACGATTGAGCACTGCGTTGTCGGTCTCGGTCGCCAAACTTCGCTCGAATTGGACACTCTCGTCTCGACCGGAGGATGAAGCGGCTACGGCTAGTCTTGCTTAAGACAGCGTCAGTATCTCAAAGCTGGCAAAGTTCTAGGACATCTTACTGCTGTTGGTCAGTCAAGCAGGCAGCTGCGGGCTGGAAGCTGAGTTGAAAGCGTCATCGCATGGAGGGTTTTTGATGATAGATGATAGAGCAGCGCAGGCTCAGGGCTTCTGCCTAACGGCGGGCATCACATGACAGCACCAAGCACGTGTATCCGTACTCCATGTCGCCGCTGAATAAATCCTTTCTGCCGCTTCTCCCCCATGCTTTTCGCCTGATGCTTTGCGCCGAAGCTTTTTGGTTCAGCTATTGCCGCCGGTTGTCCGAGTGAGCCATCAGCCCGAACTCTGGTGCAGACCTCCGGCATCCTCTCAATATGCTCCTCCCTGTCACGCAGCATGTGTACCTCAACGGGTGTTCACCACCCAAGACGAAACCCTCCCTTGATAAGCGTTCGAAACCTCTCGAGCATGACCTCACGGATGCCCACCCAGCAACATCTGCAAGGCTGGCCCAGTTGCCATGCGTCGACTGTCCTGTAAACGCTCCTTGGTGGCAAGAAATGATTCGGGTAAGAGGTTGTCAGGGTTGATGCCAAGTAGCATCTTAGCCACCGCCTCACCGGCCGACCAACACAACGGCATACCATACCCATTGAAGCCGGCGGCAATCCACTCGCCCTCGCCGCCCTCTTGGCCACGATCTGTGACGCACGGAGGCAGACATCCGACCAGCGGAAGGCGATCCGCCGTGAAACCCATGATGCCCGACCACACCTTGACCACGTCCGGGGTTGCGCCGTCTTTCCAGCCGCGGGTGAACAGGCTCGGCAACAAGGTCGAGAGCTTTTCCACACACGGCGCCCCGACCTGTGAGTCGTCGCTGACAAACAGCTCGCCGATCTTCGCCTTCTCTCCCCCGAAGAAGATATCTCCGGTGTAGGGGTTCTGATTACCGTAGTATAGTCCAAGCTCTATGGTGTTGGTTGCAACGTCGAAGTCGCCGCTGTTAATCACGCTCCAGGACACGCGATGACCATGACGTCCGAACTCGGGGCTTGCTTTCTGCGTCGACATGGTGCCACGCACCGGGAATATACTTCCCCGAAGCTTGGGCAGCAGGTGTCCAGCATGGCCGTTGGTGGCGTGGATGACTTTCGAGGCGCGGACAAGACCTCGTGGCGTGTGGAGGATATACGGGTGCGTCGGGTTCGTGCCGGCATCGTACGCGATCAAAGTCACAGGGGTGTTTGTCTCAATCGAAAGCCGTGGCCGGTTCTGTGCATACAGCTGGGCCCAAAGACTGGTGATGAGTCGATATGGCCAGAATGCGCCGTTCGGCCACACGATGGCACCCGCGGCTGTTCTCATCCCGTATTCCTGTCAGGCAAGCCGTCCCGTCAGCGCGTTGCCTCAAACACATGGATGGGACAGGCAGGGAATAATGTTGGTAGTGGCACCTACCAGCTCGACCTCCTCGGCGCTGAGAATCCGAGACTTGCCTCGCTCCTCGGGTACATGCTCCTCGTAAAGGCGCCAGGACTCGACGGCTGCCTGAAAAGACTCGTCGTCTTCGAAGCCGATGACGTCCAAGAGTCTTCTCACCTCACTCGCTTTTTTAAGCTCGTCGCTGGAGTTGCCAAGTTCGTGCATCTTTTCTAGCGTCCTGTTGGCGTACCTTGCAATCTGGACCGCCTGCTCGTGGCCGAAACGCTCGCTGAGAACTTTGTAGTCACCGGGCACGAAAGAGGTCAACACTCCGCCATTACGGCCAGTGGCACCACTGGTCAACGTCCTGGCCTCCAATACCGTCACTGAGGCTATCTTCAAGGATTGTGCAGAGTGTTCCAGGAGGGTAGTGGCGATACTGCAACCCGTGATCCCTGAGCCGATGATGGCAATGTCGGTGGTCTCTGGCAGTCTTTCAGACTGGACTTCAGACAAGGTGGGATGGGGTGGTATTTGCCAAAAGGACTCGGTGGGATCAGGTCGCGGCAGTTGAGGATCGTGTCGTGCCTGAGCTTCCAGCTCGGCCATGGCGCTGGATGATATTCGCCCCGCCATCACGTCCGGGATACGAGGTGTTGGAAAACACTCAGTTCAAAGTTGCATATGTCTAAGATGGCCGTTTCGATCGGCCTAGCAGGCTCCAGATTATTATTTATATTCCTCGACCCGCGACTCCTCTCCGGACCAGGTGACCACTGACCACTAACCACTCGTGGGCCCAAGATGCGCTTTTCCAGAGCCGATGGATTGAAATTCTGCAGGCTGTGGCCCGCACAGAAGAGGAGGACGACTGACTCCTTTACTCTCTGCCGGCCGATTAGGCGTCAGACCTGAAACCTCACGCCAAGCCGGCGTGTTTGGGTGCGTTCGATTGGCCGATCGACAGGACATTGCAGCGTCCACCTGGCTGTGGCAACTGCCTGTATCGTGTGGGGGCGAGGCTAAGGAGACTTCAACCCGTCCGCCAACCATGAGCAAACATCTCGTCGGCCCCATTCCCAGAGAAGCAACGCCAGGCGGTAGATAACGCCTGTTGCACCTAGACCTGATATGCGAACTCGTCCTCCTGAAGCACCAGTGACGCATGCTGCTATGTATAAGAAAGGTCGCTTGCTGGTCGATGGCTCTCACGAAGACCTTGTGTTTTCGTCGCCATTCTCCTGATATTGTTTGAGAACATCTGCCACGCTATACGGATAACGGCTGCAACACTCGAGATTGCCCTACAATGCAGGCGCCAATTCCCGACCGTGATGGAGATGCTTCGTTTTGGGCCCCCGGGACAGTGAGGCTGGAAGATTGTAAGGATGCAGACCGACCTCTCTCTATACATTAATCGGTGCTGACTGAGGGCTTGTTCTCCAGTGCGGCGCTCCAAGGACCAAGTCATCCTGCATCCCATTCCGAGTGCGGATCCAAACGACCCTTTGAACTGGGCGTCGTGGCGCAAGGCGGTCAATTTCGGCCTGGTCTGCTTCTATGTGCTGATGACATTCGTCCAGCTCGACATTGGATTCACGGCCTGGGAGGCGTACATGGACGAGTTGGGCTTCACCGTCGACCTGTTGAACGCCGCCGCAGCCACCAACTACGCCGGACTGGGCGTGGGCTGCGTCTTCTTCGTGCCCCTCGTCCACAAATATGGTCGCCGCTCACTCTACTTGTTCAGCACGGCGCTCCAGCTGGCATCGTGCATCTGGTTCGCAAAGACGCAGACCATAGGCGATCTCATCGGCAGCAATCTGATTTCCGGGCTCGGCGGCGCCATCAGCGAGACCATCGTGCAAATCACCATTGCCGACCTTTTCTTCGTCCACCAGCATGCCTCGATGAACGCTTGGTATTGGTTCGCCACCCTCGCCGGCGCCTTCCTCGGCCCCGTCGCGTCAGGCTACATCGTCGACAGCCAAGGATGGCGGTGGATGTTTTGGTGGTGCGTTATCTTCTTCTCCGTCAATCTGCTCCTCATCATCTTCTTCTTCGAGGAGACCAAGTACGTGGGCGTCTTTGTCGGTCAGGACAGCACCGCCGTGACCGCTCATAACAATCGGCTGGCACAGTCAACCAGTGCGCCAAAAGAGCCTGGCTTGCACCCGGACGCCCGTGATATCAAGCAGCAAGCTGAGTCGATCGAGCCGGTCGAGAGGACTCGGGCCGACCGGGAAATAGACTCTACCATCAGGATGAAGACATACCGCGAGCGCCTTGTTCTGATCACCAAGACGGATGGCTCGATCCTTCACCACTTCTCCCAACCACTCGTCCTCCTCTTCACCTTCCCGGCAATTACCTATACCGCACTCACCTACGGCAGTCTCCTCGCATGGTTCGCCATCATGACCTCGGTCCAAGCTACATATCTTTTCTATCCTCCCTACAACTTCTCCGCTGCCGGCGTTGGTCTGATGAATCTGGCTCCCTTTATCGGCACCATTCCCGGCACTCTGGTCGGTGGCTGGTTGAATGACAAGTCGATCGTGTGGTTGTCCAAGCGCAACGGTGGTATCTACGAGCCCGAAATGCGTCTTTGGCTGGCCCTGCCGTCCGCCTTGATCACTCCAGCAGGAATTCTGATGTTTGGCTTGGGTTTGAATTACGTGCGTGACTGCCATTACCTTTTCTACCTCCTACAGTGTGTGTACGGGCTAGCCCAACTGACCTTTTGTCGTCTCCAGGGTGTATCTTGGCCCATGCTCGCCGTGGGTTATGGCGTGTTTGGCTTTGGCTTGGTTACCGCCGGCGACATCGCTCTTTCGTATGCGATGGACTGCTACCAAGATGTGAGTGGTTTGCGGCAAGCTCGCCCGGGGCGAGTCAGGTCGGTTCCCGCGGGGAGCCGAGAATACCTGTACTTGATTTATGGAATCCTTGGCTAACTATATCGTGAATGCTAGGTTGTCGGCAACTCGTTGGTCGGAGTCGTATTCACGCGCAATGCCTTCTCTGTGGTCGTCCTCTTCACACTGACTCCGTGGATCGCGGGGATGGGACTGCAGAATATGCATATCTTGGTCGCCGTTCTCTCTTTTGCGCTCCTGCTGCTCCCTATACCACTGCTCGTGTGGGGTAAAAAGGCGAGAATCGCGACAGCAAAGACATATAGGGCGATGGCAAGTCGACAACCAACACATCGGGTTCAATGAGCGAGGGATTGTGGTAGCATATTTGTCGTTCCTAAAGAAGATTTCTTTACAGTCACCACGAGTGACATAGCATTCGTTATGTGAGCTGTGAGCAGCCAAGGACGGCTTCGAACATCAATGGTGCTTCCAAGGTTGTTCTCGCCGGTTTCATGTCATGTTAAAAACAAGTGAGCGCGCAGGAGCGTAGAGAATAAAGTCCAAGCCAGATATATACCGGCATATATGCACGGGTGCCAGTGGGCCTTGGGTTTCTTGTTTGTTTAGTCGGAATAATGGTGATAGAACATGGTCGTATCCCCCATGTTATGTATGGTCAAGGCGGGGTGAAGGGTCAATGGTCAGTGGTCATGGCGTTGTCAAGGCGTTGTCAAGGGTCAAAGGGTCAAGGCTGACGCCCTCCCGCGAGAATGCGAGACCCAATATCATCCCAGTAGATCGAAGGCCCGGCCTCATCATCTCTAGCCGCCCAGAACGAGACCAGCGCAGTCTCCATCTCCCGGCAGGCGCGAGGGGAGAAATCCACGACCAAAGGCAATTTAGCCACGGCGGCCCGCCGTTCCGCAGGATCAGTGATCTCGAAGCACGCGACCAAGTAAGCCAGGTCGACGAAGGGCACCGAGCGACCCGTCACGCGCAGCATGATGTCCAGCTCGTCCCGAACGCCGCGGGACATGGCGGCGGCCTTGGCGTCCTCAGAGCCATAGGCCCAGGATAGTCGATGCGTCATCAGGAGAGCGGCGAGGCGCAGTACCTTGGCCTGGGCTAATATCAGGACCGTCTCGGTGGTGGTGAAGCGGCCTTGGAGGAAGTCGTCGGGGACGTTGGGCTGCCATTGCTCAAGGGTGCGGTTGATGGTGTCGAGAGTATTGTGAATACTTGCATCTTGAGTCATGTTCCCTCGTCGACAGCTCCTGGCATCTTGAATGCTGTTCCCTTTCCATCTGCAGCGAGCGTGGTGCATCCGCTGTGCCAACGCGCAGATATCGTAGAAATGAGTCAAGAGAGGAGCAGCGATGCCGATGAATCGATCTACCTCCACCTCCACCTCCCCCTCCACCAGCGGACCTGGACCAGCATCAGCACCAGCACCAGCACCAGCACCAGCACCAGCACCTGGACGCGGACTAAAGTCGGTCGGTCGCGGGCTGAGCCTGAGCCTGATCGTAGGCACTTGGCATCGGAGCAGACAAACGATGGTTTCGGTGCCCAGCAGGCAGATGAGGAAAGCAACTCCATCCGAGCCCAGACGTTGCATGAACAACGGATCCTGGTCATGGAAAGGCTTGACCAGGCCCAGAATGTATGGGCAAAGTGATGCCTCGCCTCCAGAATGGTGCAGGGCAAAGGTCACAATGGCAGCCCCGAGGATCAGGACCGTTGATAGATCATGGGACTGGGAATGAGACAGGGACTGAGACTGGGACTGGGAGCTGACGTAGGGAATCTCCAAGTGGCGCAGAGCAGCGATGGCAGTGGCGGCTCGTCTATGGCCGACATGTTGTGCGGTGGCGAGTTGTCGCATCTCCGGATTTCCCGCCAGCAGCGAGGTGCAGGCGATGAAGGCATCTTTGACAAGTGGCATGCCAATGCCCGCCCTCAAGTGATTGACAAACGCCTGTTGATGCTGCTCGCGGAAACTAGGTCCGACGAGATACTTGTCCACGTCGATCTGCTTGTGTAGTATGGTTTCCAAAAGCTGCATTTCCAAGCCGCTCATGTCTGGGAAAAGACCGATGGCTCGCGGAATGTCGCTTGACAGCTGATACTGCTTTTTCTCGCCATACCGAGACCGACACATGACGAGATCCTCGTGGCCGCCGAGTGAGGACGTAGACCTGGTAAGACTTTCATCTCCAGAGGGTGAGGATGAGGATGAGGAATCCGGAGACTCATACTCGTGTATTAAGCGGTCCCCGTCCCTTCGGTTGAATAATGGCTCCGGGCCACCTTCACCTTCGCTTCGGCGCAGTGATAGTCGGTTTCCACTGGCGAGCCTGGCCTTCCTACCCACCTTAGACACAGGCCGATTGGACTGACAGTGGAATTTCAATCGGGAGCATCTCGCGCACACATTCACATCCCCATCCCCAGCAGCGGGCCAACGACACTTCTCTTTGACCTTGTGGCAGCGATCACATGGTCTTCTTGGCCGCGCATGCTCCGATCCTGATCCTGATCCTGGTCCCCGAGGAACAGATACAGGTCCAACCACTGACGGGGGCGGGATATGGCCCATGACAGGCCGGCAATATTCCTCTACCGTCGAAGTCGATGTCACAGCTTATCAGTGTGTATGTATCATGTATCTCACGTACCGTAAGTAGCCGGTATGGGGTACAGGCGTCATGTCGTATAGGGTGGAGAGAGAACTTTTTAGATGAGCACGAGCCTTGCACCTTCGCGTGGGAGACAGGAGAATCGAGAAGATATCATCCTGACCAAGATGCAACAGGAGGAGATATCAAGAGCGTTGTGCTTGGTGATCGGAGATGTGCCAGTGTTGCACCGCCGGTGCCAAGAATTGATATCACGTGCTAGGCTAAGTTGCTAAGATTATTCAACTAACCTGAAAAGGGATAATCAACAAGCTTAAACTATACTAGCTTAGAAGAGGTGACCCTAGGGCGGCTCCCTTTGTCGCCCAAAGTGGATAGGGTTAGGGTTAGGGTTAGGGGTACAGTGAATACAGAGACTCACGCTGCCGACACCGAGAGAACGAGAGAACAATCACCCTGATACTGAGTATGTCATCATAGTATAAAGTAAGGTACCTGGTATGGTAATGTCTGCCTGTGACTACTGACCACTCTACTCATGGTCCTCGACAATGCGAAGCCACACGGACGACCCGTCCCTATCAATACACCTCGAATCCTGCGCGGCGGCCTTCCACACGTCCAGCGCGGCATTGGCCATGTTGGGTTCGATGCCGAGCTCCTTGGCTACCTCGATGCCGAGGCCGATGTCCTTGGTCATCATCTGAGTCTTGAAGCCCAGCCGCCAGCCGTTGCTGCTGGGCGCGTGTGCCACCACCCCTGGCACGGGGCTGACATGGTCGCCCATGAACGTCTGGCCCGTGGAATGGTGGATGACTTCGTACAGCAACTTGGGGTCGACGCCGGACTTGACGCCAATGGCCATGGCTTCGGCCACCACCAGCAGCACCGTGCACGAGATGTAGTTGTTGCTGATCTTGCACGCCAGCCCGGCCCCAAGCTTGCCGCACCAGAAGATCTTGTTTGGAGCCCCCATCATCGACACCGTCGCTTCGATCCGTCGTGCTGGAGGAGTGTGGCTTGGCTGGAGGTTTTGGTTCTGGTGCTGGTGCTGGTCTTGGTTCTGGTCCTGTTCTTGGTTTTCGGGCTTTGCGTGTCCGATGAGGAACGACAGCGTGCCTGCTTCGGCGGCCGGCACGCCTCCCTACAGTGAGACATGAATCAGTATCTTGGTACAGCAGCTTTTTCCCTGAGTGTTGCCTGAGTGTTGCCTTGAGGTTTTGAAACCCCTTCTGCTTGGGTCAGCCCACTAGGGTCTTAATCCGCTTACCGAAACAGGCGTGTCGACATAGGTGCCGGCGCCTTCTGCTGCGAGACGGCCACCCACATCCCGCGCTGTGGCTGCATCTATAGTGCTGCACTCGAGGATCAAGCGGGACTCTAGCCGCGGGGCTGCGAGCACCCCGTTGGTCTCGTCCAGATATACCTCTCTCACATTTGCGGCGGTAGGAATGATCGATACAATCACCTGCGCGTGCGAGGCTGCTTCCTTGGGCGAATCGACCATCTTGACCTTGCAGTCTCTGGCCGTGCCGAACTCGGCCACGAAGCGCTCACACGACGGCCGGTACACGTCGTACACGAACAGGGTTGCAGACGGGGCCATGTTCCGCCGGATATTTGCCGCCATCGCATATCCCATGGCTCCCAGGCCTGCAGAGCACCAATGGTGTCAGTCGGTATGGCTGAATACAGAAGTGTGTGTATGTAAAGTACAGCAAGGGTAGGGATTTGACAGTAGGAGGCACCAACAGCAAGTGTAGGGAATTGACAGTAAGAGGAGTGACTCAACAGCAAGAATAGTGACTTAACAGCAAGGGTAGGGATTTGACAGTAGGAGGAACTTTACAGTAGGAGGAGGACCCAACAGTAAGAGTACGAGCTTGACTCAACATCAAAGCGTAGGAACGTGATAGTAAAGTATACGGTATAGAAATATAAAATAGATTCCAATAGAACTCACCAATAAAGGCATAATTTTCACCCATCTCGAACCACCGACAGCGTGAGTTTGAGTCTGACCAGATGACCGACTTCCTGGCAGTATACTATTTACACGTCTCCCGACAGAAATGGGTCTGCCAGTTGATTTTCCAGTCGTCGTCGAGAAAGAATGAGAGATATGTATTGTCTGTAGCTTGGACGCGGTCTGGACAGTTGACCCAAGTGGGCAGCGGAAATGTATACAACACAATACTGTACTATGCTGTAAAGTAGAATAGAGCAGAGTAACATACGTCAATTCAGTCGCATATACTGTAGAGTGGAGTAGAGTACGGAGTAGAGTAACGTACTTCAACTCAGTCGTAGAAGGAAGGGTTGCTTACTGTCCTGAGTCCATCCGAGTTGAAGCGAGGTTGGGACCTACAGTACCCAGTAGCCCTACCAGAGACGTACGTAAAAGTACAGGTACGGCCACAACCAGAATTCGGGGGTAAATATGGAGTGCGATTTGGGGTCAGAGGTCGGAGCATTACCTGGCATGGGTTTGGGCTTGGGCTTGGGGATGGGGATCGGGATGGGACCGGTATGTCAAGTATGTCAAGTAGGTACATACTGTAAAGTACAGTAGGTAAGGTAGGTAGGTACAGTACAGTACAAAGTACAGGACATGGAAAATCCCCTTCCCCTCCCCCTTTGGCCTTGCCATCGGTTCCCTCTCCTCCCGCATACTCCATACTCCAAACTCCATACAACGATTGATTGATCGATTACCCCACATACATACATACAGTACCGTTCTGCCCACCCCACCCACCACAACCACAGGTCCTGCCAGTGCCAGTGGGGTTTGCGGTAGAGGATTACTACATACGTATGTACACGATATACCTGTACCTGGGTAGGTCAGGTCGGCCGGTAGGGCTATCTATCAGTGAATGGAATCTCAGCAGTCATAGTCATCCGAACTGCCATTCAACTCCCCAAAGTAAACTGTAAACTGCGAGTCCTCGTGGTTTCTAGGGTGACTTGTATCGAACCTGGCGAATTTGAGCCATCTTTCAACTTGATGAACTGCTCTGCTGGAGCTTGAGATGAAGAACACACGCCGTGACGACGTCCCTATGCCCTGGCAGTACATAGTAGCGTGTGCTCGTAGTAGCGTGTGCTCGCATCAGCAAAGGCACGTACGTACGTCTTCAGGACCCTCGATCGAATAGGGTAGACTGGACCGCCTCCGGTGCAGCCCACTTGGGTGAGGTGATTGATGGTCGAAATCGTGTCGAACACGGGCTTGGTGATGCTAAAGAGCTTCTCTATTTAGTACAGGCTGCGTCTCTTTTATTGAAGTTCGCCTCTAATGCTAGTCGGATCAGTAGGGTCGTCGTGCTCGTGCTCGTGCCTAAGGTTTATAATTGTAATTACTAGCGGCTGTAGTCGAGCTGCTTATTCTAGTCGTGAGGAAAGCGAAGGACATCAAGACCGCGGAAGGTCTGATAGACAATTTGATTATCGCCAACCTGCTGCTATGTCGGAGCGATCCTATTCAGCCAAGTCCGTCCACCCCGGAGGTGCATTCGCCAGTGGCTAGACGTGCTAGTGAAACAGCCTCGTGGGGTTGGCCAATGAAGTGAAGTGAAGCATACCAAAAAGTGAAGTGAAGCAGCCTCGTGGGTTTGGCCAATGAAGTGAAGTGAAGTGAAGCATCCCTACATACTGCCTCACCCACAAGGCTGCCCTGCACAATATAGATCAAAGGCGCCGATTTCTCACCAACAATTGCAAATGTACATATAGGCTCTGACCTGATGATGGCAGCCCCATCTTCACGTCTGAGCTTGTGCTCTGCATTGCATGGATATAGTTCCGCTCGCTCTTCGCTTGTGGGGCTAGAAACCCATAACTACAAAACCCAGCCTACGACACTAACGGTTCTTACCGACTATGAGGCGAGGTTAACTCCACTGCGCGAGATTTTTTGCTGCTTCAGTCGGCTGTTCGATTCAGCCTGTTGTCTCGAAAGACGCAAGACTTCATGGCTCGAGTGTCTGGAAGGTGGGCGGGCGTCAGAGCAGAGGTGCAGGATGAATGAACTTCAGCACTTGGGCTTGGGTGGTAGCACGCAGGACAATGACAACGACAATGACAACGACAATGATAATAATAACACGTTATATAGCAGCCCATCTCGCAATACCAACACACCTCGCAATACCAACACACCTCGCAATACCAACACACCTCGCAATACCAACACACCTCGCAATACCAACACACCTCGCAATACCAACACTATGCTATGGTGAGAGGTCGACTCGAGAAACAGTGTCCTCCTGTACATGAATCAGTGGAAGATAGAAGACCATGCGAGGGAAGGATTCTCTATCAAAGAGACTGAAATACTGTATGGTCTAGGGGTAGCCCTAGTCTGACTACAGTAAATCCAATGTTCTATTTTCCGTGACAGATACGCCATAACATGCCCTCACCTATCCAATTGATTGTTGTATTGTATGTACGTGATATTAGATAAGCTGTAGATAGCTGGTTTCAAGTCATCGCAGACTAGTATCTGTCAAAGGTTGAAATGTTCCATGTTCGCTATCAAAGGGGTATGGGGGGAGCCCAGACTACATAGGTGTGCCTATAGGGCCTCAACCAGCCTTCTGGTTAAAGAACAAGGTTGAGAATGTGCCTAAGTTTGACTGAGTCTGAGATTGAGATTGATATTGTATATACGGATAGATACAGTACCTGCCAGGGCCTTGCTCACTGCGAGGGCTTAGGGTGAGGCTTCACCTCTCTCTCAGCCAAGGCTTCATCTCACTCTCAGCCAAGGCTTCACTTCACGCCCAGTGTCATCTTTGACCTTGAGTGTGGGCGTCATCCTTGACCTTGACATTCCCCAAATAGTAGCCCTCAGCCTCAGCCTGGCTCCATTCCCGGACAAGGGTGGCTTCGACGACCTTGTTCCGCGGCACAAAGCGCACTCTGAAGGGTTTGGGAAGGGTATTGGCGCCGTTCTCATACGCGTCATCCGAGACGTCCAGCACCTCCTCGCCGCCGTCGGGCCTGAGACACGGTTTGACATGGAAGGCCCACAGGATCTTGGCCAGCGTGATGAACAAGCTGTTCTCGGCCAGGTGCATGCCGGGACAGATGCGGCGGCCGGCCCCAAAGCCGAAATGGTCGCGCTGCAACGGATCCGGGTGGGCGGCATAGGCACCGGCTTTCAGCGGGTGGTGGAGGTAGCGGTCGGGGATGAAGTCGTCGGGTCGGTCGTAGCGCCGCGGGTCGTAGTGCAGCGCATACTGGTTGACGGCGACGACGGTGCCCTTGGGGATCAGGTAGTCCTTGTACACGACGTCTGCGGTGGTGAAGTGCGGCGTGCCGATGTTGGTCACGGGCCGCAGGCGCAGGATTTCCTTGACCATCGCCCGGATGTAGGGCAGGGAGGGCTCGTCGTCGAACGTCGGGGACCGATGGTCGCCGATCGTGCGGCTGAACTCGGCGTGTGCGCGAGCTTGCACTTCGGGATACGCGGCGAGGTAGAGCACCGCGCTGTTCAGGGCCGAGCTGGTGGTCTCGGAGCCGGCTTCGATCATGGCTATAGGACAATCAGTCAAAACATCATATTGTACGTACCTGGACGTAGATATGCGTATGCTGAGAGGCACATCCAGGGAATGGGAATGGAGGAAGAAAAGAATATGGACGAGAATGCGAAATACTTACTCCCCGCTACAAAGGCGGCTTGGATCTCGCTGATGCCTTGCTTCTTGTAGTCGCCTTCCGACCACTGTCGCACAAAGCAGTCCGGCGCCACGCCCTGGCGGATTTGCTCCTGCAAGATGGTCCAGTACTTCATCCAGATGCGGGCCTGGCGGTTGTAGTATTGGAGCGCCTGTCGTCGCCACCACTGCAGCGGCTGCGGCACCACGTCGGCCAGCGGCGGCAGCGTGTCTGCAATGAAGACTCCTGGGGCAGTGGCGTCGGAAAACTCCTTCATCAAGCCGTAAACTTCTCGAACGTCCTCACAGTTCTGTATGTCGACTATATTAGTCGCCGACATTGGAATCTATCAACAGAAATGGGGGTAAGGGGGCCTTATGGGAATTCATTTTTGTGCAAGACATACCCATTGCGGAATGCGTCTTCCATAGGTCGAAGTCATGACCACCGAGGTCGTATAGCGACGAATATGCATGTAAAAGCTCTCATGGTCGCCGCGCCGGTTGTCATCCCATATATCCCGGATCAACTGCTTGGCCTCGAACTCCTGACTGGGGCGAAACTGCTCGGACGACTTGGGGGTCAGCAGCTTGTGCACAATGGCGCGGAGCTTGCGCCACTCCGGAGTATAGCTCATCAGCAGAAAACGTTTACCGCCCGAGATCAGGTCGGAGCCGACCGGCATGGGCACGCGGCCCGAGGTGACGGCCGACTGTTTGTCGAAGATGTCCTTGACTGCGGCGGGCGAGTTGACAAACACCCAGTTATACCACCCCAGCTGGATCTGGAACAGTTCGCCGTACTGGCTCGCCCAGGCCTGCAACTGCCGCTGCGGCTGCGGCTTGAGTTGCAGAGTGTTACCGATGACAGGCAGGCCGGGCGGGCCGGGCACCCGTCGCAGGCCGTGGCCAAGCGGTGTCGGTGTCTTGACCGTCCCAGACCCGGACCAGGAGCGATAGACCAGGAGCACGCATGCGCACAGGAATAAAGGTGCAATGACCAGCGCGACCAGTGCCATGTTATGAGGTTGACAGTACTCAATCGGCCCGTCAATGTCAATCGCCAGCAAGCAGAAACAGAAGGGATGAGTGTCGAGTCGACTCGAGTTGAGTCCGCTCCAGAAGTCAGAAGGGATGTGAGGTGAGGCGAAGCAAGAGCAGTACTGAATGAACGAATGAAGGACTGTCTGTCGTCTTTAAACACTGCACTGGCACTGGTACAGACTGTCATCAGCCTACAGTAAGTGAGTTAGAAGTCCCGAAGTCGTGCCTGTACTCGTGCGGCGTGTCTCCAGGTGGGGTATACATTCTTATCCCTACTGAGATGGTACAGGCCGCAGAAATGGTCTCTTTGTTTTTTTATCTTACCTGGGGTGGCCTTCGCTTTGATGTGAAAAAGGGGGTCCGTGTCAATCACAGACCGACCACGGAGTACATATGTACAGGATTGAATATAGGGCATTGAAGTCACGCATTGACGGTTACTGTACAATACTCCAGCTTCTGCTCCTTCCTCCTACATCTGCATCTGTATCTGCACCTGCACCTGCACCTGCACCTGCTACAGCTTCTGCTCCGGCCTCTGCTCCAGCTTCACATAACTAGGAGTCGGGGTATCGTCAGACAAGTCCCCATACGCACTCCAGTGGCGGCCTTCCTTGGTCGGAGATTCTATCTCGTCCGCAATCGCCACGGCCAGATCGGCAGCTGAGATGCCGTGGAGACGACCGTCCAGATTGGTCGGATCGTCCTCGTCGCCCTTGAGCGGCAAGTAGTCGAATCTGACGCCGTAGTTCCCCGTCCGCCGGCCAGGCCTGTACAGGGCGCTGGGCGAGACAAAGGTCCAGCGGAACGAGGTGTTACCGTCAAAGAACATGAAACTGGTGCGGCAGGCGGTGATGAATACCAGGGCCTTGTCGTTTCTGCGCACGTATTCCTCGTACTCGTCGATGACGCGCCGAGTCTCCTCCGCGGTGGCCTGGTTCTGGTTCTGGTGCTGCTTTTGGTTCTCTCGTTCCGCCCGTCGTGCGTTGCGGTACGTCCTCAACCCCGACCCCATGGGTCCCAGCCGCTCTTCCATGTATGCGGTGTGCGCCTCACTGTCTGCGATGCCGCGCCGATAAGCAATCCACCAGTCCTTGTTCTCCAGTACCGACTGATGGCCGCTGTTTGGCATGTACAGGCTCCCACAGCCGCCGACCATGACAAAGTACCCGACTTTGGCGAGGCGGGCCGCGAGCACGATCTTGCGCGTCACCTCGAGGTAGGGCACTTGGGACGGCCTCGACTTAGTTTGCGGTTCGAAGCAGGAAGAAAACAAAAACGGAATAGAGTTGGGAATCAAGAATCAGGAATCAGGGTCAGGAATCAGGAAGATAGGAGGAAAACAGATAACAAAACAGACTCAATAATCAGGAATCAGGCCCCAGCGTCTCATCTCACGTACTGTATTGCAAAGCCTCATGACCCGCCGAGTGCGGCCCGTACTCATTCACCAGGGCATCCAGCCCTTGGAAGTGTTGGGCGAGCTCCGGGATGGTCAATGAGTTGACATCTGCCGGACGCGGAACGTAGGAGGGATGTTGGCCCAGCGTCTCGGGCCTCCGTGAGATCCCAATCACCGTGTGTCCACGGTTGATCAACTCGAGACACAGATACGAGCCCCCGAAGCCTGCTGGGCCAATGACTCCGACCTGTAGCGGTCGGTGGCTGGCCATTCTGCGCCGAAGAAGAGGGTTCGGTTCCTGCTCACTGCGGTGCTAAGGTAGTTATTGGTTATTGTTGAGCAGCAGATCTCGACGGCGATGGCGATGGCGATGGCGATGGCGGACGTCGCTTGTTGCAGTACCCAGTACTCTACTGCGTACTGCCACCCTGCCTCGCCGCGTTTAAAAGCAATATGTAATACATATATTGCAACCTTCCAGCCAGATCCAGATCATCCCAGATACCGGCGGGCAAGGACCAGTCTACCCCAACCCCAACATCGATCCGCTCCTCATCTCCAACATTGCTGCCAAATTAGGAAATCAGAAGCAACTCCGCACTGGCACTGGCACTGGCACCCGGTATGCGTCGTACAGTAGTACAGGTATGGATGGGCCGTACATACAAGGATGGATGTCTTGTAGTGGGGAAAGGGAAAGGACTAAAGGATCCCACCCCACCGGTCCCTCCCCTCTTCTCTCCCTCTCCCTCCCCGTGGGGATACAGTACATAGTACACGTTCAGCAGGGAGACGCCTCGCCGTCCCTCGTCCACGACACCGGCCCCTAAACCCTCCTCCTCGATCTCGTTGTCGTCGTTTTCCTTCTTCTTCTCCTCCTCCTCATCCTCCCCAAGCCGAGATTATGCCACCTCCCCGAAAGGAATTCTTTCGCGCGCTGCCGCCTGCAGACGTTCTCCCAGGAGCGACATGAGCACAGGATCTTCGGCGGCCACCATCCAACTGGCGTCATGGGCGAAGGCGATGTGTGCTCCATGCACGGTTTCCATGATGGTGATGCGCTCGATGGTGTCCCGGGCGGCCTGTACGTCGGCATGGAGGCAAGCTGCGCGCCCATCAGGTAAGGCAAAATAGCCAAAGTCGTGTATTCCCTTGTAGATTTCCCTGTATGCCACGTCGCGGCAGGTCAGGTCAGCGGAATTCTTGGGTATGGTTACTGCAGCACAACAAGGACAAGAAACACTGCACCACACTGAACCACACCACACTACACTACATATTCTCTGTTCATGGCTCTTGGTTCTGTTCTTGGTTCTGTTCTTGGTTCTGTTCTTGGTTCTGTTCTTGGTTCTGTTCTTGGTTCTGTTCTTGGTTCTGTTCTCATTTCCCCCGTCTTCTTACCTCGAATGACAACAGTCGCTGCCCAGCACGATCCAGTGACCGCCATGGACGCGCGCAGCTGCACACAAGTTGCCGGGCATATGTCCAGGAGCGCGGATGATCCAAAAGCTGCCGTCTTGGAAATAGTCGATGGCCTGGTCAAACGGGCCAAACGGCACCCATGGACCTTGCAGTTCGGCCCATCGCTCCGTCGACTGGTGCGGGTCAAAGTATCGTCCGTCCCATTGACTGCTCGGGTCTTGTAGGTGGCCGGGCATGCAGCATTCTTGGGTTCCCGGCCCAAATAGAGCAGTTGCCCGTGGGAACTCGGTCGATATGGGTCGACAGTGATCAAAGTGAGCATGGCTGTGGTTAGGTTAGCTAGAACAGATAGAGGTTGGACAGAGCAGAGATTGGAACAGAACAGAGATTGGAACAGAACGAGATCTGGAATCTGGAAAGCAAGGACCGAGAGCTGGATCTGGGTCTACATGGCACACCAGGGCAGCAAGGAACAAGATACCAGATCTGGGTATGCAAGTAACAGATATATAGCAGGAACGCATCCAGACAAGGAACAAGATACAAGATTCCGGTATGCAAGTAACAATAACAGTAAACAGTAACAGTAACAGTAACAGTAACAGCAATGCATCCAGGTAACACAGACATATACCAGGAACACATCCAAGTGGCAGCAAGGAACAAGATACAGATCTCGGTATGCAAGTAACAATAGCAGTAACAGTAAACAGTAACGCATCCAGGTAACATAGACATATACCAGTAACGCGTGGAAGTAACAGACATACACCAGGAACGTATCCAAGTGACATAGACATAGACAGATACCAGTACCAAGAACAGTAACAGTAACCACACCTCACTCAGATCTCGCACATTCAGTCTTCTTACCTTAAAACAACCGTATCGACATCGTCCGGCTCGAGCTGCGCCTCTTCCCGTATCTGCTGGACAAGAGACCTTCGCGGCCCTGCCATTTCCAGGTCCTCCCACAGGCCCTGTGTCACAAAGGGAGTGTAGTCTTCTGGCTTCTATGAGGTGAGCCTGTGGCATTAGCCTGGCTGGTCTTAGGACTGGGTATATGTAGTAGAGTAGTAGGCGGCTGGCCTGAGCACTGGGTATGTAGTATAGTAGTAGGTGTCAAGACAGGACACAACACAGGACACCAGACAGGACACAAGACACAAGACAAAACACAAGACAGGACACAAGACAGGACACAAGACAGGACACAAGACAGGACACAAGACACAAGACAAAAGACACAAGACAGGCCTAGGAATGCGTGATTTCAACATACCCCAGACATGCCCATATCCCACAGCAAGTTCTGCTTCGTGTCGGGATGCCGCACCAGAAACGCCCAATTATACAGACGCATCCGTTCATTCGGCACGTTGGCATGCAGCTTCGACGTGTCGGCCATGAAACTGCCTCCGTCGAGTAACTGCACGGAAACGGTCGCTGTGGTCG
This sequence comes from Capronia epimyces CBS 606.96, assembly GCF_000585565.1. Lineage (NCBI taxonomy): Eukaryota > Fungi > Ascomycota > Eurotiomycetes > Chaetothyriales > Herpotrichiellaceae > Capronia > Capronia epimyces. Next base: position 1,302,162 of record NW_006912906.1, read on the forward strand.
GGGGGAGAGGTCGATGCGAGGCCGAGGCCGGAGCCGTTACAGCCATTGCAGCCATTTCTATTTGCATTGGTTTTGTATTGGCTTTCTCATGCGGTCGTCTCGTTCGGGGAAGAGTTGTCGCAACGATTGTCCGGCTCGTCTGTTGCAATGATTCTCCGGCCCGTCTGTCTCCTGGTTTATATCAGGCTCAGGCTCAATCTCAGGCTCGAAATTTGATTCGAGGTCGCATTTGGATTTGGTTTTGGTTTTGGATTCTACCGTCCCATCTTGCAGTAAGTGACGCTTCAATCTGGTCGAGTTGGGCGGGCGGGCGAGCTTCGTTTCCCCAGGTCCAGTTCGCCCACTTGATTGCCTATGCCTGTGCCTGTGCCCCGCCTCCACATTCCCCCTTTAGTGGCTTAGGCTTACAGTACGCTTTACCAGGCCTCAGGATGGCCTCCTAAGCCCCTTAGCCGTGGTCGTGTTCGTCTTGGTACAGTAGCAGTAGCTTGAGGATCGAAGATCGTAGGCCTACCCCTCCCATGCCATGGTACGCATGAAGAGATGTCAGGGTCAGGGTCAGTGCTATTTGGTCAAGGCACGAGAGGTGCAAAGTGCGAGGTGCACAGTGGGTTTCAAATGGATTTGGATTGGCCAAATACATGCGGTATTCGGTATCTTCATCTGTAGACACCACCAGTGTACTCCGTACTGACACGCACCCTGCCTCTCCTGCTCAACGAAACACAATCCTTCATTCTGCGAGCTCAACTAGACACAATCCCTTCCGTCTCGCGTGGTAGGAGGACGGTCTAGATCTGGCAGGCTACTATTCCAGAGGAATCGCAGACTTATCACTGCCAATAACCAATTACGGTTGCCGCCACTGCAAGCTCACCGAAACACAATCCCCTCCTCCTGCGACTGGTCAAAAGCTTTCCGCATCACTGCTGCGTGCTTGGCCGATCGAATCGTGATGTCGGCCGTGAATGGCTTGGGCACGCTTAAGAACCCCCGGACCATTTCGGTCTCTGGCTCGATGATCCCACCATCCGTGCCAACCGCTTTGCTGATGTTGAACCCCCAGAGAGTGCGCACAATGTTGATGTAAAGCGACCGTTCGGCCACATGCACTCCAGGACAAACCCGCCTTCCAGCCCCGTAGGTGAAATGGTCGCGTTCGTAGGGATCGTTGGCATTGATGTAATCCGCCGCCGGGAGCGGTTTGTTGAGGTAGCGGCTGGGGTCGAATTCGTCGGCGTGCGAATACAGTTTGGGATCAAAGTGGATGGCCCTGTCAAGCTCGTCAGTCCTAGTCCTCGGGCTCCGAGACAGCGGGAAAAAGACAGCAGGAAACACCTACCACCAGTTCAAGATGACGACTGACCCCTTCGGGATGAAATAGCCTTCATACCAGTCGTCTTCCGACGTGCAGTGCGGCATGCCAAACTTGTTCACCGGTCTCCAGCGCAAGACCTCCTTGACCAGAGCCCTCACGTAGGCTAGATCTTTCTCATCCTCCCATGTTGGCAGACGGTCACTACCCACAACGTGGTCAATCTCTGCCTGGGCTTTCGCCGCCGCCTCGGGGTACAGCAGCATCGCGAGCACAAAATTGTTCAGCGTGGTCGCCGTCGTTTCAGAGCCCGCTTCGACCAGCCCACCGCAGGTGTATGCTGCGAGAAGGTCGTCGATGCCAAACTTTTGCGGATTGTTGAGATAAAAGTCCTTCACAAAGCATTCGGCCGCCACGCCCTTGTCCACCTTGGTCTTGAGTTCGTCCCACAGTTCCAAGTAGACCTTGCTGTCATGTTCAAACACTCGTTCGGCCGAGGTGCGCCAGTTTCCAAGGAGAAACTGTGGCCATGCTGCCAGGGACGGAAAGCTGTCCACGGCGTGAGCACCGGGCGCAGTCATTTCCGTGAGGTTGTCCAGGATGTCGTAAATCTTCTTCACCAACGGATGCTGCCATGTCGGTAACCGGTAGCCGTAGGTCACCAGCATGATCACCGATGATGAGTACCGCCGATTGTGCTCATAGAACCTCTCCGGAGATTCAATCAGGTCGATCATGAGTTGCTTGGATTCAAAGTCTTGGATGGGTTGGTATTTGGTGGCCGTGGTCGAGTTGAGCAGAGAATGGCTTGCTTTGCGTAGTTGTCTCCATTCCGGCCCATATTGCATGAATAACTGGCGCCTCCCACCGCTCGCCACATCCTGTGCAAATGGCGCCGGGGAGCGGGATGAGTAAATGCCGGACTTCTTGTCCATCAGGTCCCGGACGACCTTGGGAGAGGACAGCCAGATATAGTCGGTACCACCAATCTTGGTGTAGAAGATGTCTCCGTATTGTTGGTGCCACTTGCGAGCTTTGCCTCTCACAAGCTCCGAGTCGGCCAGATCAAACAAGTTACCGACCAGAGGGAGGCCCTTGGGCCCAGGAGGCAGGTGTCGTCGCCGCGGGTCCTAGATTTATGAGCATGGTGTCGTGTCGTTCAAGCAAGGGGCGGGAACGACTCACTTTGAAGGTATTGGGCACAAAGTTGTACAAGACGTATGTTGGGACGACAGCCAGAACTGTAAGAGCCAACCAGAAGGCATAGTTCTCAGCCAATTGTTGCCAGAGGATGAGGATGGCCATGTTGGCGTGACAGCTTGAACCCTCGGGCAAGACTCGTCAGCAAGTGTTTCCAAAGCACTAAAACTCCTGCAGATGATCCCAAGTCTTATAGAGCCGACTGTTCGAGGCCCAGCAACATAACATACTTCCAGTTGGGGAGTTGATGTTAGCCGAGCCGTACTGAGCAGGACCGCTTTCCCCATCTGCTGATCCGCCGTGAGCATACGGCAGAACCCCCTCCCCCACATAAGGGGGTGAGCTCTCGTGAGGGATCTAGGCCACTGATGAGACTCGCCGTTTGACAGCCAAACATAACTATCCATGACCAGAGGCTTTTGTTAGATGGAGATGCATGCCGGTCGAGTGCCAGAAGTCAACCGACGACTAACACGGTGTGTGGAGAACATCTGCCATCTTGCTGGCTGGCTGATCTATGGGATTGGATGAGACCTGGGCAAGATTTCTCCAGTAATTGTGCTCGCAGACAATGCCATGGGTCTGCTATAGTCGAGACTGACTGGGATTGGTATCGAGTTGAGCGACGCCTGTCGACACTGCGGAGTGAGGGAGGAAGAGTCCGTGGCAGCCACTAGTGGTCTTTGAAGGATTTTTGCCCATGCCCAACCACCCCCCGATTACTGTTGAATTTTCTTTGACACGGTCGACACGTATCTGGGGACAATATTTCGAATGGGTCTAGGAGATTCAGGAAGATTAGCGTGGCTGTCTTATAAATATCCAGCACAGCACTGTATTAATATTAGTCGGTGACGACGAACATGTCCCCAACCCCAACCCCGTTCACGGCGTGAGATGCCCTCCAAGGAAAGTATGCTGTGAGGGATATTGTCACGCCAACAGAGGCCAGCAGATGCTTTTGTACTAGTACAGGCGAGTGCCATATTATATATACAATCGTCGCTTTGACCAGACCCTTCTTACGGCGCAGTAATGTCGCCTTGTTCTAACCATGTATGCCGAGATGTAATATTCGTCCAGTGACAGGACATTCGAGCAGAGACATCCATCCGCCGGCCGAACGACAAGTGTCAGCTTGACTGAGTGGTGCTCTCCTGCGTCGGCGTGAGCGCGCTGGGTAATTCCCCAGGGGCCAACTGCCATGCCATGTCAACCGCTCCCCGAGGGCTCTCTTTGTTGAACAGGAACAATCCCTGTAAAGCGGCCATGCTGGTTTGGCTAGTCCTGGCCGAAGCATGAGGGAGAGCTCCAATCTCCACCAGCTTGGACAGAAACTCCCGCTTGATTTCACCCTCGGGATCTACGTCGCCGTAGAAGCGATCCCAAAGCTGCGCAATCTGGTACGTGGTAGCCGGGCCCAGATGAACAGTCATGTCGACTCTGCCCGGCCGGACAAGTGCTTCGTCCAGTCGATCCACATGATTGGTAGTCAGAAAGATGATTCGCTCCTCGGCACTGCCCACACCGTCCAAAGCGTTGAGAAGGCCTGAAAAGGTCACGTTGGCCCCTTGATACCCGTCAGCTTCCACTTGTCGGCGGTTGGCGAAGGCGGCATCGACATCTTCCAAGAGAACCAGGGTCCGCTGAGGTATCACGGTCAAGAGGTGGTTCAATCGATCATCGGTGAGACCTCGTTCGCTGAGATTGAGCATGGCAATATCGTAGTTCAGGTGGCCTGCCAAGGCCTGGATAAAGGACGATTTGCCCGTGCCAGGCGGTCCATACAGCAGATAGCCTCTGCGATAGGGTATACCTCGCTCATAGTACCATTTCGACGAGGAGAGAAAGTCTTGCACATCCCCCACGATTTTCTCTTTGACGCCTTCATCCAGGATGACAGACTCGAGGGGCCGCTTGCTTCGAGGGTGTCCAAACTTGTCCCACTTCGTGCCCCATGCAGTGTATATCACCGTCTTGCCCTCGACGGATTGGGTGGCAATGTCATGCGCCTCTTTGAACAGCGACTCGAAGACGTGACGGTGCGAATAAAGCGTCGTCAGTGTGACTGTTTCCCACGGTTTCCCATCCATGGAGAACTGTTTCGATTCCCTCTGCCGGTTCACCACTATCCATGCTTTCTTGTATCGGATGACATGCCTGCCGGGGCCGGGGATCAGGACGAAATCGGTGTGAATCGCTCCGTTGGGCAGTTCTCGCTTCTCGGTCTCGATGGCAAGATGGCGCATGCCTGGCGTCAGCCGCTGAAGAACAGACTCTAGGACGCCAGTTCCAGTTCTGGACGCTGATGAACCGCCGGCAAGTTGTGTGGAGCCATTTGTGATCAGCCTTCCTCGCTCATGTAGTGTCATCCAGTATAGAAACCAAGGGTAGGAATCGTCTCGGACGTTGATCTCGACGTCGACGAGCAGGCGTCGGCGGAGAAGGGCCGCTCCATGCCGAAGTCCTCGTTGGGCGAAAGCCGCGAGCGCACCTAAGCCCGCAAGGCCAAAGCCCTTGTATCGTCAGAACCAGGGCGTACCTAGCAGGACGCGGCGGAAGCTGCTTACCGCTGTGAAGAAAGGGTTACTTGTCAACTGCGCGACCAGACCGCCATCAGACGCGGAGCCTGCGCCTGCAAACTGACGCAGCAGCTCTGCCTTGGGCGGCGCAGCTGGTGCATTCAGAGGTGTAGGAGCTGAGTTCGAGGCGACCGTGACCACTCCATTGTCGCTCTGCATCCCCTTTGCCAGTCCGTTCCCGGTAGCATCTGATCCGCAGGCTGCAAGAGTTGGCGTGGCGCGAGTGATGGATGGTATGTCACTAAAATCTAGATTACTGCAACTCTCGACTCTGTAGATTTCGACCGGCGGCGGTAAGATTTTCCTCCGGCCCGTCAGCCTTTCGTGGAAACCGCGGAGTTAAGCGGCCAATGCGTCGGGCCTGAAAATGGTCGCGTCAACGAATTAATTGCTACTATTGACTGCACCATGAAATCTCCAGGCAGCAGGCAGCAGGAATTCGAGGCGAAGGCACTTTACGGCATAGTACAATCTTAATCAGGATATAAGGATACCGTGGAGCGTTCTTCGTCCACTTCCCCCGGTTCTTCCTCTTCCCTTTCCTCATGCGCTCCTTCCTCCGCCAATTGTTCAGCAAACGAGCCGCCTTCGGAGCGCAGCCTCCATACCAGCCTCCCTTCCGAACTATGTCAACAGCCTCCATGGCTGCGACCCTCTACGCTGCCACCGTGGCGGTCCCGTCCGTCGCGGGTACAAGGCCTGAAGATGAGATCACCAAAGCAAAAGCGTGGCATGCAAGGAGTGGTGGGTTTGAAAACCCTTGGCCGTCATGGCAGATGCATTCCGCCTTCACCATAATCTCAGGCCTCATAGCCAGGAGAATCAGCGGCAAGGCAAATTCCCCAGACACGACGCCTCCAACAGTGCCAGTACACGCTCCTGTGTTCTTGTCGGAGCGGACCGCGGGCGCCTCCCTCCGAGCGACATGGCTAGGTCATGCCTGCTACTACGTCGAGTTTCCCTCTGGGCTTCGAGTCCTCTTTGATCCTGTCTTCACCGACCGCTGTTCGCCCTTCTCCTGGCTAGGCCCCAAGAGATACACCGAGATGCCCTGCCAGATCAAGGACATTCCTATCATTGACGTTGTTGTCATCTCCCATAACCACTATGACCACCTCTCACACCCGACCATAATGGAGATTGTCAAACGTAACCCGGGCTGCCACTTCTTCGTGCCTCTGGGGAACAAGAAGTGGTTCGCAGCCTGTGGGATTGAGAAATGCACCGAGTTAGATTGGTGGGACGAAGTCGACGTCACACTGGCTCCTTCCACCACTGGAGGGAAGGACGAAACATCGGGACCGACCACCGTCACCGCCGTGGACAGCCTCGAGTCCAAGACCAAGCCTTCCGCAGACTCCATCACCGCTCGCATCTCCTGTCTCCCTTGTCAACATATCTCGGCGCGAAGCATCCACGACCGCGCAAAAACCCTCTGGGCCTCGTGGTCCATCTCTTCGGGAGGCAAGTCGGTCTACTTTGCTGGCGACACGGGCTACCGCACCACCCCCAGGGAAGCCGAGGGTAAAGACGACTGGGCCGAGGAATATGCCTCACTTCCTCGCTGCCCTGCTTTCGCAGACATTGGTCGCCTCCGCGGTCCGTTTGACCTGGGACTGATTCCCATTGGCGCGTACATGCCTCGCTGGATCATGAGCCCGATGCACGCCGACCCGCGCGACGCCGTGGAGATCTTCCGAGATACCAAGTGCAAAAAAGCCCTGGGCATGCACTGGGGTACGTGGGTCCTGACGGAGGAGGATGTGCTAGAGCCGCCCAAACTGTTGAGGAAAGCCCTCGCGCACCATGCGATCCCGGAGACTGGGGTATTTGACATTTGCGACATCGGCGATAGTCGAGAGTTCTAACCAAAAGGGCTGGTTGGCCGCGACTCGATATGTACTGTACATTCTGTTTGGGATATATAAGGCGTGCGATGTTCTCATGGGGCACGGGGGCACGGGGATGCATAATCTGGCTTGGACAGGGGTAAAAATGCCTTACCCTGTATATAGTATGGGGATACTATAAGGAGGCCGGACTGGGAGGACTGTCTGATTAGAACAGGCTGGTGATGTTTCCGTAAGGTAGGAATGCAAAAGGCGTCCACTCAATGGCCTAGATCGCGTACGTTGAACCCATCTTCGCCAGTCATCGTCTATTGATGCCGGTGATTATATCCATCGAGACTCTAATTGACAAGTAGTAAAACCTCGCTCACTAATAATACTAATACAGGGGGCTCATAGGCATGCCTGCGGGCAACCATCAACCGTCAACTTGAATGCCCGTTCTTGATACTTTTTTCTTTCAGCCACTGGCAATCTCCATTCCATTGTTTCCCGCAAACCACAAGCTTCAACTTCCGATGATGGTATGGCGTGACATGGGTGGCGTCCACAGTCAGGAACACACCACTTCTCGACTCTGTGTCTCTCGAGCCCAAGCCCTCACCCTCACCTGGCACAAAGGTTCGTTGAACAAAGAAAAACCAATCCTATCATCGCAAGTCGACACTGCTCAGCTGGCCTTTCTCTTCGCTGCGGCCTTGCCCGAGCCTGCCTTTGCCGCTCTCTTCTTGGGCTTTAACACTGGTTCTGCCACGTCCTGGTCACTAACGTCTGCAGCAGACGGCTCAATCGCATCATCGGCATCTTCCTGGGGCTCTGCCTTGACCTTCTTTGCTTTCTTCGCCTTGACAGCTTTAGGTTTCGACACCAAGGGTGCATCGTCTTCGTCTAAGCTTTCCCGCTTCACTTTCTTTGCTCTTGTCTTTTTTCCCTTGGCTTCAGACTCGGCGGGGGGGACCGGGTCTTCGTCTAAATCGCCATCGCTGTCTTCTGGTTTCTTCGCTTTCTTGCCGCGGGCTCTGGCCTTGCCTTCGTTCAAGGGCTGGTCTGAATCGATAGCTGGGTCCTGCTCTTCCGTCTTGACCTTCTTTGCTCGGGGCGCCCGCTTCGTCTTCGGTTTCGTGTCCTCCGCTTCTTGTTCGTCATCGTCGGCGGTCTTCCGCTTCCGGCCTCTAGACTTCTTCGCAGGCGGGAGCGAGGCGAGATCGTCTTCATCATCCTCGGTCTTCACCTTGCGGCCCGTCGCTTTCTTTTTCGGTGGCGGCGAAAGAGCCAGATCATCTTCGTCATCCTCGGGTTCTGCCTTGACTATCTTGGCGCGGCTCTTCTTCACCTTTGGCTTGGTTGGCGTTTCCTCACCAATTGCGGCAGCTCCGTCTCCTTCTTCGACCTCCTTTTTCTTTTTGCTCTTCGGAGTGCGTTTGTTGATGCCCTTTCGACCGGGCCGATTCTTTTCTGGATCCTATGGCATTATGAGATTTGAATAGGATCCAGCCTGTTGAAGTTTGCTCACCCCCTTCCAGTCCTCATCTGCAACGTGACCGTGCAGTATTGCAAACTTGATTTTCTCACATGCTTCTGGTGGAAGTTCATCATAACCATCCAGAATCGCGGGGAGATCCTGGTCAAGATCAAGATCTTCCAGTGGACCGACTTGGTCTTGGATGTTTTTGATTTGAGCGGGTGTCACGCAGCCCCTAGCTGAATGTAAACGGGTGGAAACAGTTTGAGAGGGGATTTGGGGGAGGGGGGTTTGGGATTGGGGAGCACTTCGAGACGGGGTTTAGGGGTTTGGGGGATTACCAATGCTTCCACTTCCACGTGAAGTGTTCCTGGATTTCCACCAGGGTACCAAATCTCAGCTCATTCTTCTCGATCTTGAGACCTGCGGCCTTGCATGCTGAATTCTGGCAGCCTGACCGGGCCGTCTTGGCTAGTTCTGCAAGCCCGTTAGAACGCGTGGGGCTGGGTAATTGGCAGAAGAAGCACATCAGATATGCTCACTGACTGTCAGTAGCTAGGGATAGCGCCAAGGACGGACAGTCGATCGGGCGAAGGGGCATATGCAGTTCAGAGACGGCAAGGCAAGAGTGATCTTCAGCCCACCTCGGAAGAAGGAGGGTTGGCTTGAGAAAGGAGGGTTGCTTAAGAAAGGGGGGTTGGCTTGAGAAAGGAGTGTTGGCTTAAGATAGGAGGGTTCGCTTACCAAACCGATATGTTGCATTCGACATGCTGATGGAGGAGAGGAGAGACGAGGGTATGGGAAGGGCGCAGGTTCGAACAGAAGTAACGTAGCAGATGAACAACCCTTGGCCTGCGATTTAGACAGCCCAGGAATGTCTGAGGGCGCGCTCTTGGATCTTGGATCTTGGGGTGGATGCTTTGTGAGGGAAAGGGAGAAGGAAAAGGGAGAAGGGAGAAGGTAGAAGGGTCAAGCTTGGTTGTGGGTGCCTTTGAGTTGTTTGCGCGGCAGGCAGAAACGCGTGAGGTCAACCACGGGCAGGAGGCAGTTACTGCGACGCAGCACTGTATAACTGCAACAACTGCACAACTGCACAACTGCGACAATTGCGACAATTGCACTTTGAAGCAGGCGCGGTGATTCAAGATAGGTAGGTACCTGACCTTCGATGAATAGTACCTAGGTAGTTGTGTACGGATACATAGGTAGGGAGAGTGCTAAGTTGAAACGCGTAAAGGGGCGCCAAGGCCTAGGCTATGATATCATCTCAGCCTTGCACGACTTTCATGTCCACCGACCAGGTACCTGTCTCCCTGTACGGAGGTTTAGGAGTAGTCTGTGTTGCATACCTAGGTACTATCTAATACCTAGGTACTATCTGATACCTAGATACTATCTGATACTGGTACCTAATCTTGTACCACCATATAAGGTCGTTGCTACAATCTGACGCGCTCGTTCTGAACATCTTACTCCATATATCTTGTATCTTCATTCCCCTTATCTCTCATCGTACCTACATAGTACACACGCAACAAACCATCGACGAAAGAAAGCGCCTGCTCAAATGTCTGAGTGAGCCACGGGTGGTGAGGACATCTATTTGGAAAGGTCCAAGTCTGGTCTCGTTCCATGCCTGCAGCCAGCAGCCTGCAGCCTGCCTCTCTACCAATTAGCTGCCTCGATCAGCCGGGCTGCAGACCCTTCCAGCCTTCTCGTGGGCCCAGATCTGACCACTGACCACTGACCACTGACCACTGACCACTGGCCAGGCCACTGCAGATAACTCACATACTCACATATCATGCTTGTTTGGTTGTTTTGGGGACGCTTCCACCATTTCCGCCAGCGACTCCCTCCTCACTACTGATGTCATGCGCGGCGTCCTGGCCCTCAAGCACACGGCCTTGTTCCTCGTCGCGGGCCTTGACGTTTTGGCCATAGGAGGCGTTGAAATCGTGCAGGCCGTCATGGAAGAAGGCGTATGGCAGCTCCCCGTGGACCTCGGCGTCGCCGATCAGCAACTGTTCTTCGCTGTACCGGAGAGGAATCCTCAGGACGTATTTGATGAACAAACAGATGGCACTGGTCCAGAAGATGTTCCAGCCAATGACGAAGAGGAAACCGACGATCTGAACCCAAACTTGCCGGCCATTTCCGTCGATGGCCCCTCCAGTGGGAGCGAGAGCAAATGCGGCCGTTCCCTCACTTGTTGCGAATAGGCCGGTGAGAAAGCCGCCGAGAACGCCACCGACCAGATGGGTGTGAAAGTCTCCGACGACATCATCGCTAAATTCAAGGAACCATCTCTGCTTGCCGAGAATATTCATCGACATCCACGGAATGATCCCAGAGCAAAGCCCGATGATGACTGCCCCCCAGCCAGCAACGAAGCCTGCCGCCGGAGTGATGGCGACAAGACCCGTAATGATGCCTTGCACCGCGCCAATGACCGCTGGCTTCTTGAAGAAGATCAAATCCAGGCCAGTCCAGGTCAACATGCTCATGGCCGTGCAGATGTTGGTATTTAGCACAGCGGCGCCCGCGTCCGGCGAGGCCGTGTACGGATCACCACCGTTGAAGCCGTTCCAACCGAGCCAGAGAAGCCCCACTCCCGCCAGGGCAAGGAGGACGTTGTTGGGGTAGAACTCGGTGCGATCGCGCGGGTGTCGTGGTCCCACCCAGTAGGCCATGACAAAGCCGGCGGTGCCGGACGAGACGTGGATGACATATCCTCCCGAATAGTCCAACACGCCCATTTGGTACAGGAAGCCGCCTCCCCAGATGCTGAACGCGCCCACGACATAGCTGAGAGTGAGCCACAAAGGCACGAAGACCATCCAGGCGAGGAAATTCATTCTTGCCAGTCCCGCGCCGGCGATGAGGACCAATGTGATGGCCGCGAAGACAAATTGGAAGTATACCATCGTGCTCATCGGGTACGCTGCCTGCAGCCCGGCGGCGGGCAAGTTGGCCTGGATGAGTTCATAGTTCATTGGCACTGCTGGGCCCGGAACTCCGACAAAGGGCAGCATCTGCTTGCCGAACCCGGCCTTGTACGCCCAGACGACCCAACAGATCAGGACAGCGGCAAAGGCGTACAGCGCCATAAAAGCGGCGTTGATGGCCCATTTTTTCTTCACCAACCCGGCGTACATGATCATCAGCCCGGGCACAGACTGCAAGCCGACCAAGGTGGCCGCGGTCAATTGCCAGGCATTGTCGCCATTGTTGAGCCAGTCTGGCGCCACGAGGTCGTCGGGGTTCCAATTCGGCATCTTGGCGGATCACCCCGGACCGTCAATCAACCGCGCTGTGGGGTGAAATCAGAGTTGGTAGAGAGCGACCGCTTTGGGGTGAAGGCAGAGTTGGTAAGGAGCGAGTTCAAGAGCGCAGTGGAGTCCGCTGGTGGTGTGGCTTGGGAACTGCACTGAACCGAACTGAACTGAGCCAGCGCAGGAAGACGCGTCGAAAAGCTGGGCGAGCAGTAGGTCTTTTAAGGAAGCCAGGCAACGCGCATCAGAGCTGGCGGAGCTCGCCCTGCTCACCCAGCTCTCGACTCATCACCCTGGCGTGGTTCTCGCCTGGCACTGGCATGGGACGGACTGGGATTCAAGCGATATCACTCGATCCAACTCGTCATGATTTGCCAGATCATACCTAGGGATCCTCGGCCGGGAGCCCAGCTCGACATTGGAGGGGCGCATAGCTTCAGGCGGAGGTCCGATCCAGGCACCAGCATGGCCATGGGAGACAGCTTCGAAGGGATGATAGGGCCACGAAGCTCGCTTGCTTATCAAGACCGCACACACCCACTACGAGATTGAGTTTGCCAGCATTCCAAGAGGGTGGACTGAGGTCCCAGTCAGGCTGTTGACTCGCGAACATGGGGGAAGTCTGGGGAAATGCGACCAATGGTGGAGACGGAGCTTATCAGTGCTTGGCATGGCTCGGCCGCACTGCTTAACCCTGGTAAACTCTGCTAAGCCTCGTTGGGGACAATGCTTAGCACCCTGGCTCACCATCCTGGCTCAGCTTCCCCTACGGACTACTAGCCAGCAAGTCTTTGCTCACCCACCAGGATCACCCCCGACCCTTATCTATCAAATGCATGAGATCGACCGCTCCACGTGTGACACAACCCACGGGAAGAGGCGATGTCCAGTGGCATGATGACACCCACCGCCGCCGGCTCGGAGGCCCCTTGAATCTGTAACGAGCAGGCACGGCCAGTGGTCAGTGGTGGACTCGATCAGCGGGAGCTTGAAAAAGCCGTCTTATCTTCGTCCTCTAAGGCGAGAGGGACAAATAACGATGTGTGGTCGATTCTCTGCCTCGTGCTGCGGCAGGACCCTGTCCGATCATGTGTCCCCCTGCTGCAGACCGCGGGGGTGCAGGCCAGGTTCAGCAACACCAAGCCGAGTTCAAGGCTCATGCAACTATCCTTACCATTGGATGGTGGACTTCTTTCTGTCAACAGTGACTTGAGCAGGATGACATTCGCCTCGAGCCTCTGCACCTTCCGTGAGGATGGGAACTTCGGTCGACTGAGATCGGGTCCGGACGAGACTCGAGATGTTTCTTTCTTCTTTTGGGCGAGTCGACCTCGTCTCGCCTGCCGACTCGCCTGCCACACACTTGGAACTAATCTCCCTCAATATGTGCTGAAAACGTCGTCGATTTAATGGTGAGCCACAGTGGTCACTACTCCTCTTTGCAAGCAGCAAATACAATTGCCTCGATCTGCATACCTTGCTGACTCCCGATGTTGACGGGGACGGGAGAGCCTTTTCGCGCGAGGCCAAAGAACCCTTGAAATGGAGCAGCGGGTCCAGTCGGATGCTCCTTCTAGATTCTGATCTAGTCTAGGCTGGGAGATACATGAGAACACATGAAGATGTGAGGAGTTTCTGATGGAGGTTGGAGCCGGAGCATGGCCAACCCCTTTCTGTGGAGATTGAGGGTCTCGGCTCGACCTGGGTCCCTGGGCTCTGGGAGATATTGAAGTTACTGAATTAAGATCACCAATGAAGTTGCATCGAGTCGAGATAACGTTCGAAACACTGCGAAATCGCTCGATTCTTTGGATTTCTTTGAATTTGACTACCGCTGATTCGTCTGCAACTTGACTGCTCAGTCCGACGAATAGGATGAGTACTGTGCCCTCAAGTCCTAGAGGTGTTGCGGCAGACGGTCTCTTGACTTAACTAATCTGTGGTCAAAAAGCTTCAAACTTCTCGTATCGTAGTTCGGTCAGCCTACCCTAGGTACTTGTTGAACCAATCGATGCCCTGTTTCTCCGCATCGTCCATGGCCTTCTTGTCAGCGTCAGAGCTCCAATCACTCCGCAGCGCAAACCCATGAACCTGGTCATTATAGATCTTGACTTCAGTCGGCACACCCGTTTTCTCAAGCGTCTCTTTGATCTGCTCAACCGACTTCAAGTCGAGCAATGAATCCTTTTCGCCGACAGCAAGGCTGACCGGTTTCGCAACAGGGACCAGGTCGCTGGGAATTGAGAGTAAAGACGGATGACAGGCATATGCGGCGTCGACGCCGCCCTTTTGGTCCTCCTTGCGAGCATGGGCTTGCAAGATGGCATAGCGGCCGCCCCAGCAGAAACCAATGGCGCCTAATTTCCCGGTTCCATCAATCTTTCGTACAGCATCAATGAATCCAGAAATCAAAGGCTCCGCGACACCTTCGCGGTGTTTGGCCAGCCACGGGCCCAGGGTGGCCATCACATTAACCGTCTCTTTGGCCTTGGCCAGTAGGCCTTCCTGCTCCTTGACCTTCAGTGGTGGCTCGACATCCTGCAGGAACTCGATGGGCAGTGAGTCGCCCTCGTGCACGTCCGGGATGTAGCAGTAGAACCCGGCCTTTGCGTACTGGTCTGCCAGCAGGCGGACGTTTTTGAATTTCCAGCCGAATATGTCCACAATAAATACAACACTCTTGGACTTGGACTTGTTCTCCGGTTCGGCAATGTACGTAGGCAACCCGCCGATTGTGGCTTCGTGTCCACGCGGAGTTCCGCTGTGCACGGCGCCAGAGACGCAACAAGCGCTAAGGCCGATTTCGGTAGTCATGTTGGTGATGGCAGAGGGATGACCGTTCTGTGAGGGTGGAGGACGACTTACGATAGGATAAGACGTGGAGAGATGTGTCTCAGAGAATGTAAGAGGTGAGGTTAGGATGGGAGGGGAAGTAGCTGGGCTCGTTCTCGTTCAAGTTTGTTGACTCGGGCCGTGGGCTTTGGACCTCGCAGCAGCTTTATGAAAGAGAAAGAAATGATGGACTAGAAGCTAGAAGCTGGTCAACGGCATCAGAATCAGAATGAGCTAAAAGCGAGTACTTTGGTCTTGGGCCGAGGACTGATGACTTCATGTTCGGCTGAGGTGCGGAGGAAGATGTTTGGCATGCGGGGTCGTGCAATGAATCCAACGCAGCGCCGCGCCTGGTCGACCGGTACTCGTACATACAGATTCCAGAGTAATAATACTCCGTAAAGTAAGCGTTATATCCTTGCGGGCTCCTAAAGTCTAAGGGGCTCAGGCTCCTAAGGCCTTGCCCGGGGGAGGCCTGGCATGCATCAGCCTCGTGTCTGATGTCTGATGTCTGACGTACGGAGTCCAGATTACTTACAAGGTATGTGCTCCGGATAGGAGGTGCTCTTTACGCTCGCCATGTGATCAACAGGAGCGTCTTCCGTATGCGCAGGCGCCTACGATATCTGGAGACTTCCTCACGGCGGCGCTACCGGATTGACTCCAGATAGCACAATGGAACCACCTAGACAACCTATGCAACCGACACAACCCACACCAGCATCAGCAACACGACTCGCGCAATCAACGCAGTCAACCCCTCCCAGACGAGTCTGCACCGCCCCCGACAACGACTGACGCGCGATCAACGCCCAGATATCCTCCTTATGCGCGAGCTTGGCCATTCCTATGAGTTCATCTCCAAATACCTCCACGTCACGCAACACGCCGTACAATATACCTGCACAAGCATCGCGAGTCTTTACGCCACAACATGGCCGAGCCGGAAGGCGGCCTCGACTCTCCAAAGAAGAGGTGGACAGGCTTGAAGAGCTTGCAAGGAATACAGGAGGAAAAAGGCGCCTTAATCATCGTCGACTGGCTGAGGTGCTCTAGCCCGGAGGCGGCATCGGTGAGGAATCGGTCAGGCACGCCTTAACGCAGCGCGGCCTCGACAGGTATCATCAGGGTCTTAGCATGCTACTTCGGAAACCTCCCCACAAAAGGAAGCCTAAAGGAGCGCCTCGCACCATAGATTCTGGAGAAGTAGAGAAGTAGGGCAGGAAGTCGGACGACCAGGGCGGTGCCGACGCTTCTGGCCTGGTTGGTCAAGTATTTGCAAACACATGATCCATGATGGCCTACGTAGCCCCCACGCCACGACGGGCAGGATGCATGGCTGATTGGCAGGTCTTGACTCATGAATGGGTGTCTCCAGCAATCTCTTGCGAACACTGTAGACATGGGAGAGTCTCCAAGCGAGTATCAGCACCAACCTAGAACCCGGTGACCGGGAAACTTGTCAGCCGTGGTCAGAGTAGTCCGTGTACACCAGACTGATCACTTCTGCTGGCTTTCCCTTGTGGATGCATCAGGAAATATGTGTAAGTCTGCGGCTTTCGCCCGGGGAGCTCTATCAAGACTTCCCAAAAGAAGGAGGATAGTGCCACACGAACTTAGACGGCTTTGGTCCCGACTATAGGAATTCCTTTAGACGAAGACTACCACACATGTCAAAACACCCCCCCGTCATCCGCTGTTAGCACGTTAACATAGCCGTCCATATGGCATCGAGCCGTCCTGATCAAGTTGGCACTCTGGACGTTGCCATGTTCGATGGCCGCTCCCACTTCCAAAGTGCCCGAAGGATGGCCGATGACCGTGTTGGAAGGATGCAAGTGCCTGGACAAACGGCTTGGAATTGTACCATCCATTTTGCAGGCCACGCCTAGATTGAGCGCGAGCGTGACCGGAACGGCTTTGTGGGCTTGTTCCATGGACAGAGCCTGGCAGGCAATGTCTACTCCGTCCTCGATCGCTGGAAAAAGAAGGACAATCTTCGGGATGCTGCTGATGTTCGGGTCAAGGCCCATCATCTCGGTGCCTCTCCTTCGGATCAGCTCTAGCTTCTCCAGCAGCTTCGGGTCTGTATTGAGGTCATCCGGTGAGGCATCTGCGCGCCAACCAACGTCCCTGCCGTCGATGAAAACACCGGGATTACTGACATCGACAAGGGACGCTTGAATGACCTGGTCTCCAATCTTGATCTGGTCGACAGCGTTGCCGGTCGGTAACGCACTTCGGGTCTTGGAGCCCGCAGGATTCAGGAATGACAGCGTAATGGTGGATCCCGTGCCAGGGACGCCGTCGATAGAACACTTTCCCAGCTCGAGATATTGCCAGACTCCATTGGAGCGACGCGTCTGGAAGTTGGACTGAATGATTTTCTTTGTGTTTGTGTTTCTCATCCTCATGGTGACGGTTCCGGCATCGCCCTGGTGGACTGTTTCAGGCACGGTCCGGTACAAGCCAGCATTGAGCGCAAAGGGCCCAACTGCGGCGGTGAGGTTGCCACAGTTGCCCGCCATATCCAGCTGCCCATCCTTGACGCCTATCTGGAAGAAGGTGTAATCGATATCCGCACCTGGCTGGGTAGACGGACCAACGACCATGGCCTTGCTCAGTGATGATATTCCACCTCCCATGCCGTTGAGCTGCCTGCCGTACGGGTCTGGTGACCCCATGATTGCGGAGAAGAAGTCCTCCATCCTCTTGAACTGAGCAGTGCTCGACGGCTTACCCGAGTCCAGAGTCGTCTGAAGCCATCCAGGCAGGTCTAACTGGTTAAGGAAGACGCCTTTGGACGTCCCGCCCCGCCAGAAGGACGCTTTCACGGCACGCGGGAATGGAGATGGAGAGGACGACATTGTTCGCTTCTTTGCCGATATGTCACCGGCCACCCGTAGACTGTCTCGACCGACACGGCATAATGTTTGTAAGTGGCGTGGGATGGAAGGATTCGCCCAGTGCGGTCCCGCTAGCATAGTTCACAGCAAGACAGCCGTGAAGCAGCCGCAAAGGCCACCGATTTCGACGAGCGGGATGGAACGCTACATGTGGCGTACGGAGCAGGCAGATGCCGAGGTCGGGATCGTAGCATCTACTCCGTACTACGACTTACCACCCGTACACTTTTCTCCGGGGCGAGATCGAGTCTTGGCGGGCTAGGCGAAAACAGTCTTTCCTTCAGCCCCCTGAGCCTTGGGAGCCCTCTCGCCTCTGCCAAAGCAAAGATATGCCGTCTCCTGTTCCCTTGTCTTAGACTTTCGGATATCGGGCCCAACTAGAGACTACCCACACATAACTCTCAGGATGTGAAAACGACACGGGAACAAGACTGTTGTCCCATTCCGGCAGTCCTGTGCTCACCAACATTCACTCTTGAAAGGATGCATCCTTAAGATTTTCGACATCCATGGACTCATGGACTCAAGGACTCAAGGAGCCCCAGTATATAGCAATAGATATCCCAGAAAGACGGACTGGTCTGGTACTTCCGCTCGCTGCGAAGGAGGATGAGATCCTTCGCATTGTTGCGCAACATTTGAGCATGCACCTGAAGGCCTGCAAACTTGCAGAGAGTGATGACTGGACCCAAGGCCATAGTCCGCACAAATGTCTCCTTGAGGCTCTCTGCTAAAGCATTAGAGGTGTAGCTTTCCAGCAAGACAATCATCGTGCTTTCCTCTTCCCAAGAATCCAGCAAACCCTCTCAACATGAGCAGAAGTAGCAGATGAGATGCTTCGCGTAGAACACGGCTTCTGTCCATTGAAACTTCCCAGCCCAGCCACTCATCCTAGCAAGGGATCAGCGGCCAACCAGAGACGTCGATGCCTAACGAAATGTTTAGGGTGACATAGTTGTTAGGGAAGTTTCTGCAGCAGAAAAGGCTATGGTCGTCATCTTCCATCGAAGTCTCGATGGCAACAGTCAAAGAAATTGCTCAGTAGCGCAGAGTATTATAAGGCGCCTCAAGTCGTCTGAATCGCCCAGCCCAACGTGTGGGCCAATCGCAGCTTGAATACACGCTTTGCTATATTTTGAGAGAATCGTACTGAGGCAAGTCTCTCTTGATAGCGCTTCCGTTATCGGTTGATCAGGGTCAGGCGAGGAATGGTTGACCCAAGGCTGATGGTTCTTCATTGCAAGTCTGTAACTTTCCTCTTCATATGCTAGCCATACGGTCTGGCTACAGGGTAATGGCATGTTGAGAATGAGGTCATCGCTCAGCGGTTCATAGTAGGGCGAGGTCTTTGTTGTCCTCGGATCATAATTGTTAAGGAAATTGACCATGTTAACGATGAAAACTGTTCTGCGTGTTGTTTCGGTGGTTCTCCACCGACCCCATGTCGTGGTGGTCGGCGAACACGGTGTTGAGTTGAAATCAGAGAAGGCATCTATGTCCGTACTGCGAATCTGTAGGTACGGTTCAATGTAGGATCTTGTCATCTGCCGAGTATTAGTAACGATCCAGAGCCTGCGATCGGGACAGGATCATCGCTATACCTTCAAAAGAAAGCCCATCTCTAGATTTTGGACGGGCATGGCGAGTCTCCACGCTTCAGACTCGTTACCAATGCATTCCTTAGTCTCCAATGTCGCGTAGATGATCAAAGCGTGTATCGCGTCCCACTGCTCCATACACTCGTACGACGGCTGGCAGAAATCTCAGAATTTGATCAGAGCGGAGCTGGGCCTCAGTGGCACTTACAAAATTCCCAATCAGTCCATGCCGCGCTGTGTCGATGGCCCGCCGGAAAAACTGCTTGTCGGTCGACAGATTCATGGCGGTACTGCTGCAGATGGCCATTGAGGTGAAAGGGAAAGAGGCCAACTCAGGTTCAACGTTCTTGACTTTTGGCAAGTGAAGAAATGGAGAGAAAAAAGAGCCTTTGATTAGCAAAGAAGCGTAGTCGCCAAATATACGGGTGAGAATGAGCAATGTCGACGATGTCGGAGGATTTGAAGGGGACCTCCTGCTGTCATTCGAAGTTTGCTTAAGGGATGTAGTGGGTGAGTTGCCATGGGTTACTGGCGACATATAAGATGGCTCAACTAAAGACCCAAGGGGCGGGACTGGAGATATATTTGCAAAATCTGCCATGTTCAAGTCGAAGGTATCCAGCGGATACGGAGAGAGTGGGAAGTTCCAAGTCGGCAGTTCAGGGACGGAGGACTGTCTACCCGCCGAGGGACACGATTGAGGACTTTGAATCCGGAGACTGAGACTTGAAGCTTCCTCCATGTGCTCGGGATGATTCCAGACTTCAAGTTGGCCAGCTGACGCCAGTGGTGCGCTATAGAGGCATTTGATTCCTCTCTTAGCACAACGAGAGCAGGTGGGCTGGGTGTAGCAGCACTTGACTTTGGCTTGAACACACGCATCGCAGGCTTTGCGACGATTTCCACGTTTGACGGGACCTCTGCAGCGCCTTCGATGACGCATGAGCAAGTCTCCTGTGTCAATAGTGTCAGTGTCAGCCACGGAAAAAAACGGCTATACAAGATCCGAAAGAAAGGAAAACCAGGAAGGCGGACAGCCAGAAACCTACGCCGCTGGTAAGACTTAGAGCACATCTCGCATATCAACTGATTGGACTCCGTGCTAGCGACATTCGACTCCATGGTCCCCAGTATCGATGGAATCAATTCCGCCAGGGGTCAGGGGTAGGTTCTTTGTGCCCGGATAGATCATTCAAGTATGAGATTGATGTGTTACGGAGTACGGAGTACAAAATATCGGTATCGCAAAGGACCAGGCCTTGGCCCAATACTACTAGTGGCACAGGGCATCCGTGATACTCCGTTCATAATAAGCACCTACCAGGTAGATGCCAGGTGCAAACTGAAGTAATAGCATTTTGTTACTAATCTGGTGCATTGTCGCCGGCGCCGTCGCCGCTATAAGATCCCGTGACAGCCACGTCTCTCCGACCTCCGATCTCCGAAGTTACGGAGCCGAATGGTCGATAGAGTATTCACGTTCACGGACTTGGATGTTATCGTCCAGAGGCTTCGGATTTTGGAGGTCGTTCTTATTGATTCTAAGTGAGCAGGACAGAGACAGATTGGCTAATTGTAATGGTGAAAACCTCACTCTCCGGGTCGCCAGTCATCAGTCCGGAGCTCAGGGCTCAGGGCTCAGGGCTCGGGGCTCAGGCTCTGTGATCTCCTTATTGATAAATACTATGTGAGTATGCTCTCCCTCCCTCGTCCTTGAAGCTTTTCACCCATCATGACCACCTCCTGCACGCCCTCATCCGCCATGACATCGTCCACAGAGAGGAAGAGCAACCCCGACCGGGCATCCCAGAAATCATCGTCGTCGCCAGGTGAGTCCATCCTGGGGATGGGTCCGAGACGGCTCTAACAAGGCCTTTGGCTGACTTGGAAATCGTTAGACGCCGAAGCTGCGCAGCCCTCGAAAGGAGACGATGTCTATCCCGCCGATGCCTTCTCCCTGCCACGGCGGATTCTATTCATCGCCACTGTGTGTATGTCCATGTACATCAACCAGCTGTGCTTGTGCAACATCCTAACCACGCTCCACATCATCGGAGATTCTTTTGGCATCAGTAACCCCGGTACACTGTCATGGCTTATCGCTGGCTACAGCTTGACGATTGGCACATTCATCCTCATCAGTGGGCGCCTGGGTGATGAGTTTGGCAATAAGAAAATGTTTGTGCTAGGTATGGGCTGGCTGTCTTTGTGGAGCTTGGTGGCAGGACTTTCGGTCTATTCCAACCATGTGCTCTTCGTCTTTGCTCGCGTCTTTCAGGGCATGGGTCCTGCCTTGACGTTGCCCAATGCTCTCGGCATCTTTGGCAAGTCTTTTTCCGAGGGCCCGCGAAACATGGCCTTTGCATGGTTCGCCGCAGCCGCACCATTTGGCGCCATGACCGGTCTCGTTTTTGGCTCTCTCTTTGCTATGGCTTGGTGGCCATGGACCTTCTGGAGCCAGGCTATTGGTGTGGCTTTCGTTACTGGCTTTGCTGCCTGGACAATCCCAGACTTGCCTCGAGAAAAGGAGGAGATACGGCCGCTCCGTCAGAAATTGGACCGGCTGGATCTTCCTGGGGGTGCAGCTGGCGTGATGGCTCTGGTCTTGTTCAACTTCGCATGGAACCAAGCCGTGGTTGTGACTTGGCGGGAGCCCTACGTCTATGTGTGCCTGATCCTCAGTTTCGTTTTCGGGACACTGTTCTTCTACATTGAAATTCACCAAGCCCGCTATCCGATTCTGCCCGTCGCTGCCTTTACTTCGGACATCAGCTTCGTTTTCGCATGCACGGCGGCAGGCTGGGCAACCTTTGGCATATGGGTTAGTATTGCTCCTGATCGTGCAACATTCCAACTAACGGCTGAGTGTAGCTCTTCTACGCCGTGCGAGTAGCCCTTGACATAGGCGGCCAAACTCCTATTCAAGTGGCAGCGTGGTTTACTCCCATTCTTGTTACCGGAGTCGCTTCAGCCTTGGCTGTTGGCAAAATCATCGGCAAGGTTCCTGCCTCGTATATTATGGCAGTCGGACAGCTTGCGTTTTTGGTCACATCGATTATCATGGCCTTCAGGCCTCCAGACTCGATTTATTGGACCTACTTCTTCTTCGGAACCATCATCGCCAATATCGGAATGGATACATCATTGCCTGCTGCCATAATGATTTTCGCATCCACAGTGCCCCGGCAATATCAGGGCATGGGAGCCAGTATAGTCATGACCATCGTCAACTACAGCATATCACTTGGTCTGGGTTTTGCTGGTACTATCGAAACCAACATCAATCATGGTGGACATACCCAAGCAGACTTACTCTACGGTTATCGGGGTGCTCTGTGGTTTTCCGTCGGCTTGACGGGGCTCGGAACTGTTCTCAGTCTCATATTCCTGCTCAAAAATCACCGGAAAATGATGTCGAATGGGGAATAAAGCGGAAGAGGACATTCCAGTGAAGCATTGGTCCTGATTGCGGTACGAAGCTGCTTGTCACCTATGTTCTGTTGTACATACCATGGATTCGGAGGTGCTATAGAAAAGTAGGTATGGAGACACACCATACACTGGCTAGACGGTAGTACAGCTATAAAAGGCGTAGATTGTAGAATCAAGTCTAGAAGCATATTAGATTCCATGGTCAATTACATAGAAAATATTCAGATGCCTCACGACCTATTTTCCAGTCTATCTCGAACTCGTCTCGTCCTGGGTCTACGACGTGGTTGAATAATTCACAATTCAGCTTTGACTAACAGTGCGATAATAGTGGACTTAATCATGAACCCTTTCTTCGAAATTGACAACGACTCTGGATTCCCCGCCTTACGGTATCATATCGAGAAGGACTACGGCCTCAGTGTATGGGGTGATGCAAGTTGGTGACGAGGCCGTCCAATCACACAGCCGCCAGTAAGCAATACGTGGAGTTGGCCGCAACGCGACTCACTCTCTGTGCAACGTCGCACTCGTCCAACTGCAACAACTGTTGCAAATGAGACACGGAAGCTTGTATCTGTCATGCCCGTTCCTCGGTTTGAACCCTTCCCTCCCCGCCCTCCTTGACACACTAGCTGCGAAGCCGTCAAAATGGGCTCACTGAGCTCTCCTCCTCCCCCTCTGCAATTCCTTGTCATCGGCGCCGGCTCTCGAGGCAATGCATATGCCCGCGCAGTCGAAGCCGCCACCGCGGGATCCATTGCCGCCGTGGCAGAAACCGACCCCTTCAAACGGCAAGAGTTTGGCAAGAGATACATATGGGGCCGGGAAGGGCAGCCCGCGGACCATCAGTCGTTTGCGGGCTGGGAAGAGTGGGTTGAGTGGGAGATTCGAAGGAGACGCAGTGCGGCGGGCCAGGCTGGAGACATTCAGCCTCGCTACCTTCCTATCACCGGAGTCTTCATCTGCACCCTGGACGAGAGTCATGCTCCCATAATATACGCGATCGCCCCCTTGAACCTTCATATCCTTTGTGAGAAGCCGTTGGCCCTCTCTTTGTCAGACAGCCTATCCATTTCTACAGCACTTTCCGGGTATCCCTCCAAAGTGGTGTCCATTGGACACGTACTCCGATATTCGCCACATAACATCCTCCTTCGCAAGCTCCTGACCTCTGACCAAGTCATTGGCGAGGTTGTGTCGATCGAGCATACTGAACCAGTTGGCTGGTGGCATTTCGCTCATTCATATGTCCGGGGGAACTGGCGACGGTCGACGGCTGACGGGGTTGGCTCGTTGTTGACCAAATCCTGCCACGACATCGATTTCATCCTCTGGCTTCTCTGTTCGCCGAGCTCTCTCACGGGCGATAAGCCCCATCTGCCCTCGACCATATCGAGTACAGGAGCCATTACACACTTCAGGCGTGCAAGGAAACCAAAGGCTGCAACTCCCACCACGACCAACTGTCTGTCTTGTCCTGCTGAACCCGATTGCATCTACTCGGCGAAGAAGATCTACCGTGACCGATGGCTTCGAAAAGAACAGGACACTGGCTGGCCGCTGAAGATCGTGGTCCCGGAGATCGAGGATATTGTCGCCGTCAAGGGTTGGGACGCCGCCGAGGAAAGACTCATGCAGAAGCTCGCTGAAGACTATGATAAAACCACGACGTCTGATGACACTATTGCCAGCAGGAGCTGGTATGGCCGCTGCGTCTATGAATCGGATAACGACGTTGTCGACGACCAGACTGTCACCATAGAATGGGACGAGGACCCAGTCCCTGGACACGAACTAGGTCGTGGACCGAAGAGAGCCCTTTTCCACATGACGTATCCTACACAATCACAATGTGAACGTCGGGGCAGGATCTACGGGACTTTGGGAGAAATCACATACGATTCCCATACTATTACCGTGTATGCCTTTGCAACTGGCGAGGTGGCCGTGCATGACATCCCAAAGCAAGCTCCAGAAGTTGAAAAGAGCCATGGCGGCGGCGACTGGGGTCTTGCAGCTGCCTTTGTCCGAGCTGTTGAGCATGTTGAGGAGGGGAACATGAGCGTTGCGCAGGCGCAACGGGAACTTGTGGGTTGTGATTTGAAAGAGATCATCTTGAGCCATGCGGTGGTTTTTGCTGCAGAAGAGGCGCGAAGGGAGAAGAAGGTCGTCAACTGGGCCGAGTGGTGGAGCAAGAACGGGACAGACGGTTGATTCAGAACACCCAGAAACCCATTGCCCTCCTGGCCGGACTACTGCAGCGGAGGCTTCAACCATGATGACGATTTCACGATTGACGACTGTCGACGAGAAGCGGATGACGATGGCCGACTTCATCTACGTATACACAGATCGAGGGCCTTAAGTGCCAATGAATGAAGGCCATATTTCACTGGACAGTGCCGTCAATAATTCATTGCATATTTACTAACAGTCTCCGAACGCTGTGTCGGGACGGAATGCTCTCCTAATATCTGCCGGTTGCTCAGGAAGTCCACCCACATTCCGGCGAGCAATAGACCTCCCAATCTGGACATGGTCAACAGAGATATGCGGACATGGATCAGGCAAAGGCACATCTGACCAGTGCACTGATATTTGCATCAGCATCATCTTCAAGCGATACACAGTGTTGCCTTATGTCTTTGAATGTAAATGAACTCGTTTAACATCAGGAAGCCTAGACTTTGACGGCTGCCAGCACTTGCTCGATACTCAACTCGATCCCAATAATGTCTCTACGACGATCCCTGACCTGGCTGTATCTACTCAGCAGTGTTTTCGGTATGTCCGCATTCGCCTGACCCGTTGGAACGGCACATCCAAACCCAAGCTCTACGCCCAAATGCACGGCAGGGCGGTCTCGTCCATGTTGATTGATGCTTACCTATGTTCATCTTATGTCGCAGTTACCTTCGCCTTCGCCCATCCTCCGTTCCTCCCATCGCCCAGCGACCCAGTGGGTTCGCGAGGCTGGCACTCTGCACACCCGGCGGTCGGGTCCAGTGCCAGTGTGACCGGATCCAACACGACGCCTACACCATCTTCCAATATCAACGTCAACGTCGACATCAACACCAACAACACCGGACCATCCTCCTCCTTCAACAAAGTGCGAATAGCCCACGCCGTGCTGGCGTCCACGGCGTTTCTGGTCTTCTTCCCCCTCGGCGGCATCTTGATCCGCGTCTGCAGTCACCATGTCCACACCATCTGGATCCACGCCGCCATCCAGAGCCTCGCGTATCTGGTGTTTGCGGCCGCAGCAGGAATGGGTATCTGGATGGCCAGCCAGGCCGATCGTGTATGTGAAACACTGCCCTTAATCTTACTTTTTTTAAGACCATACCCTCCATTCCCTCAATACTACTTTTCTTAAGACCATGCTTCGGACTGCATTTCTCAAGACCATGCTTCGGACTACACATGACCGTCCTGAAGCCGAATCCGACGTCTGGTCTGCTGTCAAGTACGAAGAAGCATGACGTCGCGAGATCTCTCCAACACTGAGTGAATTGAGTTGAATTGAACTGCCCCATTGAATGAATTGAGTTGAATTGAACTGCCTCACTGAATGAATTGAATTGAACTGCCCCATTGAGTGAATTGAGTTGAATTGCCCCATTGATTGAGTTGAATTGAACTGCCCTGAACTGCCCCATTGAATGAATTGAGTTGAATTGCCCCGTCGAGTAGATAACCATCCATACATACGTTGCTATCAGCTAACGTGTTCCCATGCACAGCAACTACGCCACTACCACCCTGTCATCGGCTTGCTCCTCCTCGCCCTGCTCGGCCTCCAACCACTGACCCAACTGCTCAACCACCGGCTCTACACGCACTATCCGCGCACCACCATCCTTCTGGCCAACACACACCTCTGGCTCGGCCGCGCTCTGCTGACGCTCGGCATCGTCAACGGCGGTCTGGGGTTTCAGTACGCATCGACATTCCCCGGACCACATCCAGATCCACATCCAGATCCACATCCAGATCCACATCCAGATCCAGATCTACCTCCACATCCACAACCGCAGTGGTCCAGAACGCCCAAGGTCGCCTACGGTGTCATCGCCGTAATGGTCTGGATTGTCTATGTCGCTGTCGTGGCCGTGTGGGCTGAGCTGCGCAGGGGTCCGAGACAGGGCCGCGTTGGTGATGATGATGGAGGAGCCGGTGCCACTGCCACTGCCGGTGCCGGTGTTGAGTTGCACAGTCTAGATGACACTGACACTGACATTGACGACACGGCAAGGGGTCGGAGCGGCCAGGCTGCAATTATACCCTTGGCCCTGGATAAAGATGGAGATGCTGGGGAACAGAAAACGACAACAACTTCAACTCCAACCCCAACTCCACTTCTAAAAGAAGTAGGAGTAGAGGAGATGCGAAAGAGTTGACACGGAACTTGAACTAGACAGGACACAGGACACAGGACACAGGACACAGATCACGTAGAACTAGGTCGAGATAGGAACTAACTGCCTCTGCCTTTCCTAATCGCCTGTACTCTAGCAGCCGGACGACACTTCTCAGAGCCATGCACTTTATTCTATCCAGCCCATTTGCTTCGCTAACCGTAACATGCCATAATTAATTGAATTCCCCGACTGCCGCTCGCGCTGTGCACCGAAAAATATGACCTGGACAAGGTAGAACCCGAAGCTGACGTGGTTCCTGTACCAGTACCAGTACTAGCACTGCAGGACCAGCATCAATATCAATATCAAATCAATGCACAGGCATCACCACGTCAAAGGCACCCGTGCCAATATTGCCTCTCCGTCCAGCAACGATCCTGGCACTCGGCCCCAGCAGAGGGTCGGTTTCGCCAAAGAGCACCGCATCCTTCAGGAAGCCCATGACGGTTTCGAAGCTCATCTTGGCGAGCACGCTGCCTCCCTCTCGGACCAGACCGTGCCGACTGAAAGGCTGGTATGAGCCCGAGTTGGTCATTGCGTCGGCGATGAGGTTCAGATGGCGCGAATCGACGGTGATGCCGTGGCCCTTGAAGACGCCGTCGATTTCCTTGATGATGGTCATGCGAGCCGCCTCCACGCCGTAGAACTTGAGCATGTCGTGCACCGAGTTGGTGTACAGCGAATGAGGGTAGATCTGGTCCTGGTAGTCGCGCATCGCGAGCAGGTTCACGCCTTCGGTCGTGATCACTGGCTCCTTGACAGACTCTTCCTCTCCCGTCTCTTTGTTGATCTGCTTGACGGGCCGTCCGTCAGGGCCGTTCACCTCTTCCATGAACTGGGTACACATGCCGAGGCCGGGGATCGATTGGATCACTGCCAGATGAGCGCATTTCTCGAGCATCGGTAGCAGCAGGAGTTTAGGAGTGTTGGAGTCATAGCTGAGCACAATGCGGCAAGATTTCCCCTCGTTGCGGGCAAAGCTGAACCGTTCGAGGTGCGGTAGGCTGGCCTTGAGTTGATCCTGTCGAGCTTCTTCTTCCGAGTCCATGTCTTCAGCCTCGTCGTTCTCTTCGCCGTCGTCGTCATCCGCATATTGTTCTCGCAGTGTCTGGGACGCTTTAGGAGCCCGCAATGACTTCTTTGGCTTCTTCGAAGGTGTTTCTGGCTCTTCATCTGTGCTCAGGCCTTCGTCGCCAGACTCGTTCGCGATGCCCTTCTCCTCGTCGTCCGGTTCATCAAATGTGTCCTCTCGTCTGCGCCTCGCTGCCGCGTCCTTCGCATCATCTAGGTCAGCATCCTCGTCGATGTCGTCCTCGCCGCCTTCTCTCTCTGTGGCCCGCGTCCCGGTCGTTCGGGCCTCTTCCACCACGCCAACCGAAACACCGACGGCCGGTACGGCTGCAGTAGTCTCCGACAAAGTAGCCTCTCGGGCCTTCTTCTTGAACTCGTCCTTGATCATCTTATCGAGTCTGGGTAAAAACCTTTTCTCGAAACATCGCAAGACGTCCGCGCGTTGGATCGCATACTCCTCTTCATATTCTGCCGGGTCATATAATTCAATTCGGATGTCGTAGATCTTCTCATGCTCATAACCAGCACCACCACCCGCTCGTTCAGTCACGAAGAGTTTGTTGATAACATGCGCCAACGACAAACGGCTGATACTCTTTGCAAAGCGTTCACCCTCTGCCTGGGTGAGCTCTTCAATCGGCTTGAGAGTCATGGTGGGTGTCATGATTTTGGCGCTCGCAGTCATGATGATTTCCCGCAACCGTGGAATACCAAGCGTGACGTTCTTCGCCGAATGACCCGCCAAATGGAAAGTGTTCAGGGTCATTTGAGTAGACGGTTCACCCACTGACTGTGCTGCGACGACACCAACCGCCTCCCCAGCGTCCACAATCGACCTCATGTATTTCAAATCCATGATTGACTGGAAGGTCTTTTTGCTAACGATGCCGCTGATGTTGGCCTTCTTGTCTCTAATCAGCCTCTGCGGGTTATTTTTCACATAGGCGTTTAGCGCCGTAGCGAACGACTCGGAGGTACTGCCAAAGTGGCTTGCTGGCGTGAAAAGAGACGTCAAAGGATCCTTCGTCCTTCCTTTCTTCGTGGATTTCAAGATGGTCTTCTGTTCATCCGCCAATCCTTGGTTCGGAATCTTAAGAAGCACTTCTTCTGCCTTCATCAGGGTGGCGACTGATTGATGGTTTTCAGCCAGGAATGTAAACTCCTTCAAATGTTTTTGTTTCGTGACTTCGAGGCCGTCTTCTCCATAGAGGAACTGGATGACGTTTCCATTCGAGCTTTCTCGCACAGAAGTATCGTATTCTGTACGCAGCCCTTCTAGACCTTTGACGATGCAGCGCTGCAGATAGCCAGACTTCGATGTCTTGACCGCGGTATCGATCAAACCTTCTCGACCAGACATTGCGTGGAAGAAATATTCTTGAGGTCTGATACCGGTCAAGAAACGACCGCACACGTATCCACCGGCAACAGGATCGGTCTCGTACGCACGGAAAGATGGTAGCGTCTTACCACTGACCATAACAGGCACTCTGCGCCCTTCCAGAACCTGTTGACCAAGATTGCAGGAGATCAAGTTTGCATTGACACTGGATCCTTTGGCACCAGAAATGGTCATGGCCTGCATGTGATTTCGCGGGAATGGTTTGCGAAGACCTTTTGGCAGACAGAACTTGGAGACATTGTCTGTGATCGACTTGACCTTGGCTTTGTACATCTGATCCAGGCCGTTGAGCTGGTCGTCATTGCGAACAACGTTTTCCAGTCGGCTTATGAGCGCTGGGTCTTCTTCCACAGTTTGAGCTACCTTCAGCGTGACGTACTCGACAGAAACTTCAAACCCGATCCGCTTAGCCTTGGTTAATTCGTCACGTCGTTGTTTGTCCCCTTCTGGGGTCAAGTAAAGGTCGTCCATCCCACACGTCCACGCACGCTCATTGAGAAACCGGGTAAGCAGACGGCCCAGTATACTCAACAGCTTACCTGCTGTAATGTGGCCGTAGATCTCATAGACAGAGTGAACGAGACCTCCAGCGCTCGGACCCAGTTGATTTTTATCCAGAATACCAGACAAATGCTCGCCGTCTTTGAAGATCACAATCTGTTCAGTGTCTCGGAAGACAATGCTGTCCTTGGTCACCGTCCATTTTGCAGAATCGTTGGATGTCTTTTCACCCCATTGCTCGGATGATGTCGACGATTTGCTCGTCAGATTCAAACCATGAAATCGATCTGGCGTGATGTTCTTCAAGACAGTCGTAATGACCTGTTTACCAGTCCATAGCATTCGAGGCTTGAGAATGGCAGGTTCCACCATCTGGATTTTCTCGTAGACGGTGTTGTAATCTTCCGGCCTCAGACAACTATAGAGCAATTGTTGATATTGGTCTTTGTCAAAAAACACATCTCGACTCGTAAACTGAACACCCATAGAGATATGGTCTTGGATCAAACCTCGTAAAGGCTTTCCAGCGGTAGCAGACAGATATTGGTGGTCAGTGTCGGCAATCTGCAGTGCTTCTGTGCGTGCCAGCTCGTTCTGTGGGAAGTGCATGTTCATCTCGTCACCGTCAAAGTCGGCGTTGTAGGTGTTGCAATTGGCGTAGTGCATTCGAATCGTTTTCTGGTTCGTCAGGACGCGGGCCCGATGACCCATCATGGAGGGTTTGTGCAATGTAGGTTGTCGATTCATAACAACCACATCACCCGTCTGTAGGTGGCGGTACACCTTCTTTCCCGTCTCGCCCTTCGCACCAGGAACCGTGGCAGTCATTAACTGCTTTGCCAGAGCCCTCCGCTGTTCCAGAGTCTTACGTTTGAGGCTCATGACCATCCCGTTCTCGTTCTCGATGGCAGCTGCACCTGGGTACTTGTCCATACCGTTGATCACGGCTTTGCTCAGCTCTTCAAAGTTATGGCTCGTGACTGGTTCTGGATAAGTCAGCTTCTTCGCAAAGACCAGAGGTACGCCGATCTCATTGGTCTCGATATTCGGATCGGGAGAGATGACGCTTCGCGCGGCAAAGTTCACCCGCTTGCCCATCATGTGCATCCGGAAGAGGCCTTCCTTTTTCTCCAAAACTTGTTTGATGCCTTGATCTGATGGCTTGCCGGAAGCTGGGGGTGGCGAGTCTATAAGGCCATTGACAGTCTCTTGAAGGACAATTGCAGCCTGGATACTCTCATTCAAGGTACGTGGACGCACAGAGCCGTCGGTTTTGGCTCTCTTCATGTCACGCAGAATATGTCGGACGTCGTTGGCAGCTTTGATGATCTTATTGAGCACAGTATTGGCTTGTGCCTCAAGCATCTGATCAGGCCCTTGCCTTGCAAGAGGACGGAACCGATTCGGGGGAACAAGGACAGCCGTCATGAAAAACATTTCTGGTGACACAGGGGAGTGTTTTCGACCGGGTTGGGACGCGTAGATCAGACCGAGCAGTTCTTGTTCCCGATCGAATAAGAGCGTCAGAGCAGCATACACCTCGGTAGACGTCATGTATGACTGCACATCGTCTTCGTCCTCCAACTCTGCGTTCTTCGACTGTGCCGCTGTCTCCAAGGCGTTTCGCATTGCAATCTCCTCCTCGGCACCATGGGCCTCTGTCGTCTCGGACTCTGCAGCATCGGACATATCAACGTCTTCATCGTGCACCCCGTTGATACGTGGCTTTTTAACTTCCTCCTTTTGTTTCCTTTCGGACTGGAGGAAAATGAGCGGGTTCGGAGCTTTCCTCCCCATCACACGCATTTCCTCTTTCATCCTCAATGCCATGGGCTTTTTGAAAATCTTGACGTTCCTGTCCTTGCGATATGTGTGGTTCGCACCACCGCAGTTCGCGCATTTCCTCAGGTTAGGTATCTCTTTGAGAAACTCCGCAATAACACTTTTGCGGGCGGCGATCGCCACAGGGTTTCGAATAAGCGCCTGCGGGTCAATCTGGCCCTTTTTGCGTGCTCTCTTGATCGCCTTGTTGGTGGCTCTTGTCCTGCGGTCAATCAAATCTTCGATCTCTTCCTCTCCGTCGTCTTCCATTATGTCTTCGACGATATTGTCCGTCTTTGCCTTCTTGGGCTTTTTCCCACCAAGATGCATGGCTTTGATGTTTTGGTAGTCCTCCGCAAGCCCATATTGCAACAGTCGTAGAGCGCAGATGGTCTGGTTTATGTAATTGGCTGCTGCCTTGAAGCGGTGACAGTAAGCACATTTGGCTCGTAACAGCCGCATAATCGAGTCCATATACTGGGGATGGTAGCAAGGAACTGGCAGCTCAATGTGCCCGCAATGTCCGGCGCAGTGGATGGCGTTCATGCGACATGTCGAACAGCTGAAACACGATTAGAATGAAGGCTGATCAGAGAGTGTGGTCCTCCTTACTTTGCGTCCAGCGCCTGAATGGCACCTAAGGCAAGGTCATGAACACCACCTGGTATAGGTCCGAACATGGAATCCAGAGCAGGTGTGACATGAATCTGTTTGACCGATATCCTTCTGATCTCGTCGGCAGGTAGCCGAGAAAAGGCCAGGCCGCTGGTGGCCGATGACAGTGGTTTGTTGTATCCTGCCATTGCGCCTGAATGCCATACGAGGCTACCTGAGACAGATGCGACTGAGGAACAGAACGGTAAGATCAACCACAACTTTTTTCCCAGCCTGCGGGGATTTGCTGGAAACTTTTTTTGGAGGCGTCGATGCGGCAGCGGATTATCGTTATTCCGGGCTCGGGAAAATTACTCTACTCCGTCCTCCGCAGGCATCATGCCCTTCTGACAAGACCTCACCAGCTCACACATTTTGTCACTGGATTGCATCTTTGCACCCTGGTCGCCGCAAACTCAAGCGCCGCTGCGGAACTTGCAACCCCTCGCCTCCAGTGAGTCTTCCTCCTGTGACATCAAAATGGCAGACCGATCTAGCAACATGCTGAAAAGGCTACACCCGGAAGACGATGAACTCGATAGCCAGAAACGGGTCAGATCCAACAATGGCTCGCCTCGTCCGACAACGCCGGCCTCCGCGACGCCTGGCACGAAGCCCGACGTGAATCAAATGCTCGCTGCTGCTAGGGCGAGAGCGGAGGAGTTGAAGGCCAGGCTAGCAGCCAATCGCCCTGGAGCGACCAATTCATCGGCATCAGCAAGCCCGTCTCCCGCCCCTGCAGCTAGTGCAAGTGATCGTATTGCACAGTTGAAAGCTCGAGTGGCTGCCGCCACGAGTCGATCGGCCGCATTGAGTTCGCAGAAAACACCCACGAGTGCCAGTTATACCCCGCCGGCTTACAGCGATGACACTTCAAGAGCACGTGGAGGCCTGGATGTTGGGCTGCATCCTGCCCTTCTTGCCGATGTCCAGCAGGATAGCCAGAGAAACAAGAGTCGAACACCACATCCCAAGTTCGCGACGGCGATGGGGAACCAGCGAACAGAGTCGCCAACCTCGGCCCTGGAGAAGTTGCAGTTGGACCTCTCTGCGCCCTCGCTAGAGGAACTCAAGGCCAACCCATACTTTGACCCCAGTTTGGGCACACGTAACGTGCTTCCCAGGGAACGACAGACGAGACAGTTGATCTTCAATGAAAAGGGCAAATACATCCAACAGGCATCCGCGCTTCGGCGCCAAGCGCAGCTGGAGGCGATGAAAAAGAAGATCGCGGAGCATGCAAGACAAGCTGGGTTGGAAGAGGATTTGGATACGGAGAAAGCATTTTTGGTTCCTGCTCCTCCCGAAATTGAATGGTGGGACGAAGGGCTCGTGGATGGAAAATCGTACGAGGTGATAGACGACCCGTCCAAGCTGAAAATCGACACGCCCGACTCTATCATCACAATCTACATTCAGCACCCGGTCCTTATCGAGCCGCCTCAAGAAAAGAACAACCCTGCGCCGAAACCGATGTACCTGACCAGCAAGGAGCAAGCGAAACTCCGGCGGCAACGACGCTTGGCCGAGCTGAAGGAACAGCAAGCCAAGATACGGTTAGGACTCGAACCTCCGCCGCCGCCCAAAGTCAAGAAAGGCAACCTGATGCGAGTACTGGGCGAAGAAGCCGTCAAAGACCCGACAGCCGTGGAGGCACGTGTCAACCGCGAAATCGCCGAACGGGCGCAGAAGCACGAGCAGGCCAACGAGGAGCGCAAACTGACCAAGGAGGAACGGCACGAAAAACTGGAGCGGCAGCAAGAAATCGACGCCGCGCACGGCATCTACATACGCGTGTACAAGATCGACAGCCTGGCCAACGGGAAACACCGATACCAGATCTCGGTGAACGCGGACCAGAACAAGCTGACCGGGGTGGTGATCATGCATCCGAGGCTGAACCTGGTCATCGTCGAGGGCGGCGAGCATTCGATCCGCAAATACGACAAGCTGATGCTCCACCGCATCCGCTGGCAGGAGATGGAGGCTCCGCGGGCCGTCGAGGATGGCAACCGCGAGGTTTTGGCCAAGTGGCTCGAGGCCGAGGATGAGAACGGCGAGCTGAGGGACCTGAGCATGAACAAGTGCGACCTGATCTTCAGCGGGCAAGCCAAACAACGCAATTTCCGCAAGTGGTTGGGCGCTCGGGTGTGTGAGACCGACTCGCAGGCCAAGGACGTGCTGACTCGAGGCAAGATGGAGAGTTTCTGGAACTTGGCCAAGAGCTTCAAGAGAGAGGTCTGAGGGCGCTCACTTACGGAGTACTTCCTTGCCTTATCTTGCACCGTGGGGAATGAATCACATGATCGGCTCTCTGCTGTGCCTTGCACCAGTGGGGATCGTGCAGCTGTGCGTGAGGCCAGAATAGGGTTGGCAGTTCTACGTACTGCCCCGTTCTCGCACGAACGTACCTAAGGCAACTGCATCCTCGGTAGATTGACCCTGCGCGTGCGTGGGATACCACTAAGCTCGTCCGAGTGTGCGATGTGCTGGCACGCGAAACTACCCATATTTTCCAAAGCCTTGGTTGTCTGCAAACGGTCGTAGCCAGGGCTTTAAAGCCCAGCTTGATCCAGTCGTGTGGCTTCGACTTATATGCAGAAATAGAAGTCAAGGCTTGGTCCTGGATAGTCGTACGGCCTCGACTTGTGCAGAAATAGAAAAGTCAAGCAGTACGGTGACTTATATGCAGAAAAGAACAGTCAAGCAGTAACCGTACGGTGACTTAAATGCAGAAATACTAAAGAAAAGTCAAGCAGTACTCGTACAGCGTATCAATTCAACCCGTGTTAAACACGCAAGACATATCGCACCTATAAATCCCTAGCACGAAGCATGCATGAAGATGAAGATGAATGTTCTCTGCTCTGTTCTGCTCGGCTCGGCTCGGCTCGTCTCTACGGATACATGGCCCAATGGCCCAATGGCTGCCTGACTGCCTGACTGCCTGACTGCCTGCCTGACTGCCTTCCTACCTTCCTGCCTTGCCTGCTTTGTACCCATCTGACGGGCACATCACATCGTACCTTAGCCAACCAGTGAGCGAGCCCTGTCCACCGAATAAAATAGGCCCTGACTGCCGTTAACTAGACTACGGATACTGATAGTGGGCAGACTTCTCGCTATGGTTCTTCATCTATCGTACCGCTTGGAGTCTGCGATATGTCCATTCCATTTGTCGTGATCAACTGAGTTGATGTCATACTGTACCACTACCTAGGTATGATCGTGACGGAAAAAGTAAAACAAGGTACAAGATATATGTGCAGGACAAGACAAACCAACTTTGGCTTTTGACCCCAAACGCCCACAAACACTAGGAAGAGTGAATATTCGTCTGTCCCTTTTCGGTCATGGAGATTCTTGTCTCCAAGGGAGAGTTTGGCAGCAGCTGAGCCGGATCCTTTCAAGATTCAAAACTGGTTCCCTTCCCCCAAAACTTCTAAGCGTTCAACTTCTTGACCGCGGCCGACAAAATCCCTGCTACCTTCTCTACTTGACGCTGTGCCTCTCCCCAGTCGCCGGCATCGATGGCGTCCCGGATTCCCGGGAAATAAGCTTCGTCGTACCCCGACCACGTCTGCGGCGCAAAGATGACATGCTTGAACTGTGTGCGGTTTGCGAGGCCACCTCCCTCACTGAGATCGAGGAGGTCGGTCTCGAAATGAGCTATACGGTCATTGTGCGCCCCGCGGGCGTTCGCCATGCCGGCGCTCTCGAACCCGCCCGCGCCGAAAACGAAGTTTCGCCAGGTGTCGTCGAATTCGTGGAACGCGGCCGCTTCTTGGGTGAACAAGTTCGAGGCTTCGCGTAGTGGACTGAGATCCACGGCGTTTCGGTCGCTTGCGGTCGAGGCGGACTTTGCGTATATGTTCAAGTCGGCCACATATTTCGCAACCGCCTTGGCGTATGCGTTCAAATCAAACGGCAATAAAGGCTTATCCGCCATCTCGAGAATCAAGAGCGCCAGGATCTCCCCCATCGTTTTATGGTATTTCCACTCCGGATCGCCGAATTTCGACATCCACTCGAAATTGTCGTAGCAGCTGTGATAGGGGTATGGCTGGCCCTTGAAGAACACATCAATGGAAGATGTGCCCACCATATCCTGGAAAGCAACGTAATCGCTCCCGGCACCGAGTCCTTCCAGGCCACGATTAGATGCGTCCCAAACCTCACGGATCGAGTGGCCTGACGAAGGGTCGCCCACACGGTCCAGGACATGGTTGAGGGTTCGTTCGAACAAGGGTGATGCCGCGGCATGGAAGTCGATGCCGGTGACACCGACATCCACGTTGATGTACGCCACGCCATCTTCGCGAAGCTCGGCTAGACGATTCTCCACGTGCTCGGTGCTGCCGATGAGGTTATATTCTTCACCATCCCAGCTGGCAAACTCGATGGTCCGAAGTGGTCGCCATCCCACTTTGCGTAACTCGCCAAAGACTCGGATGACTTCCAGCATAATTGCGGTTCCACTACCAGGGTCCGCCGCACCTGTACACCAAGCGTCCCGATGATTGCCCACGATGACTTTCTTCGCGGCTTCTTCCCAACCCGCAATCTTACCAAGGACATTGTATATCGGCTGTTTTGCCTCCTCGTCTTGAATGTTCTTGAGATTGACCCTGGGCGAAGACTGATCCCCGGTCCAGTATTCCGTGTTTGGAGCACCGTGCCAAGTATCGGTCATCTGTTTGCCACGGCCTTTGATCGCGTCCAGTAGATGTTTCGCGTCGTTCCAGGAGATCGGAATGGACGGTATCTGATTAAGCCCGGGGCTATCTTCTGGCTTCAGGCGTTCTGTATTCGCAGGAGTGGAAGCCCAGCCTGGGGTGAGGACGTCTCCCACGACCCAGGACATGAGGCTCACCGCCCCGCGCTGAACGCCGTCTTCAGGCATGAATCGCCCGTCAGGAAAGGTCGGTCCTTGAACGAAACCGTCCTGTGTAGGATCGGAGTAGATGATGCAGCCAGCTGCGCCGGCCAGTTCGGCAGCCTTGATTTTTAGAGCCCGGTCGCCTTCGGAACCGTAATACCGGACGAGGACAATTGCATCCTTGACCGAGATTCCATTGTCCGCAAGCGTCTTGAAATCTTCTCTAGAGCCGAAATTGGCGTACACCAATGGTCCTGTGACATCGCCGCTTTTTGAGTGCCCGTGGAAGACGTAAGCTTGCTCTATCTCTTCTTCCACCCTCGCTTCCCATTTCAAATCCTCAGGTTCCACAATCGCTACTCTTCTTCCGTCCTTTTGGGGATAGTTCAAGTAGACGTCAAATCTTTCCATGTGCACATCTTCCAACTCGGAAGATTTGAAAAGCTCAGCCACCCATTCTCCAAGAATGTAATTGCCTTCCGTGCCTGCGACATGCGGAAAGTCGGTAATGTGGCCCAAATACTTCTGCATGTCGCCGCCATCATTCATGTGGTTTTGAATGAAGATTCTTATAGATTCCGGGTCGTACATCTGGCCCATGCCCAACCTGTTCTTGGTAAATGACAAGACGTCGGATGCTATAAGGACGTATAGAACCCCCATGATGAGGAAGACGCCAAAGAGGCGGCCGATAATAACGACGCGATTCGAGTCGAGTTGCTCATAGTTGATCCGGGGCCAGGCGAACTTGGCGAGGTATTGCCGGAAGGAGGGGAGGGTCAGGGAGGAGAAAGAGTTGGTGAAGGTAGAGAACCGCTTGGACAGGCGATAGCGAAGAAGGGATCGGTTCGAGGCGGAATCACTCAGAGGGTCTTCGATGTCCATCTGCTGCATCTCCCTCCGCACCTCTTCTTCACCATCGTGTTCAATGCCATCAAGCGAGTCGAGACTGGGCCGCGCGGACTCGATGGTGGGCGGTTGGTAATTGCCATTTAACCCACGGCGGAGGAGACCCTGCCTTTCGGCATCGTCGCTAATCTCCTCCGGACCGAGTCCCGATTGCGACGAGACAGGACGGGACGAGGTGGCCTCCTCGTAGGTCGGGATGGGCAGGTGTACGTAGCGGTCTTTGTTGTCGCCCATGGTTGCTGGGGGCTGTGGAGTGATGTCCCGAAGGACGCACTCGCAGTCGAGTTATCGCGGATGCATCCAGAGAGCAGTGTGGCTGCAGATGGAGGATGGCTCAAAGACGACGACGACGAGGAGGAGGAAGCTGGAGGATGGCGTACGGAGTATCGTGTATCGGAAACCGAGGATGGGAAGGATGGCACGGCTTGCTACCAATGTGAAACCAAAGTGGCTTGCTGGCGGACTGCGACTGCGATTGTGATTGTGACTGCGCCTCGTTACGAATCCGAGTCTCGGCTCAACGACGGACCAAGGAGATTTCTCAAAAGCAGCGTCGCCGAGTGTTCCAAGCTTTGCTAATTTGGCGATTCCACTCCCATCACCCTCGTGCAGTCAACAGGCAATGGAAAGAAGATTCCAACTATTCCAACGATTCTACACTGGGCAGCACGGATCGACCTCTGTTCCTGCTACGAACTCCCACTCCCGCCTTGCATCGTGTCTATCCTCCACCCTCCGCCTCCGCCCTCCACCCTCCAATCTGTCTACTCCGGCCAGCTGCCCTTGATGTCCTACTGGCAATGTTCATGACCATTATCCATACGCCATAGAACTCCTCTCCTTGGAGGCTGATGTGTTCACTTTGCCATTGGCTGATCCAGTCTTCGAGACCTTGGACAGGCTGGTAGGTGATAGGAGTGCTAAATTCCCACAGTATTCCTCGCCTGAGCGAAGTGGCCCGGGGAAAGTTCTTTTCAATGGAGTCAAGTAGTCCAGCGCCTTTTTCTTCAAGGTGAGCAGCGCTTTGCGGTCGACTGGAATACCATCCACGCTCTCCATGGCAAGGTAGCCAATTTGACTCTTGTCATCATGGAAGAAGGCATAAACCTAGGGCACATGTACGATGGCCGAATCCAATGTTGCGAGCGCCTGTCTTTGCACTTCTACTTCTTCTTTCGTCACCCCTCCGCCCTATTTGATGACTATGTTGAGGACCATTCTACTGTATCTTGTATCTGGTAGCCAGTGTACACCTGACAGTTGAGGAAGGTGGCGCGAGCGAAGCTAAAAGCAGCATCCACGACCACTGTTCGCGGCCGCCATTCGCCATTCGTTCAATATATATTCGTATACGTACCTAGGTATTTAATTGCAAGTCTCGTCTTTCACTCTTCTGTCGAGCCGACCACTCTAGCAATCCAAGTCGCCGTCTTTCTCACAAAACCAGGACTCCTACAACCATGTCTGAAGATCCGTCCTTCGACGCGGACACCGACCCCGAATCAGCGATGCGCCAGATGATGGGATTTGCTTCCTTCTCAACCCGCCGGCCACGCGAACAGCCAAGTAAGTCACGTTTCCAACAACCATGCGATTGACTTCTGGAGTGAGCATACATATCCGGTCACTTCCATGTTTGCCTCAGTTGATCTGAATCCAGAACCATGGCCATGTCTGGGGCTCTTTCAAAGCCTTTGGCCTCAAGCTGGATATCTGTTGTGAAGTCTGAGCTTCAATTCTGTTTTCACGTCTGTCGTATGAGGCTTTTCATGTCCCTAACTCATGTCTTGCACGCATCCATTGGTGGCCTTAAGCTTTTGTGAAATGGTATCTGACCGCAAATAGAGGTGGCCTTCCCGGTGGAATCACGGAGCTTGACCGCGCAATCGCACCAGCCTCAGTCAAACTCGACATCCACTTCAGCTGCAACAGAACACCACAACGCCCTTGGCAGTGCCAATTCCGATTCAGATACCGCTCGACCTTTGCCTGTTACTGTGCTTGAGACGGTATCTAATGACTCCATACCACCAACTCCCCTTCAGCCGAGGGAACAACTCGCCTACATGTTCACAAACCCAGCTACGAATAGGTTTTATACCCGCACCGATCTCAACGACTGGGCCCAAGGCAAAGTCAATGCGAGAGGGGACATGGTCTACTTCAAACCGGCATTTATCTCTGACGATCCATGGGCGAGACTCAGGCCAAAGGAAAACGGGCAGGCCAACAGGGGACGAGCAAGCGCCGGAATAGTGTCCTAAAGTGGAGGGAAACGAAACAGATGACGCTTAATCTCGAGACGATCCAAGACTATTCCATGAGAGACAACGATAAGACGAGAGGCCGACACTAACAGATTCAGCCTGCCTCCACAAGAAACGACGAGCATAAATGTACGGGACATGAGAAGAAGGACGAACGCATGAGCAGCTAGAACCCCAACTGGAATCATGGGGACTTGAGACCGAGAGAATCCGATTTTGAAGTCTAAATTAGCCCGTGCTTTCCTTTCACTCGGTTATCCACGGTATGCACATCCCGATCACCAAACCACCATTTGTCCAAACGCCATCTTGCATGAGGTAGATGGCGACGGTCCACCTGCGGATCCAGCACTGGCAGGCTACTCTCCAAATATGCACCTAACTCAGCATCCAATTACAACATTGCACGATATCATCAGGATGAGAGGATGCATACAGTGTTATTGGTGCTGCATCGGTAGTAAGGAAGTAAACAGGGACGGTCAACAAGCGGGAAAAGAGAGCCCGATGTACGAGATGGTGGAGAAAGATTCTCCCAAGAGGTATGTATGTCTTTCAGGTCTGCACCACCAACATATGGCTGTGAGAGCGTGGCCTAAGTTAGAGGACAAGGCAGCCACAACAGCTTTGCATAGTAATGGTTTACGTCTACCAATTCTGTTCTTGTTGTCTACTCGTCTACATTCCTCTCTCTGTGTGTGCCCCCTGTCGTGTATCCAGTCTACCCTCTCATGACACTAGCTTTCTCCCTCTCCCTCTCCCTCTCCCTCTCCCTCTTCTTTCTCCTTCTTCCCTCACCCCTATCTACCCAACTTGACTTCGCCAGGCCCAGAACCCATAGCCTAGAGCGCTACAAGCTTCTCGAACCCCAGCTATGAAAAGACCATGTTCCATCAGTTCGATCCGATATCATATTCAGTGCAGCTTGATGCATCCCTCAGCCCAGCCCAACCATCCTATTCCGTCCCATCCCACTACAACCCAGCCCAACCTATCCTATCCTATCCCGTCCCATCCCATTTCTAGCGTCTCGCCAACACGACATGTGTAACTGTAACTCATTTCCTTCCTGGCCAAGATGAGCCATTCCACCAGCCAGCCCACTGGCCCAAAAATCTAGATATATTCAATCTAGTCCAGTCCAGCCACAGTCACATCTATGTCAGAACATTTCTCAAAATCAAAGACCCTCCCTCTCCTCTGTTTGCTACACAGATATCTCAGATGCCTTGGGATGGAGCGAACAGAATAAACCAACCACCAGCCAAGCTCAGCCCAACCCACCCCAGCCATTACTTAGATTAGACAAGACAAGCCATTTATTCCACCAAACAGCACTCTGGTCTGGTGTGGTCAGGTCTGCACTGCTCCGGTCCGGTCTGGTCTTCTCTGGTCTGGTCTGGTGTGGTCTGGTCTGCTCTACTCTGCGCTCATCTGGTCTGGTCTGGTCTGCTCAATTCGACTCTAGCTACCAAGTACATGCAACCAACTGATTCAAGGATATATATCATCCCTCTCTATCCTAACCACCCTACAGTAGGTACAGTACATGATGATTCCCCATACAGTAGGTACAGTAGACGATGATGCTCCGTACAGTAGGTACAGTACATGATGATGCCCCAACGTCAATGTCAATGTCAATGTCAAAATCAGACTTTATGATATCAGATATCATATATTAGTTTCAGTTTCTTGCAACGCAACTAGTCGTGTCTTACAAGACTTGGCTTGAGGTATAATCGTCCTGTCCAGCCTATCTATATGCTATCCCGTTCATTATATAGAGCCCAGCCTATATGCTATCCCCTTATCATATAGATATAGATATATAGATATAGATATAGATATCAATATACTAGTATATATATACTATGTGACCGGGTAGATGATCTGCTAAGTATCTCAGATACCGTTTATTGTCTTAGTATCTACCGTCGACTCGACGTCCACTCTCCACCTCAAACCTAAGTAATAGTTGTTGTTATAAGCCAGTGCCCTCACCGTAACCTTGATCTACTGTTCACTAGTGCCCTCACCCTAAATCTGATCTACAGTTCAGTCCTGGCCCTGACTCTGACCCTGAGCCTGACCCTGGCGAGAAACTACTCACAACAGACACAAGCACGAGTACAAGTATGAGTACAAGTACAAGTATGAGTACAAGCACAAGCACAAGTACAACCTCAAGCTCAAGCACAAACTCACTCGACACGACATATTCAAAACTGCATCGTACTTCCAAGTGTTGATGATCGATCTCGACAGGACTATACTAAACCCAACAGCAGATCTACCTACCTTACCTAGTATCTATCTATCGAATTGAAAGGGAAGACTTGATCATTAACGATTCATACCTTACGTATCCAAGGTATTAGGGAGAACTACCTAATCTACCTACCTATATACAGGTATATACAGCTAGATTAGGTGTATTATAGATACCTCGCGAGGTAGATACCGTAGATATATGAGTACCCCGTATATAAGTACACAGATACAAATACAGATACAGATACCCAATGAAGTGACTTAACTCTAGGTAAGGTGCGGTATACGGCGTAGAGTACGTACCTGCCTTAGTACCTGATATACCATGCTTGAAGGGAGCTCTTAGCTAGGTACCTACAGGACAGTATAGTGTAGTACAGTACAGCATACCTACCTACCTAGGTAGCACAGTGCAGTGTACGGAGTAGTGTACCTAAGGTACTACCTAGGTAGTACGGAGTACGGAGTACTTGCCTACTCTTACTACTAGGTATGTTAAGTACTGGTAATTTAGCTGAGAGAAAGAAAGGGTGGGGAAAAAGGCCTGTCAGACATCTCAGACATCTCAGGCTCGGATACTTGTGGTCTCCGTTTCACCTTTGGTTTTCGTCCACTACAGGTAGGTAGGAAACCCGCTCTGACATGTACGGATACTGTAGATTCAGTAAAGACGAGTACTGCGTACTGTACGGGCCTACTGGTATCAACGGTTCAAGACCAACCAGCACCGGCACCGGCACCGCCTGAGACATACTCCGTACCAGAAATACTATCCGTACGGTACAAGACCATTCGGCACCCCTAACCTGCAACGCCAAGTTTCTTTCCTGCCGTTGGCACTGGACTTGGTTTGCTGGGGATGGGACTCTAGGTACTCCGTACTCGCGGCCTGAACACGCCACTAGGCTTACTACTAGGCCGTCTTATGGAGCCTAGACCGTAGGACCAGAAAACCCGGTCGAGACGGTCATCGCCCCTGGGACCCGGTCAACACGGTTCCCAAAGCACCTACAGCAAGTACTCCGTACATTGTCACAGCTTTAAAAACGCCTTACGCCCCTACGCAGCCTCCTACAAGGACAGCCTACGCCCCGACCTGACCCCGGAGGCGCAGGGGCCCCTAAGCCTTGGGACATGGAGATTAAGTGCCGAGTCGGCCCAATTTTCAACCGTTCATTCTCATTGTACCAAAGGAAGGAAATGTCCGGGGGACCTGGTCAGAACGGATATAGATACAAGGCGGAGAAAGTCAAGCACACAATCACCAAGAACCTCTCACACAGGTGACCAACGGCAGTCACAGAGCAAGTCCCTCGGGCTCCCTTGGACAAGGGGAGGACCGAAACCCGCCACTGGCCCAACCACCCATGGCTTGCTCTCTCCCACGCCTGTCACCACACTGCATCCCTTCACACCCCAACGAGTCCGCCAACGCCAAATCTGGCTTAGCCAGCACGCCAAAATCCCCACACCATCTGCAGCCTTCGTGCTTCATCACCTGCA
Organism: Capronia epimyces CBS 606.96; assembly: GCF_000585565.1. Lineage (NCBI taxonomy): Eukaryota > Fungi > Ascomycota > Eurotiomycetes > Chaetothyriales > Herpotrichiellaceae > Capronia > Capronia epimyces. The sequence goes on from NW_006912906.1 coordinate 1,346,322, forward strand.
GAATGCAGGTCTTGTGACCGAAATGGCTGCAAAACGAGCAGAGGATGGGCTCGTCGCCCAATCAAACCGTGGAGGAGGTCGTACCAAACGAGTGAAAACAGCAAGTGTACCTGCATGGGGCTCATGTGGCACGGGGGCGCCGGCTACTGTGCGGTCGATCGCTGCAGTGTCATTCGGCACTCCACTGCCATTTTTGGGCCAGAGCTGGGCCGGCGTCATGCACGGCATTCTCCTGGCGCCCCTGCGCCGCCAAAAGCAGCGAGTCGCTTGGCCCAATGCGTGGGGTGGAGCGGAACCTAATGACCTGCCACGTCAACGACACCGGCGGACTGCCGCCAAGGCTGCCTTTGCGCTCTCCGAACGAATGAATGTTTGGTATTGGTGATGAAAGCTGATTTGCTGTTGTTAAACGTCATCCAAACCATCGGGCCGGAGTGGTAATGCGGCATAAAGAGACCGTCCCGAGCAGCCCCCTCCAAAATGCGCCTCCGTAAAGACATCAGGCTGTAAGAAATCGTTCAGGAAGAGATTAAGAAAATTCGTTATGGCGTCATTCGCATTCATGCTGGCTTTATGCATGGCGGCTGCGACTGGCTTTGGCATAGGCCTCGGGGTGTTTCCTCTCAGCCTTGGCTTTCATCGAACTGGGAAAAGTCAGCTCAGTCGTCCAAATCCGACCTCTCCTCCAAAAGGCCGCTTCTGCACTTACGACATCTTCTTGGACGTGTATTCGATGTCTCTCCGGGCCTCGCGGGCGGCTTCAACCCCTTCCGCAAAGTTGACTCTCGCGGTTTTCAACCGTCTTTGCGCGAGAGCTTGCAGTTCTTGCAGTTCTCGCTGTTTGGCGTTGAGCTGGCCGGACCTGTTTATGGTAAGTCGACGAAACCTGCGTCCGGGGCGCGAACACTCACGTTTGCGCCTGCTTGGCCAGCGCGCGGTCCATTCGGATGGGTTCAAATGCACTGTTCATTCTGTCGCTGAGCATGTCGACGACGTCGACGCCAGGAGGTGGGTTGTAGGAGTCATAATCGCCGCTGCTCAAGCTCGGGGCGTAATCACAATTGCTGGATCTTGCCGAGTAGGAGCCGGCAGATGTCCGACTTCCGCCATAAGAGGTGCCGGTGTCGGGCAGCTCTGGCGGGGACACGGCTACTTTGGAGACGGGATAGCTATAAGTAGGAGTCTTGGGCACGATGATGGGCAGAGTCTTTTGATGGGTAGCATAGCTGCTAGGGTGACGAGAGGCATATGTGGCCATGTTGAGAGTGTGTTATGAGAAGCAATGTATGAGTGAGAAGGGGTCAAGGACAAGTCAAGCTTTGGTAGAGGGCTCAAGTAGGTTAGGGCTGAAATGGGACAAGTCCAAGAAAATGCTCTTCAAGTCAGGAGAGGAGTGATAAGAAAGGAAGAAGGAGGAAGTTGGGCTTCCGGGAGAGACAAACAGGTTTATATAGGCAAGCAGGACCTCCCCTCAGCGCAGGGGGGGAGATTGCCAACTCATACCTTCTCGGAGGTGGGCCAATATGATTGCAAGTAGAAGGACTCCGTGGTGTCATGAAGAGCCACCGACCCCGCTCCAGAAGCAGGATGAGCAGGAAGGTAGGACCAATGTGTTGAGGATGGCGAGGCAGGGTCCGCACCGTCCGTGACCTTCCGCCCGGCAGAGCGATGGCAGAATCGCTGGTGTGGATAGCCAAAGAGAGCGGAGAGTGGCCCTCCATGACCGAGCGGCAGCAGTAAGCCAGGGTGGGATGATAGTCTCAGCTGGAGCCCGAGTCAGGCAAGGGAACGGGAAGCCGCTGTTGATCATTGGGCCGATGAGCCATTTTGCCATGTCTCGGGCTCTCTAGTCGCGGGATCTAGGAGCGAGACGGCGGACGGGAGTGGCTGCTCAGGGAACGAGCACGGAAAAAGGGTCGACGGTGCTGAGCAGCGGACTCTGGAATTTGGCATGGCAGGGAACGCGTTCCGACCCTGCTTTTCGCAGGCGGGCGACCCGATCGAGAGCATGGTGGCTAGGCAGGCCATCCACGATATCTTGAGGGGAATGTATGAGGTTGTCGGCCGAAGAATGCTGAGTATTGGGTCTCAAATCATTGCAGTTATATTTTTCCCTGCGCTCGGCGTGCGGGTCAGGGTCAGGAGGGTCCAAGTGACCAGCAGGCGAAGAGGGCTGAAGCAGCAAGGAGCCAGGTCAGAAAATGGTCAAGCGTGGGAGTATGTCGGTGTGGAACAAGGGTCGGGTATTTTGGCTGAGGGATTGCATGGATGCCAGATGGACTGGGTCTTTCGGGAGGGGGGGAAGGGGCGATATCTCGGTAATGGTGGAAACACCCACGGTTTGGGGGAAGTGAGGGCGGAGTCGCGATGGGAGAGAATAGAGGCTGGCGATGTCGGCTTCGTTCTGAAACGGTCGTCGAAGGAGTGTCTTGTTGCTTGGGGTTTGTTTGGGGACGTATGGGGGGGCGCCTGGCTCATTGGGATTCGAGGGACGGCGCAGCCAGTGGTAGTGGTGGTGGTGATGGAGGTGGTGGTGGTGGTGACGGTGGGCGCGGGCAGTAGTAGAGGAGCAGGGCTGGGGCAGGACTAATAGGGCGAAGAGGAGGGAGGAGCTGGACCCAGAGCAGGAGAGGGCGCAGTACGGAGTACGGAGTAAGGCTAAGGCCACGGCCACGGCCACACACTGTCTGTATGTCTGTTCGATGGTGATGAGCTGAGGGCCACTCGAGCTGCAGGGGAGATGCAGGCTCCAGTGGCCTGGAATTGATAGTCCAGAGTAGTGTATAGTGATAGCGCAGGTGGCGGCCTGTGTCAAGTCCTTACAGACCGCAGTCCACAGTCCAGACACGGCAGGGCTTAGGTCCTACTATGTCATGTATGTCCCTATGGTATGTAGGTAATTACCACGAGTCCTGTGTAAGGCACCTTAGTGCATGCTTGGCAGGAATGAGTAATCTCCTCCTCCTGCAGCCTGTGTCCGTATTAGTTACAGTACGGAGTACACTGTACAGATACAGATACAGATACATACAACCTGGAAGTCTCTGCTCCTCCCAGCTCCAGTTGCTGTCTGCCTACCTGCTACCTAGTAGGCAAGCAATCATCGATATCAAACCGTGGCTGCATGCGTCTCATTCATACATTATGTACGGAGTGCTTTCGTGCCTCCACTTCTGTCTGAGCACCGGCACGCCCTGGTACTATCTACAAAGCAGAATGTCCATTATTCCCGAAACTCCTCTTCACACAACCTCCGGGCATTTTGCCTGTTGGTGTTGATAAAGAACGACCGTCCGCTCCCGCAGTCATGTTGAAGACCATTCATTTTCTCGTCCGGAAATGTCCCCCGTGCTCCTTTGCTGACCGTTCGGAGAATACTGGCCCTCAACCTGGTCATGAGACAGTCGTGTCCTAACTCCCAAGGTGATACCGCCCTTCAACCCTATTTGACATGCATGCTTGACCGACGAGACACGAAAAGCCGCTTCGCCTTTGCCGGAACTGTCCTAAACCATTCTGATAAAATGAACCCAACGCAAACGCAGGCAGAACGCCGAACCATGACCCCCAGGGAACAAGACTTGCGCAAACGTTGTGTTCCTGTGGTCCTATGTGCCCTCATGTGCACCATGCAAGAGATTTCGTCACTCGCCGTCAGGACTCCGGAGGCCTATCACGTAAGAACACGTGTGGCACACTAGCATCCAGCAGCGTCATCATCATCGTCCCCAACACATTGAAATCGACCGGCTTGGTGAGATAGTCCGTGAACCCAGCATCTGCAGCCGCTGCTCTCTCCTCAGGCATCGCATTCGCCGTTAATGCCATGATCGGCAGTGGTGGGTAACCGTGACTTGCTTCCCATGCTCGAATTTCACTGCACGCATCATATCCGTTCTTGATCGGCATCTGGATGTCACAGATGATCAGAGAGTAGTATCCAGGACCCTTGGCCTGTACCATGTCAACACACTGCTGCCCATCATTTGCCGAGTCGTTCTCCAACGCTACCTTCTTAAGGTACCGTTGGATCACCTTTCGGTTCACGTCGCTATCTTCCACCAGCAACACTCGATATTCGCGGCCCCCAATCGTGTCCTTGACCCTCTCTGCGATATGCCGGAAATCATCGGAACTAGACTGTGCCACCTCCCGTGCCCTGTCCTTACTCAGGTTGCGCAGTTGCGCCGGGTCAAAGATCATGGCGAAGACAGAAGGCTTGACCGGCTTGTGGATCAGGAATGCCTTGCGCCCACTCGCCGTCAGCATCGTAAAGTCTTCCAAAATGTCCCGTTTCTGGTAATGGTCGGTGAGAATCACCAGGGCTGGGACCACTGAGCCGGTCCAGTTGATCATCTGCCGCATAAAAAGCATGATATCCGACGTTGCAGGAATATCCAAAACGATGTGCGTAAAGCTAGGTGGTGCTGGTCCATTCATGAGGTCCATGAACGTCCCAATGTCCGGGATGATGGTCACATTGGCTGCAATTTGGTACGGCACCACATGCTCGATGTGTTGCTTGATGGCCATCCTTGCGTGTTCGGCAGGACAAATAATAATGATCGAATATATCTGTGGATGTGCCATCTCAGTTGGCACTCCCTTGCTATCGTTGTCGCTTTTGCTCCGTCGATGTATCGGAGGTGACGATACTGCTTTCTCTGCCACGGACGGTTGTTCGCTCGTAGTGGTGACCACTTTGCCTGACGGCACCGATTCCGGTGTTGGAAATTGGGAAGATACTGACGAGATACCCACTACATTGCCCGAATTGGACCGCGTCGACATTGTAGAACTCTCGGATGGCAGGACAGGGGGTGATGGCAAATCAGGGGGTGGTAACGAAACAGGCTGAGGGCTGGGAGAGCTTGTATACCGCGAAAGCCCTGGCGTCTGAATGATTGTCTCCGAGGAGAGGAATCCTCGAGCTGAAGAGCCGAGGGTCGGCGTCTTGTTGTCGGATCGAGATAGTGGGCTCACCCCAGACACTTTATGCCTCTGTTGTCCTCCTGGTCGGACGGTGGCCGGAGTTGTGACTTCAGATCCAGGCGGTTCCACTTCCACTTTGATGTAGAAACTGAATGTTGAGCCCTCACCCGATTGGCTTCTCGCGGAGAGCTCGCCGCCGTGCATTTCAACCAGTTGCTTGGAGAGGAAAAGTCCCAGCCCCGAGCCCGCCTCGTGGTTGCTCCCGCCTCCAACCTGCCCGAACTGCTTGAACAGTCCCTGGAAGTCATCCTGATTGAACCCGCGCCCGGTGTCGACTACGTCGAATGAAAGAAGGACAGATGGCCGTGGCTTATCGTCTGAACTGGGAATTGATTCCCCCCGAAGTGAGCACCTCATGTACACTTCGCCCTGCTCCGTGAATTTGACCGAATTGCCCAAAAGATTGAGCAAAACTTGACGAACCCTGAAAGCATCGCCTTTGACCATCGAAGGAACGTTCGTGTCCAGAGAGTAATTAAGTTCCAAGCCACGTTCTATGGCTCTGGAGGAGACGGTGTCTATCACTTCCTCGCATAGTGACCGCACGTGGAACCACTTGGGAAGCAGCGTCATCTTTCCAGCTTCGACTTTGGTCACATCCAGGATGTTGTCGACCAACTCCCTCAGATTGTTGGCACTGTTTTGAATGGTGTCGACAGTCCGCCTCTGATCGTGGTCCAGGGTCGATTCTACCAGCCAAGGCATGCTTCCCAAAATCCCGTTTAGTGGCGTCCGAATTTCGTGAGACATATTGGCAAAGAATTTGGTCTTGGACTCCATTTCCGAATTTACCTTCAGGTTGGCTTGATTAAGCTCCCATTCCAGATTTTTCCGCGTCTCAATGTCGGTACACGTGCCATACCAAGAAGCCCGACCACTCTGGCTTTGCCACAATCCGGTGTCGACTCGGACAAGTCGCACAAGGAACCATCGATATTCGCCACCTTTGGACCTCAAACGAACTTCGGTCAGATAAGACAGGCGTCCATTTTCATCTTTCTCCACCAACACCGAGCCTGTCTTGATCATGGCGTCGAGAGAAGATGGATCAGGCGAAAATAGATGGTTTTGAGCAGATGAAGGTGGTGCCACAGTCCGATTCGAATCTCCTGAAGAGTCTGTCTGGCTGCTCGGCGTGGATGATCTCCCGATGGCCGCCACATCCTGAGGCGACAAGATACCACACTTGTGCAGATCCTCGCGGTGAACATGCTTAGCAAAGCCCAAGCCACGGGCGTCCTCCAAGGTCTGACCGGAGTAGGAATGCCACTGTTGGTTAACGGCAACAATGCCATCGCCCTCGATCGCTTCGAAGAGAACTTGTGGAATGGCGTCTGCCAATGCACGTATTTTGGTGTCATGAGCCATAGTGGCTTCCTTTTCACTCGCCTCCACGTTCTTCATGTACTGCTCATGCACGTCAAGGAATGACCCAATCCAATACAAAAGTCGGCCATTATTGCTGAGCAAGGTGCTTGCTCGAAAGACAAACCATCGGTAATCACTGTCGCTGTTAAATCGCTTGACGCGGATATAATGTGTAAATTGACTCCCGGTCCTCAGTGCATCGTTCCACAGTTTGACCAACCCGTTTCTGTCAGCTGGGTGTACATTTTTCCATGGGTCGCGAACTCGGCCTTCTCCTTGGCTTCTGAAGGCGTCAAACTTGCGATTAGTCCAGACCAAGTCGCCTGTGCCAGGTTTGGCGAGAAATAACTGAAGCGGCACCGAGTTGAGCATCAGAGAGGATATCAATTCCGGCAAAGGTCGCTCGTCGTCATCTCTGGTCTGGCTATCCCGTCGCATTGGCTGCCTCCGAGCGGTAGGATCAAGCCTGTCGTAGGAGAACACCCAAGATGAATCTCCAGGTTCACTTTCAGAAGCATTGCTCGCCGATCGAGTAGTCAATGGGCTCGGTGGTTCCGGCTGTGGCTTTGCCATGCTTCCACTGGCCTTCTTGAGGCCGTATCTCGCACTAATTGACGGTTTTTCAGAGGACCTCTTCGTCTGTTCTGTCTCGTCCCTATTTCGTTGTCCGGGCGTCAGGGGCTGGTGGCCTGTCTTATGCCTCCTCACAGAGAAATAGCTGTCTACCATCTCAGACCCAGACTTCCCGGGTGTTAGTAGGTGTCCTGGACTCAGGCCAATATGTTCCATCAATGGCGTATTTACCACAGAGCTGTAAGGGCTCTCTCTGGAGCCGGCGGGGCTACCCGCTTCCTGGGACTTCCAAGATCTTAACTTTTCCTTGTCTTGAGCAACCTGTCCGCTCAACTCTGCAACTAGTTCCAACTCAGACCCTTCGTCAGAAAAGGTGCCCCCGAGTCCGAATGCGGCCTCATGACGACTTGTCGGACTGCCACGCAACCGATCCTCTAGAGCGCTATACTGCTGCGCAAGAGAATATGAGCTTGCCAGATGTGGGAGGAGGGTCTCCAAGGAACGTCGCAAACTACGCGGATACGGAGTCAGGGGTGATAGAAATGATAGGACGGCCACTGGAAACCGCAAGTTTGATGCTAGGGCGCCTCTCGACAGGACTGGCTGAATGAGTGGTAGATGGATTATGGTTTTCGACATATCAGCACCAATTGCACTCAGTGGCTGGTTGGCACTGTTACCGTAGTCATATGCAGGAGGATTCTGCTCGAAGGCTGTCTCATCTACCGCCGTCGAAGGCTGGACAAAGAAAGGCGACTCCGCCGGGTCAGGACGTGCCGCAGGTGAGGGGGCTGGACTCTGCGACCATGGGGAAGGTTCGGCTTGTTCAAATTCATCAAACGCACGGACTGGACGAGTGGGTGGTTGCGAATCTTCGAACTTAGTGTTTCTTCGATCGTCCAAAACACCACTTGAAGGGGTAGGCGGTGCACTTCCGTCACCTGTGCGTTCTCTAATCATCGGTGACTTGGACGGTACTTCCTCTGTATATGCTCTGGTCAAGACAATTGGCTTCCTCTTGCCAAACAGGGAGACGACTCCAGTGCGGATCAGCAGAGGGTCGGGCTCCGCTTCCAGTGGCTGAATCGACCGGTGTACATGGCATCGTAGGGTCGAAGACCCTGAGCCGGTAGAGTAGTATTGCCCTTTAAACAAGGTATCGGAGACAGTCGCAGAGAGCGTGAGTGGGGTGGCAGCTTGTCGTGTGAACCGGGGCAAGATGGGCTGGGTCGACGTCGCAACCTGTTCATCTTGTTCCCTGGGGATGCTGCTATGAGCACGGACAGGACCAGGAGGTCTTTGGCTAGAAGGACGAAGAGTCGAATCAGGGGCCGCTCCAGCAATTGAGTGTCGGGATAGGAGAGGCGGGCGACGCCCAGGTAATGAACTGAGATCGCTGGGCACCCTGCTCGAGGGCTCCGGTCGTCTACCCATAGGATTGACATCGATCTCGGACGATGCTAGCGAGTCCATTTGAGAAGGAGGCACGCCCTCAGTGCCGCAAATGTTGTAGGTCGCCTTCTGACCCCAGGGTACATTCTCAAGGTCGGTAATGTCACCCGGGATGGCAAGCGAGGCGCGTTCTGCACCGTACGCCTCTGACAGAATCTCCGTCACATTAGCCCACCACATATCTAGACCAGGCTCAGCGGTGAGCATAAGAGTGATATCGTATAAATCTGGGGTTGGAAAATTAGGGTCTTCGGGAAACCCTGGACTTGTAGGTGTGTGGTTCAGCGGTGTACTCAGATCGTCGCAGGAGGTCTGAGGCTGAGGCTGAGGCTGTGGTGTTGAAGTTGCATCCCTGCCGAGAACTGGTTCATTTGTTGGCGACAACAACGTGAAGGGCTTGTGGGACGGACCCGAACGCTGACTAACACCACGATTCAATCTCAAAGACATCCTTGGGAATGGATATGACGGTGTTCTGATGGTGCCTGGAGTCGTGTCAAAAGCCGCCTTTATTGTCCTGGCAGAATCGGTGGAAAGAGTTCCAGTATTCACCGATTCATCTGAGCTGGATTCTGGGTGGGTAAGAGTGGCAGTTCGCCCAGGCGTTTCATCTTCTTTCGTAAGTTCGGGAGAAGAGCTGGCGGCGGCAGCAGCGCGTCTCCGTTGTTGTTTCTGCGCCAAAGCAGCACTCATTCTTCGTCGCATAGCCTCCATCCCAGTAAATTTCTCGGGTACCCGCACATTGGCTCCCTGGGCGTGGACTAAGTGCGAGCTCGTGGTGGTGGTGGCACCGCCACTCCTATTTTCCGACATAGTATCTCCTTTGCCCGGGTTAGATGAGGCGCGCTCTTCACGAGGTCGGGAGGAGTGGCCATGTTGTGGCAGCCCAACGCTGGAGGATTTGGAGGACTTCATTTTGGGTGCAGACACATCCAGCTTCGGTGTCTGCAACCTGAAGGTCTTCTACCGGTAGTCATGGAGGATATCGCAGTTTCGGTGGCAGGACCGTAACAGTCGATCTGCGACAAAGCAACAGCTTAGGAGGTGGCTATAGTGCAGTCACGCATGATTCCGGAAAAGACGTTCAGCGAACCAGGTGTTTGTGGTAGGCGTCGGCGATGTAGAGGATGGTACTGGACCTGTGTACGGAGATGAATTGGTAGTGAGGAGCGATCGGCTACGCAGGCGACGTTGAAAGAAAGCCGCGTGACAAAGTAGTGTGCAACTTGAAGTGAATACTGGGAAGGGATCGATCAAGACGAAGGTGGCAGGGCCGTCGATGGGGTGTGCAGGAGGTCGCTGGAGGATTAATCGTGTGCCGTTTGTGCTGAGGAGGGTAGATGCAGTCAGTGCGTGTGAGGTGAAGGACTCTGCCGCGAAGATGACTTTACCGGTGGCATTTTGGGGTGCCAACTGTGACGGAGGCATGATGACGTCGCTGGACGCTTCCTTCTCCCGGAGCCTGAGGGTCTCAGGGTCAGCGAGCCCACATGGTTGGGATTTGCCTCTCAAGCAACGGTTCAGCCACCCGCTTAGGCAGGCACCTAGCACCTACCTAGTAGGTGCCTAGTACTCTGTAGGCATGTCCATACACTACGTACACACCTACCTATAGGTTACCCTATAGGTGCTCTAGGTAGGTACATATGTACTGTAACATGGCAGCCAACTAGAGTCTTCCTTCAGGCAGGCCTTGTACTACAGGGTGGTGCCTGGGTGCCCTGTATGTGCAGTACCTGCTATAAGCACGATCTACGTACCTATTATTATACGTCCATCAATGTCTGTACTACCATGCAGCTTCTACGTGCCAGCCCCTTCCGTTCAACATTGTTTCTCGTTCTTTCTCAGTCTCTAAACCGAATTCCGTAAGGGGTGGCGAAATCAACATCGGGGAAACCATCTGAATACTATATTATTCTTTGGTTTCCACAGATTAGCAACCATAAACTGCATTTGCATTAATTAGCCTGGATGCTGATCTTCAAGCGTACTCCGTACAGAGGTGCGGTACAGTATTGTTGGTGGCGGCGTTTGGCGGGCTAAGGGGCGATCCGTTAATAGCTGGAGCCGCCTGGGGGGGCAACCCAAATACCGAAGCATGGCTCAGATTCTTTTTTCCGGTCCATGCCGGTTGCTGCCAAAGGCTGACGAGACATTCTTATGTGCGCACACGAGGTAGCAGTGGTAGAAAGTGGCAACATGGAGTACTGGTTGTGACCAACCATTGTCATTCCGATCACAACTATCCGTAGCTTTTACCGCTGTGTTGGTTGAAACATGTCACGCGAGCAGACTATTATTTTTAAGCTTTGCCCGTCAGATGGTACCTGCATCGTCCTAGGACGGAGGGCCAACTACACGTGTATACATACGTCTTGCTCGGCACAGGCTTCTCTTAGTATAAATCTAATTGCAATAGATACTTTTGAAAAGCTCCTGTGTACCTGAGAGTAAGCCTTTCCATCGAGGGTTGGACCTTGGCATCAGTGTGCTTCAGCTCCGATCCGATCCGATATATGCTATGGGGACTGATGCATCTCACAAAGGGATTCAGTCGACCTTGATGGATCGATAGATCCGATGCACGAACGCGTATGATGCGAAAAACCCGATTGTCCCTATATCCCGAGTCAATTCAGTCTGTCTGTCCTTCGTGAGCAAGGTTACGAAGAGGTCACTTACCAGTAAGAACAAATACCAGGAAGCTGATGAGTGCAGAGTAGCCCACATAGAGGACGGCCCCGGTCAAGCCCCCAAAACTGACCCGAGTCGCCCAGAACCCCAAAGCATTGAGAAACACATAGCCTCCGGTCATCCCAGCCCCGAAGAACGCTCTCCATTGCCAGCGGTAATCTTCAGCACAAAGGAGGAAGTACACAAGCAGAATGGTCGTGCATGCCGACGTTAACACCATGAGCGCATAACAGATAAACAGAAACCCAAACATGTAGTAGATCTTACTCGTCCAAAGCGAGGTCATGATAAAGTACAGCTCCACAAAGATGGCACAAAACGGGAGGATGCCGGTCAAGAGGAGGGAAGGCAAAGGCTTGAGCGATCGTGCAACCGGCGGTATCTGTCGTGGAATCTGATTGGTACGGGTGGGTGATTCAATGGCTGGTTGTTTGAAACCATACCAGGAGCCAACCACACTTAAAGGCACACTGATCAGAAACCATATGGCAATGATGGCCAGCATGGTCGTGAAGGGAACCGCTCCGCTTGAACCTTTTGCCCAGACAAACAGGTTGAGGAGGAAGAAGGTGCCGAAAACGGCGCCCGGGACAAACAGCGGCGTCAGCACAATGTTGAGTTTCCATTTCTCTCCGCCGAAACTCTTGTAGACTCGGGCGGAGACGTACCCGCCGATGCATCCAAAAAGGGTGTACAGGAGAAGACCGATTGAAGTGAGCCATCCACGATTTGATGGCGACAAAAACCCCAGCATGGCGAATGCCACGGTCACTCCTGTCATGACGAAAAGCTGTGCTCCGTTCCCGAGGAGGACGCTCAACATGAGTATGTGACGTGGGCTTCGGAACACGTCGCCGTGCACCAACTTCCAGCCGGAGTCCTCTTGGATATCGTCTTCCACGGCTGCTGTGCCCGAAAGATCATCGAGATTGATGTTGTCCAATCGATTGTATCTTGCGATGTCCTTGTGGAGAGCCCTCACCAATACTGTACTGACCATCCCAACCAAGAAGACGACAAAAATGGTGGAATTTATCAGCGAGAACCAGTGAATCTTGGGGTCAATGATGTGGAGGTATTTGTCCCATCGGGTTGCCCAAGCGGTGTCCGACGGACGCCAGTAAACGCTGTATGTGTAGGTGACCTTAGTCCCGCCGCTCTCATTAAGCACAACCGGGCCCGAGTTCGCGGCACAGTCAGCCTTGCCCTGACCCAGAGGTTTCGATCCGGCATACGACTGTGGCTGGACCAGGACACCAACCACGCGATATTTCGTACCTCGGAGACCCGCCTTATGATAGTCGATGATGATGTCCCAGTGATTGTGTAGAATCTTCGTACCGTCTTCTTTCACTTTGCCTAGAGGAAATCCTGGGCTTGAGAATTGTTCGTGAGTGAGCGGATCTTCCCTGAGTTCCGCAGCTGGTAGTCCATCGACCAGTAAGTTCACATTGTACGCCTCCTCTATTCTAGAGTTGACAAACTTTGCGGCCCTCTCATCAAACTCTGTGCTTTCGCAGGTCATCTTGCAGGTCTCATTTTGTCCCATGTGCAGTTCGAAAGGCGAAGTCTGGATCCGATCACCAAAGATGATACTGCCCAATGACTCCCGTACCCGCTGTGGCCCTTTCTCCGGTCGACAGAATCGGAATGCAGGGTGATAGTAGTCGTAGGAAACAACAGCATGAATTTGCTCGTCATGCCGCGAGATCGAAGGAGTCAACGCATTGACAGTCAGAGGGACTCGGTCGCCGGTTGAATAGGAGGATGGTGCTACTCCGGGGAGATAGAATGCTGTGGCATTCTTGAAGAACAGGCAGCACAGAAGTGCCGAAGAGAGCAATCGAGCCATATTTATAGGCTATCGAACGGAATGCTTGAGCCGCAGAGAAAGAAAATCGGAGAGCATGCAAGCACTCTGTATCAGAGGCGACACGAATTGCGCTCGGATGAAACTGCGTTAACTCCAACTCATGGTGCCAGCAGCTAGGTTCAGACAAACGGCTGGTGCGAAGTTCTTAGGTGTCGAACTGTCTCGAAAGTGGGATAGGGGAAGGATACTTGAATATTACGATTGATGAAGAGGTACAAGTGTCATTTCGTCTACGCTAAAAGTCGTTCAACATTTCATGCACTGCAACGGGACGCGTCTGCTCCATCGGGAGTGCAATGACGGTTTCAGCCTCATCGTTTGGGGCTTGGCACAAAGGAAGACAAAGAGACGGAGTACTCGTACACAACTCTCGCTATACTACTTTATATTTCATCGTAACGGATCTGATCTGCAGAAACATACACCCTTGTGATTTCCAGTCGGCGACTCTTTCCAGGGTTGTCTTTCTCCATTCAATCCTCGGCTGTCATCTCGCGTATTCCAGAGTCGCACACTCATCACCAGTTCCAACATCATTCGTAGAGACACCGCGGAGCTCATGCCATCAGCCACAACGCCTTGTTCTTGCATGCATTCCAAGAAGCCAGCAGACAGGGACAAACTAAGCAGCATAGGCCCAGATCATACAAGTCCGTCATACAGCGAGAGCGCGGAAACGATCGTCTCGTCTCGTTTACTTCCTTCTTTGAACTCGGCCATATCGAGGCTTCCATTCTCGTCCTTATCCATCATCCTGAAGATTTTTCTTACCCTCTTCTCAGGAGTGTCTTCATCTTCGGGGAGCTTCACCATCGATCCCACCTTGCACAAGATGGTTAGTTTGCGCAATACAAAGAGAGAGGCACCGACCCCTTACCATTTTGTAAATAGCCTCCACGATCGCCAGCATCTCATCGTAACTTATCTTGCCGTCACCATCAATGTCGTACAATTGAAACGCCCAATCCAACTTGTCTTCCATCTTGCCTCGACTGGTCACGCTGAGAGCGCAAATGAACTCCTTAAAATCAATTGTCCCACTCTTGTCCGAATCAAAGACCTTGAAGACGTAGTCTGCGAAGGAACTAGGGTCACCGAATGGGAAGAATTGTCGGTATATTTTTTGGAACTCCTCCTTTGTCAACGTGCCCGACGGGCAATCTTTCAGGAACCCTGCCAGTATGTTCAGCCGCAAGTTCAATATATATGCTCCAGATATGTCATACCCTTGTACCATTGTTGTAGTTCCTTTTTGTCAAAGTGCGTCGACTTCTGAAGTTCCTCTAGTTGTTGTGGCGACAACTTGGATTGTCTAAATGCCACTGCGAGTTAGCATATCGGTTTCAGTGCTGGCGAAAGTGCTCCTTTCATGAGCACGGTGGCCCTCACTTCTGACCCATAACGCAAGCCCAGCTTGGGCCCAACGGCCACTCGTTCGGATTATCTCAGGGCAGAGGGGCTGAGGTTGCGAGCGGCTGAGGTTGCGAGCAAGTTGCAGAGGATCAGGGGGCGATACGGACTGCCGAGTTGAATGGGGCGAGTTCAGATGAGTCCGGCGTAAGATCGAGATTTTGGGGTCTAAGGAATGGATCTATGTGCGAGGATGTTCGTGCGAAATGTCCGAGGCACAGAGTTCCAGAACAAACACGAGTTTCTGGGGTGATGGGAAGACAAAAGCAGAAGCAAGCATGCAGCCCTAGTCGCAGGCTGGAAACAATGAGTGTCACTCCGGCGCCTGAGGCTGTTAGCGGGGCGAGTTCCGAAGAATGACAAAGCCACGTTTCTCAACGGCACAGCCAGAATTATGGCCTATCTTGTGCACGAGGATATTTCGGTCTGAAACATTTGACTCTGGATGCTAACCTAACGGTATTGGTTGTTGAGCACCACATAAAGACCTCCAGCCAACTCCGTTATCGCGCCCTCTATTCTAACAGCGCCGCCTGGTTGGTGTAAAGGACGTCAACCACATTGCTGAGCTTTTCGATCGTCGCCAAAGCACCGTCGTAGCCAGCATCTCTCTCGACCTCATCATACACGATCAAGCAACCTTCGCCCTGATCTAATACACCAACAATGATCTTGTCCAGAATCATTTGAGACAATTTCCTCTCCACCTGCTGCGTGTCGAGACCGACCATCTTTGCGACGTGGTCAATCTCCACCCGACTGAATGGTTCAATGACCTTGATCAGATTCTGCTCCAGCATCGCATCGTACAACCGCCGCAGATGATTGCGGATAAAAACGTCGCTGCCCAACTCGTAGCGATAGTTCGACAATGCTTGCTCATACTCCTCAAGAGACCGGTTTGCGTGGGCTCTGGCGACGGCCTTCATTGCTTCCAAGCTCGTTCCAGCGTACTTCTGTGCCTGCTTCGAAGCTAATATAGAATTGACATCATCCACCAGATTCAACATGATCTTGCAAAGCAACATATACTGTAATGCTGAAGTGGCTCGAACTGTGTCGTCCTGGGTATGGTATCCCTCCAGCGCTTCGATGAAATAGGAAAACGCAGTATTGAAGTCTTTATCCTCGGCGTGCAGCATGCCACTCTGCATGTCCAGCCCGGCTTGCAGGAGGGGCGGGGTGTAAACCGATGCAGCAGACGTTCTCGCTGAAGTCAATGCAGCTCTGGCTTTGGCCTGGTTGGTGAGGGCGTGGTAGACCCGAGATTCCAGCAATTGCACCTCCACAAGAACCAGTTTGTCATCGAGGCGTTTGAGCTCCCGCAACAGACCATTAATCAGTGTAAGAGCGTCGTAGTAGGCTTGCTTTTGCATGTAGAGTCCAACCAATCTCGTTTCAAGGTTCTGACGAAGGAAGGATCGCTTTTCCGAGTTCGCCCAATCGATACATGATTTCGTGGTCGCAATTTGGAGTTCAAGGGTATTAGGGATGTCTGCGAGGAAATCGAGCAGTTGCCGGACTGACTGTGATCAGCAGAGTATATGAAGCGGTGTGTGTGTACATACCAAGCTTGGCTGTCTTCGCTTTTGCAAACGAGGATAATGTCGATCTGCTGGTCTTCACCAGCTCCGCGAGATCTTCTGACCGCTTGCTGTCTCTGTAGAGCTCTCCCAAGCCGGCGAGTGCATTCTCGTAACTCTGCAAAGCAGCCTGATTGGAACCTGGCGACTGTGCCAGAACCTCTCTGTAGATGCTCTCGGTTTGGGTGGGATCAGATTTGGCCAGCTTTTTGGCCTCAGCAAGTTTGGCCTCATTCGAAGGTGGAGGCGCCATGTTGAGGAAGTGGCGAAGGTGTTTGGTGATTGTCAAAAGACAGTTGGTGGATTGATTGGAGTTGTCGCCGGTTTGTAGAATTGTTCAACACAGTACGATGGGAAGGCTGCACAAGGCGACGCAGATGCAGGACACGAAAGCGGCGCGGTTGGTTGGAGAGCCCGCCAGAGCCTAACAAGCCTTCCGCGGTCTGTAGGTAGGTGGTAGGCACCATGAAATGACGCCAGGGTCCAGAAGTCCGTTACCTGACTGCGGGCACTCCTGCGACCCCACAAAAAAGTTCTCTACAACTTGAATCATTTAACACGGCAGTATTTTCTGCTTGGTAGCGAAATCTCATTACATCCATACTTCTAGTCGAGATGTCGCCGTCGACATGGTATGTTCATTCCTGCCGAGATCAATTGCCCAGCGACTAACCTCCTGACAGAAAATCAAGTCTCTGACGAGAACATCCGCGCCTCCGGGCGACGGGGCTGTTCGACAACCTCGAAACCTCGATCCTGCTCACCATCCCTTCGAACGTGCCAGAGAGTATACGAGAGCGCTCAATGCGGTCAAAATGGAACGGATGTTTGCTGCGCCATTTGTGGGCCAGTTAGGCGACGGCCATGTAGACGGAGTTTATTCCATGGCGAAGGATCCCGGTTCTCTCGAAAGATTTGCCAGCGGGAGCGGAGATGGAGTTGTAAAAGTATGGGACCTGACCAGTCGCGAGGAAGTCTGGAATACAAGAGCTCATGACAACGTTGTCAGAGGATTGTGTTGGACTCCAGAGCGAAAACTGCTTTCTTGTGCCACGGATAAAACTGTCAAGGTCTGGGATCCATACAACGGCGAGAAAAAGGGCCTTCCACTGGCAACTTACCTTGGACAAGGCGCATTCACGGATATTTCACATCATCGCGATCGTCCCACGTTTGCTGCATCTTCCAGTACAATCTCCATCTACGACCTCTCCCGGCCGTCGTCCGGCCCCAGTCAAGTGCTGCGATGGCCAACCTCTACGGACACTATCACCGCCGTTTCCTTCAATCAAACCGAAACCTCGATACTTGCTTCCGCCGCCCTCGACAGAGCGATTGTGCTCTACGATCTGCGGACATCATCACCGGTGTCAAAAGCCATCCTAAGACTCGCTTCCAATGCGATATCTTGGAATCCTATGGAAGCTTTCAATTTTGCTGCAGCAAACGAGGATCACAACATCTATATATTTGACATGCGGAAACTGGACAGGGCTCTCAATGTCTTGAAAGATCACGTGGCCGCCGTGATGGATGTTGAGTTTAGCCCGACAGGAGAAGAGTTGGTAAGCGCGTCATATGACCGGACAATCCGCTTGTGGAATAGGGATCGAGGGCATTCCCGGGATATCTACCACACCAAGCGGATGCAGCGAGTATTCTCGGTACGATTCACTGCGGACAATAAATACGTCTTATCTGGGTCGGATGACGGCAACGTGAGATTATGGAGGGTTAATGCCTCAGATCGAAGTGGAGTCAAATCAGCAAGACAACGACAGAAACTCGAATATGATCAGGCCCTGGTTCGAAGGTATGCACACATGCCAGAAATCCGGCGAATCAAACGGCACCGACATCTACCAAAGACCATCAAGAAGGCAACGGAAATTAAAGGAGAAGAACTAAAATCAATCAAGAGGAAAGAGGAGAATGTTCGGAAGCACAGCAAGAAAGGCAGCATGCCTCGCCAAAGCGAAAGAGAGAAGATGATCCTGGGGACAGAGAAATGAATGCTATATTTGAGGCTTCGGAGACGCCTCCCTCGTGAGCGTCATCCTCACAAAAGCTACAGTTCTCATTACATCTCGCACTGTCCCCAGCGTTTTGCCAAGATGGACTTGCCCCATGGGCTTATCAGAGATTGCCCTTGGTGGCGCAGAGATGAAGACGTTGCCATAGGGCGACAATGGATAAGCCACTCTCATGATGTCTACTCGACAGGACTGAGCACTGAAAAGGCAGCTTCAAGATGGAGGCCGACCCCCCTCCCGTCAGAGGCGAGTTTTACCAAGACTCAGACACTCGCCAGTCACAGGAAGGCAAGTACACCGGGTACGCCACAAAGCAAAGAATGCAAGCTAGACATCAGTTAGTAGGCCGGAACAACAATGTACTGAATTAGAGGATGGTATGGATGTCGAGGCATTAGGAAGCAGGGGAGTGTCAGCCTCACAATCAGGGTGCCACACGTAGGTACTGAACTTCTGGCCAATCACAATGCTGATTGCAGGCCAATTTTCTTCCATATAAACAACTTCAAGCACGTACTGTAATGAGACTCCAATGATTTCAATAGACTTCTGCGGTCTCAGCGTCCCCTTCGGTCTTAAGTCTGACACGGTCTACTATTCTTAACATGACGATGTGCATCTAGTGGCGTTTGCCCGCCGTCGCTGTTGCATGGTTGCACAGTGGGATCACCAGCCTGCAATACGCACATGAGCAAGAAGTATAACATGCCTCCCTTGCGCAGCAACACATCAGCCCTAGACTCATTCCTGGCCGAGATTATCGCCAGCGTCCGAAACAAAAATGGGGAGCGCATCACCGACCTCATCCAGCTCGACTTTGACAGCTTGTCTCCAGATCGACAAAAGCCATACGCCGATTTGAACCAGGAGCTGAACCGCAATTTTCCTGCGGCGAACGACGCGGGACTCATTGCGCAGTGCAAGAAGGCGCTGCCTCACGAGGAATTTGGGACGTTCAGCACCACCTTTTCCGAGAGCATCATCCAGTATTTTCGCTACCTTCGGGACTTCACGACGGCAGACAATCAGGCCAAAGCGTCCAAAATACGGCAATTGACGAGGTGAGCTTTTCTGATCCTGTAGACACCGTCAAAGAAGGGTGCACACTGACCAAAGCTTGCAGTCAGTGTGTCACCGCACTCGGAGACTCGAAGTATGGGGTGATCATGATCCCTATTGTCCTCTCATTCTCGCGGACGCTCTCGGTGGTTGCCACGAACTTGGACCGAAACCCTGCTTTGATCCGAAACTTGAACAGCAATCTTCCCGCCACTCAGGACACAGAAGGCGCTCCAGGAAAAGTCAGCTTCGTCGAAGATGCGGCGAATGTGCTCCGAGATGCGTTTATCAAATGCCTAGCGGGCAGTCCGGGCGTGCAACGCACAACCAGGCCGTCTCCGGACGACAAGCGCGTGGGCATCTACCTGACAGCCAACTCGTGCCTCAAGCTTCTGACACAATGTCGCAAATTGCGGAATGCACAGCAGATGTTCTCCAGTATCGATGCGCAGTCTCCCCCTTTGTCCTACTATCCTGCAGCGCAGCGGGTCACCTATCTTTACTATCTGGGACGGTACCATTTTGCCAACAACCATTTCCGCCGTGCGCAGGCCGTTCTACAGAAAGCATACGAGCAATGTCACCGGCAAGCCATCAAACATCGAAGACTGATCCTGACCTATCTGATGGCGGCCAATATCTGTCTCGGCCGCTTTCCTTCGGCGGCCTTGCTTGCCCGACCGGAAGCGTCTGAAGTCGGGGTAAAATTTGTACCTCTCTGCAAAACCATCCAAAGCGGCGATCTGGGACAATTCCACCAATATCTGGATTTAGACAGCGACTCGGGTCAATGGTTTTTGAAGAGGTCGGTGCTGCTTCAATTGCAGGACCGTTGTGAGATGATTGTTTGGAGGAGCCTTATCCGCAAAACATTCCTTCTGAGCGGATATATGGGCGAAGAGAAGAAGGTCCCTTTTCTCAGATTATATTATGTCCGTCACGCCGCCTCCTGGGCCCTAAAAAGACTGAAAGGCAACCGGACCTTCAGCGCCGAGGACTACGTCGATCCGGAATTTGCAGATGTCGATACAGCAATCATCGAGACGGGATTCGACCCCGAAAGCGGGCAATACCTAGACGAGTACATCGGGCAGCATGTGCCAGTTGTTGACGAAAATGAAGACCGGCCTACGATAGCGGAGGTAGAATCCGTGGTTCTGAGTTTGATCCAGCAAGGTTTACTAAGGGGCTTTGCCCTCCATACGAACCCTCGGTTTGCAATCCCAGGAAGCCAAAAGGCTGGAGGGCCGATGCGGGCAGGTTTTCCTCCCGCCTGGAGCGTCATCAAGAGTCAAGAGAGCACAGACGCGGTGCCCGGCTTGGTCGAGGAAGCCAATCTGGGTTCGGAGGGAGGGAGGGTCGTCCGGATTTTCGGAGCTAGGCCAGCCGGATCGTGAGCGTGAGCGGTTGCCTTTCGCGTCGTGGTCACACAGCTCGTAAAGACCTGATGTCAATCTTGTTCTTGCCTTGCCTTGTCTCGCGAGAGCTACGACTCGATTGCGAGGTGGCGACGAAGAACCGCGCAGTAGTTTAGAGAGGAAAGCCTGCATGAGCGTCCCTCTCTCCCATGCCATGGAGTTCGTAGCTAGGTACGAGTTCGTAGTAGCATCACGGACAAAAAGCCATGCGTCCCTTTTCCAGGCTACCGTACCAAGACATGTCATTGTCATGGCGACATAAATGCCTCAGCTTCCGCCGCGCGACAAGCTGAGCGGGACAGCAAGGCAGACCGTCGCCTTGCAAGGATAGGCAACAGGCGACATCCGTCCAAGCTGGAGCGGATTAGGATCCGATCGAACGAGGCTGAGCAGCAATAAGTACATGACAGTAGTAGTAGGTAGTGAAGACAGACGGTGCGCGCCCTTACCATGACTAGGTATGTACTTACTTCCTACCTAGTACTTAGTGATGCTGGGTGGCTGTGCACGGCGGCTGGCCCCAGGACCACTGTAGAGTTGCTCCATGGTCGCGTGCTGCAACACGTTCTGGCGATTGGGTGAAGCAAGCCACCCTTGTTCCCTGTTGGCTCTTACACCTGACGCAAAGTGATGCTTGCTGGTCTGGAGAAGGATGTGCGGAATCAACGGCTAAAAACAGCATTACAGCATTCCGTCCTCGCAATTGACTCACGAGGAACAGTCGAATCGCTCCAGAGCCGACACCATATCATACAGGAGCTATGTATAACTACCATCCTGCCACCTCCTTACCGCCAAGCACGGAGGCCATCTGATCGAAGCCTTTACTCCTCCCCGCCCTCCATTTTCAATCAGGTATGATCTGACATCAACGGCAGTACTCCATACACGTTCACTCGAGTTTACTCGGCCATATAAACCATGGCACTCCTCAATCGTTAAACCGCTTCAGAGAGGCCGTTCTCCCTTCTCCACTCCACCTTCGAAGTTGCGTGTTACCATCCATCGCAGAAGACCGTACCCATGTCCGGGGTCGAGATTGGAATTGCTGTGATCGGGGCGGTAGCAGCCTTGATCACGGCGTATAAAGATGCAGGGGGCATTGTTCGAAACATAAAAGAACGCCGCAAAGCCAGAGGCGGCTTGCCTCCGAGTGTCGCCCTGCAGGAATCCCTCGATGAAGGATACCAGGAGATTGAAAAGATCACTGCGAAGGGCGTAAAGCGGTTTGGATCTGGGTTCGAACAAGGTGATGGTAAACAGCCCCTACCTGCCTGCCGAGTTATACACTTGCCCTTCACTAAATGCCGCAGACATCGCACATCGAGCTCTGCAAAGCCTTACAATTGAGGTCCAGGCGTCTTTGCTCCGTCATCTGACTCTAGCCAGCAAAGATGATACTGTCACCGACTTCGAGGCATGCATCGATTCGGCCATTGAAGCACGCTTGAAAGCAGTCACCATCCTCAATGAACTATACTTACGCCAGCAGAAACGGGCCAGCCTCCTTGCCGAGCCTGAAGTCGGCGGTGCAGCGACATTGATCGACGAGCCCAGGGAACTCAATCAAACAGGGCGCAGAGAGTCAAGCTCCCACAACAGCAACGTCGTTCTGGGGAGTGAAACACAATTACCCAGTCCCGCTATAATGCGGAGGTCTTCCTGGAACCTTCTCAGGAACTTACATCGCAGCCCGTCGGGAGACCAGACCAGGGAAGACGCATCGACTTCTTCAATGGCGAGGAACTTCTCATTCAGTTTCACGACCCCTACTCTGACACCACGCACGACCATGTCGACTTCCCCGAGATCGTGGGCTGACCACCGCCAGTCGCAAATGTTGACTCCGCCCATCAGCCCAGTGTCAACGGACCTGTTTCCAGACGCCCTCGAAACCGCGGGATTCTGTATAGGAGCATCATATGTTCAGCAAGGGGTATATGAGAAGTCCGTGCAAGTCTCGATGAAGAATCTAGAATGGTCATGCCATTGCCGGAAATGTCCGTTCGCGACGCCGGCCGATCGTGACGAGCGTGGTCGACCGCAATTTGATGACAGAGTATACACAACTAACAAGTTGCGTTTTCGATCACTGCTTCTATTCAAGTCTCACCTAGCGTCAAGTCAGAGGAAGAGACGGCTGTACAAGTGCCTGATCTGTGTGTTGGCCGGAGATTCTTCCTCTACGTATGAGGGAGAGCACCCTCTATTTGAGCACATTTCCCATCACTCGGGAGGCGCATTGGGAGAGGTTGGACTGTGTGGCCCAATCTGTCTTGAACCGAGCGGGGCAAGAGTTGGGTCGGAAGGGACATTCGACCTCTGTTTCTCGAACAGCTCGAGGTTCTCGCTCCCTCCAAGTGCGATCGAGCTTGACGGGCCGGAGACATTGGACGAGGATTGTGTGGAGGGTTGGGATGAGGACGAGGTGTTTAAGAACCAATGGGTGGATGAAGGCCGAAGGTGAATCATCGAGGGTGTCTGCTCTCTGGAAGCTTCATTGTGAGGGCGGTTGGTCTGAGACAGCCGCGAGTGGTGTAACCTATGGCATATTGCATTCTTTGTCCATGTGTCACGCGTGACAGAGCAGCAATGGAAGATGAGAAGGCTGAAATACTCTCTGTACAGTGCAGTGTTCCCCCTCTAGGTGCCCTCTACTCCGTAGATGTTGCAGATCGGTAGAAGCTTCGTGGCACACACATGTGGCACGATGTGGCCTGCCTCGGCACGTGACACCCTCGGTGGGAGACGACTACTACGCATTAGAACTAGTATCTGTACCTCTGAGAGTCTGAGTCCGGAGTAACGTGCAAATCAATCCGCATCAACCCAACCACGCCATCCAGATTCCACCGGCTTCTCTTATCTCTGACTAGAGGCGCCCTTAGTGCTGCACCAGGGGAGCCGCGGCAGAAGCAATACTGGCGTTCTGTGGGCATTGGACCACTCGTGATTGCGCACTCTCCACCTGTCACGGAAGCCGCCGACGCGCACGATGGCCAACCAGTCCAACCACCCAGCGGTCTTGTCGTCTTCTCGGCCCCTCAGGCCCGAGTCCACGTTGGTCGCCTGCGCCCGTCCACGGCCCTGGAACACTGATAACGACGAACCACTCGACCCCTAGCCGGTCCAACCCTCGTCCAACCCTCCCAGTTTTCACCAGCAGAGCCAACGAGGTCGGCGCATTGCCCCAGTCGAGGCTTGCTGGTGCCCACTTGGCCTCGCCTCACCGTCGTCCCATCCTCCTATCATGCGCCATCACCATGTCCGCTCTATCAGTTCCCACCACCACCGGCTTTCCAACGCTTGCAAGAGGCCTGCTCTCGCATAGCCTGCCAGGCTCGCCTACTCGGTTATGGCGAGACACTCCAACCTGCCCATCTCGCTGCCATCCTACCTCACCTCCATGAAACCATTGCCTGGACAGACTGTCATGTTCGTATTCGGCCAGTGCTCGTGTCCTTCCATCCTCCGGCACTCAAATCGGTGACTGCGCTTTGCTTCTGAGGCCCCACAAGCCAGAGAAATTGAAAGAGGAGGCACATACACTGTTTCGCAAGGTCCTGCGATCGACCGACTGTCTTGCAACCTTGCCCCGACCGTCCATGGCCTCTATACGCCATCAAACAAGACATCCGCCCGACAAGAGCGCTTGAGCCATGAACTGCCTCCTGAAGAACCTCGAATAAAGCAAACCATCCTCCCTTCGATCCGACGACATGGCGCGTGTCCAAATCCTGCAGACGCGCATGTATCACCATGAGCCCCCGGCTCTCCAGGACGAGTTGGACATGAATCCCACCCTGATAGTGTCTTGGTGGTGTACATTGTTCGCCCTGACGGCCATCTTGATTCGGCTGTTCGGTCGGTGGGTGCGCACGGAACGATTGTTCCGAGAAGACAAGATCATGTTCTACAGCATCATTCCGCTACTGATTCGCATGGCCTTTGTCCATGTCATCTTGCTCTGGGGAACCAACAACACCCAGGTCGAGGGACTGACGCGTCTCGACATTCGTCATCGTGAGATAGGAAGTAAATTGGTCCTGGTTGCGCGCATCTTTTATGCCGCCTTCATCTGGGTGGCCAAACTCACCGTCCTCGAATTCCTCAAGCGTCTGATCGGAAAATCGTGGGCCAAGTCCTACGAAATCGGTCTGCGAATGATATATGGCTTCCTGATTGTCACCTATGTCGGAGTCGTCATCGCCACTCTCGCCGAGTGTCAACCCTTCGCACATTACTGGCAGGTGACCCCAGATCCGGGCCCCAAGTGTCGAGAAGGGTTGGTGCAATTGATTGTCATGGGAGTCTGTGACATGGTCACCGACATTGTTTTGATCGTCTTTCCTATTCCACTTGTTTTGCAGTCCTCAATGCGTTTCACCAAGAAAATATCACTCGTCTTGCTCTTCCTGCTGTCCGTCATCCTGATCGCCATCACCGCCTATCGAATCCCTTCCACCATTTCTCGCCGTTCCTCACAGCAATATCGATCGCTGTTGGCATCTCTGGAGATTCTGGCCGCGGCGGGCGTCTCGAATGCCATTGCGATTGGCAGTTTTATCCGCGACAAAGGAGTCAAGAAGGCCAAATTCCGAATCATGTCCATGGACGAAACCAGCTCCATCGGGCGCACCCCTACCCGATCGCGAACTCGATCCCTGACACATCATGTTTGGGGATCCGACGAAGACCTGGCCAGGGGTGTGGGCGTATCATTACCGCCTCCATTGCGACACGGTTCTACACTGGAACAATTTCCCCGTCCGGCCGAAGTTGCGTTGCCCAACCACACCAGGGATCTTGAGGCTGGTCACGCACATGACAACTCGACATTCAGTTCGAGGTGGAATTTTGCAGAAGCATCACGGTCGCGAGGGAGAAGGTCCGTGGACAGCATGACCAGCGGGTCCACCGACATCAAGCTCGATGATTTGAACCATCAATTGGACGCCCCGGCCAGCCCCGGATATACGGAACCGGATACACCAAGCAAGATGGGATTCTTTGATGTTGGCGGACTGGTTGATAGGCCAGTTGACGGGTCGCCGTCTTCCCTGTCCCGGCAAGCATCCGTCATCGAATCGACGCGCCGACTTTCTCAACCGAATTATCCGGCAACCCGATCTGGATCCAAAGCTTTTCTGTCCGACATTGGAGGGCTCCTTTCGAGGCACGCGCATATCCGCGAAGAAGACGAAATTCGGTCCCCGTCTATCTCGGTCGGCCGAAAACGCAGCAGCCCGGCCCGGTCTCCCATGAGATTGGAGAGCAGGAAAGTGTCACGGAATAGCCGATTTCCTTCGCAGCAAGAGGATGAAGATTCACCACCGCAACCCAGCGGGCCGGATGATTTGACTTTCTCCGATGCTGGTGGCTTGTTGCGACCATAGACACAGATACCCATTGGTTGTGTTTGATTTTGGTATGCTATGCTATGCTAGGCGAGGCGATGCGTGACGTGGATTTGGAGCGAATGGAGAAGCGAGCTATGGATTGCTTTTTGGGTTTGGTTGCTGTTTTTGCATATACCATAGCGATGGCGCTGGAGGATCTCTGTCTGTTCAAATTTGAATTGCGCCGTACAGTGATGGCCGGTCTGGTATGGCAGGGGGAATGATGACGATGGGCAGGAATGGGGAATGGATAATGAATCAGAGAAGAATAGTCTCAGAAACAGATCATACTGTTGGCCCCTTTTGTCGAGATAATTGATGTGTGTCTGATTCCCGTCTAGATCTGGAGACATGGCCCGTCGTCTTTCATCATTCTACACGGTACGGAGTACATGTCGAACGCACGGCATTTTAGGGGTTTAGGTACATGTATCATGTACGGATACGGAGGACATATAATCCTTTTCCAAGCCGCCACCACCGAGTCTCTCATGCACGTGATCCCAATTTAAAGGTATCACGTAGGTGCGTATATTACGACTAACGACTCAACAGGTGTCAGACACCACCAACACTAATTAGACCACGCACCGAGCATTCTCGTACAGTCTAATTTATAACAGTATGACTCTGATCTGCTGCTCTACCAAAAAACCATCACTTGGCTCCGGTCGGGCGCCGCCTTGGGCAATCACTGACTTTCTCGCTGGTCTGGTACCGGCGCCCTATTGGCCCGCTGCAACTCCCTGGTGCCCCTATTCTGGATAAGCTGTAAGCCACACTCACACTCTTGAATCGGATCTGGGTAGGTATCCCTCTTCCTCACCATCCTATGGCTTTCCGTTGCGCGTTGCCCGATATCTATACTACAGGCAGAGAAAGAATTTTCTACAGCACGAGTAGGGATCCATTCGTCAGAGAAAAGAAAATATTTCTACAGTACGACTACCTTAGGGATCCATTCGTCAGAGAAGATATTTCAACAGTACGACTAGGGATCCCGTAGACTGTGCTGTGCGCCCCGAGTCATTCATCAGACTTTGCATTGGGCACAAGGATACGAAGCCGCTTTCTCCTATGGCACAACGATGCGAGGCCGCTCTCTCCGATGGCTCTGTGATACGAAGCCGTTCTCTCCTATGGCTCTGTCCACTTCGGTGAACCTTACCAGAGTTTGCACAGGGCGTCGCGATGACAAGGACTTCATGTGGAATCCATCGAACCTTGACGGCGAAGACAAGGCCTTCCTTCATGTGGAATCTATCGAACCTTGACGGTGAAGACAAGGACTTCCTTCATGTGGAATCCCGAACCTTGACGGCGAAGAGGATCTCGTTCGGTCGACCGCAGAGGTATAAGTATCGTCTTCGGCCGTTGCTTTTCTTCTTTCTCGTTATGTATACACATCATCTCATCTCATCTCATCTCATCACTTTGCTTACCTTGGCCCCAAAGCCCTTGTGTGAGAGATAATAGATATATCTCATCCTCATCCTCTTCCTCTTTACTTCACTTCACTTCCAGCAACCGGGATCCCACAACACATATATCCTACGCACCTTCGACTTACTTGCCACGCTTTCGACTTGTCACACTTTCGACTTGTCACACTTTCGACCTACTTGCCACACCCCCGGCACACACACCCCCCCTCAACTAAGAAGTTCTCCGAACTTGAAGCGATAGATTCTCGTGGGTTGACTTCCCTCTTCACGTACGTAGATATGATGACCAACACCTAGGCTCAGATCAGTTGCTATCGATCGTCGAGATGAAGGCCTTCACTCCTCTCGGCTTGGCTCCTGTCGTCATTGCTCCGCTGCTGTGGTTCTCCAGTCTCCCTACCCTCGTCACGGCTCGCCCTGCCGTCGCTATCGTCGACCCTCTCTCTGTCACTATCACTGCCCCTGTCGCCGCTGCCGGGGCCTCCGTGGCCGTGGTCGGCCCGACCGCCATCTCGCTGAGTGATCGGGGAGTTGGGCCCGAGAACGCACGGGAGCTTGAAATTGAGTTGGACCAACATCACAACTTGACCTCTACACAAGAACGCAGGGAGCTTCAAATTGAGTTGGCCCAACATCACAACTTGACCTCTACACAAAAACGCAGTGTAGAAGACGGCACCGATGAAGAAGACTACGAGGACGACGAAGACGACGAAGACGACGACGAAGACTACGAAGACGAAGACGACGAAGACGAAGACGACGAAGATGGAGCCGACTACATCAAGGATCTCGCCAAGGATTGGCCCAAAGTGATGAAATTCTTCATGGGAGATGCCGATGATCATCCCGTCGCCCCCGCTTCCGGTGCTCAGGGTTCTCCTCAGCCTCTTGATGCGGCCGCTCACGCCTCCGACGAGGACTTCGACGCGGCCGAGGTGGACAGCATGTTTAACATGACGCAGCTTCCCTCAACCGCAAACGTGCTCTTCATCAGCCCCAAACTAGGCCGCTCAACCCACAAGTTCCTGATCGACCTGATGAGCCACCTCAACCAGATCGACTTTGATGGAAAGACCATCCCGGCTATTCTGCAGAATCCACCTGCCTGGGCGACCGCGCATGAGACCATGCACGAGGCTGAGACTGAGACCGAGCCACCCACGGCCGAAACGGACGACCAAGACAACGCAGAGGCAGAGGCGGCAGTCAACAAGAGATGGGTGGTGCCGGCGACAGCATCCGGGCTTACCACCATGGGCAAGAGTGGCTCTAAGTGAGCTAGCTGCTCACAGCATCCGGGCTTACCACCATGGGCAAGAGTGTAGTTTAGATGAAGACGAGGAGAGAGTGGCTCCAAGTAAGCTGCTCAGGTTAGATGAGGACGAGCGCTCTGAGGAGAGAGTGGCTTTAAGTGAGCTACTCACAGCATCCGGGTTTACCACCATGGGCAAGAGTGCAGGTTAGATGAGGACAAGCACTCCGAAGAGAGAGGAGACTTAAGCCACCGGCCGAACCGGAAACCAATCACGGTCCAAGACAACGCAGAGGCAGAGGCAGAGGCAGAGGCGCCAGTCAACAAGAGATGGGTGGTGCTGGTGCCGGCGACAGCATCCGGCTTTGGGTTACCATCATGGGCTCTTGAGTGGCTCCAAGTGAGCAGTTGACTTGAGGGAGGACAAGCACGTCTTGATTCCAGCAGCGACTGGTACCGTACGTACCTTGGGTACACCTTAGGTACATTACATAGTCGACCTATGTATGGCTCATTAGACCTTTGAGCTCAGAGCTTAGAGCTTAGAGCTTAGTGCATCAGTGAGGCGTGGGTCTTAGACACTCGCACGTGCTTGTTCAATCAACCATCTTGACCATCAAAACTCTCGTCCAAAGCGACCGTTGAGAGACTCCCATTCTTGAATCAGATTCCTGACGCCGTCACCAGTCGCTGCTCTTTCTCTCTGCGCGAGCTGCGTTCCGTCATTATGATCGTGATGGTGATCGACGACCAGATCGTTCCCATGACTTCCATTCTGGTTCATCCCATGACTTCCGTAGTGGTTCATCCCACCACTTTCATTCTGGTTCATCCCATGACTTCCGTAGTGGTTCATCCCATCGCGGTTCATCCCATCACGTCCATGTTGGAACGTCTCGTCCTCGTCGTCAGAGTAGACGCTCACCGAGCCGCGTGGCTGTGAGAGCGGCAGAGGGTCGAAAGAAGGGAAGAGTTCCGTCGTGGTTGGGAAAAATGAAGCACCAGCGGTAGTGGTTGTATCCAGACCAGGTCCGGTTCTTGAAGGCATCGATATCGGTGTCGCTGCCGAAGAAAGGCCGTGGCCGCGCTGGATCCTGTCCTGTATACCCTTATGTTCGCGGTCACGACCACAGTCGCCACTCAGGTCTACAGACTCGAAGGTGTTGTTGTTTTCCTCTTGATGGGCACGAGGCCGAGGCCGAGCCAGAGCCTGGACGGGAGATCGGGGTGGAGATGGCAGATCAGCAGTGATATCCTCTGCATCGTTGTCGTTTATGGTGATTCTCGGGTTCTGAACACGTCGGACGTGCTCGTGCGCGTGTGCATGTGGCTCAGCGACCATCTGTTCCGGTTCGGGGGAATCGTGCGGCGAAACTGAATAATGGTGTTGGTAGGGAGATGGTTCCGACTCTGAATGGTTTGGATGATGAGTTACTTCCAACTCCGAATGGTCTAGACGATGTTTTGGCTCCGATGCCTCATATTGATACTGATATTCATGGCGAAGTGGGCTGGGACTGCCAGGAGCCATGTCGCGCGGATGTTGAATCGGATGAGGAAGCAACACCGAGGACTGCCGGCGGGAACTGTAGTCGCTGCTGGTGGTTTGGTACGAGTTTCGGGCCGAAGTCGGTGGTGCTAGGTGGTCGAGGCGCTGTCGGGACGGGGACGAGGACTCGACGTAGGGGTTGTCAAGGTTATAGAAGTATTCTAGGCCACTGTGGTCTTCGACCGGCTGGACGTCGCTCTATGGCAGAATCAGTCATTTGGTCTGCCACGTAGATGGATGTTGAGGAGGACAACAGGCGTATGTTTTCCAACGAAAATAAAGAGAAGGTTCTTCGCCATTTAGACTCAGACGGAGATTTCTCTTCTCTACTTTCCTTTTTGTTTTCTTTCCGCAATCACAACAAAAAAAAAGCCCAAAGAAGCAATGCTCACTTACCTGTTCTCCGGATGCTGATCCCGACGGTGAAGTATTGTCACCACCACTGCTGCTCCATTCATCCCAGGTTCGAGTCTTGCCAGTCCTTCCCGTGAGCATGGACGGCGCTTTGAGTTCTCCAATCTCGATTCTGGCCTGTCTGCCCCTTTCCCACGCATACATGTTGTTGATCCATCTGACTTCTTTCATGCGTGCATTCTGCGCCGCAGAACGAGGCCGGTTGGGGTTGAAGACATTTGCGCCGCTTTGGTCCGCCTCGTACTCGAGGCTTGCCGATCGAGTGCCATCACCATCCTTATTACTACGACAGTAGCGACAGACACTGGCGATGATGATGATGACTGCAAACGCGGCCAGGATCACGATTCCAACAAGGAGAGCGGGTGAGATGGCGAGCGTGGGTTGAGATGTAGATGCAGATGCAGATGCCTGGTCGTTTTGTTGAGCTGGGCTCGGTGCTGGGATCGGCGCCATCTCTGTGAGAGTGAGGGAGGTTCTCTGAGAGCTGGAATCAATGGCAGTTAGTACTGGATGGAAACGTAGTACAATCAACCAGCTAACATACCTAACGTGTCATTACTAGTGGCAAGGCAATATGTGCGCGCACATACAAGTAACCAGTCAGAACTGAATGTCCGTGGTGCTCTCGTGCGGGTGCCTTCACGGGCACAACGAAGCCAACCGGCAGTCTGTGCCTCGATCTTTGACAACGGTAAGTCGTCGTAGAATATGCCGTGTTCGTGAGCTCCTCGCCGGCGTTCATACCATGTCAGGTTGACAGGACGCAGCAAGGACCATGGTGTAATAAGAGCAGGAAAATAGTAAGGTCGACTAAAAGCCGCGCGTGAAGTGCCAGTAAAGATAGACCAAGGTCAGGTCGCGTGCGGCAGACAGTGAATCCTGCCATGATAAACAAAGCTCAGGCGGACTCCAGCTTCACCCGGGGGTGGCGGCAGAATGCAGCAAAGTCTTTTCCTGGCTCTCATGTAGTCAAGGGGGCGGCAGAATGCAGACAGTCCTTTCGAACGCAAACGTAAAGGCAAAGGCAAATGTAAATGCGTGCAACTTCAACTTCAACTTTGCCGATTCTGTTGGCTGGTCACGGTTTCTAATTCCTCCTCAGCTGGAGTGTCGCCAGCTCCCGCGTGCATGATCTTGATCTTGTAATCCACTCGGCACATCTCTTCTCGCCGTATCCAACAGGGAAGTCGTCGGGAGGCTATCCGAGACGAAACAGTATGTGTAGATGGCCACGTGGGCCGGGCCAGAGTCCTGTCAGTGTCAGTGTCTGGCCTGGTCGACCCTTTCGGTCGAGGACTGGCATGGCCGACTTTGCAATTCGACTGGTTCTGATCTCCATCCCGCGGTATCTGGTCTGGTCTCCGAGCCTTCACGGCCCAGCTGAACGTCAATTCGACCCTGCTGAGCATGCTCCTTCACAAGTAGACCCAGTGATGCAGCAAATGGAGGGACGCCTCTCTGAAATGTGGTCGGCTATTCTTGCCCTTTTGCAGTTTGCTCTCGTCGGCTAACGCCCCTGGACGCTCTTCAGCCTTGGCCGTTACGTACTGCATCTGCCGGCCCTAAGGCCCCTTTTTTCTCTACGCCGATGGATCGTGGACCAGTTCCAGCCCTTCCAAGTCCGTCAAGCTCATCATGTTTGCATTACTAGCTATAGCACACTCTGCAACTCGCTACGGTGCTGTGAAGCTACATACAACACGCACTCATGAGCCCCGAGGATCCCGACCTGACTCAACGGATTATCCACGCACGCAAGCAGGTACGTCCCAGGTACTCTGTACATCACTCGTCCCCCGTCAGCCCCTCTTCCATCACCACATTTACAGGGTAGTGGCTTTATTCCCTTTCAACCATGCAACCACTTTGTCCACCTCTGCAGCTCCTTCCTTCCCTCCGTCAAATACCTTGTTCATCGAGTGGCTGAGATTACGCAGTGCTTTCATCGTTGCATCGTCATCAAACCTTTCGTGGTGTACATCGAAGAGTGCTTTCATCGATGCCTGACAGGTGTTCATGTCCCTCCTGGAATCTTCCAGCTTGACCTTGACCAGAAGTAGCTGCTTGATGATCGTGGCTGCTGCGGTCGTTGTCGAAATTACAGGGGTCGGCTGTGTGGGGAGGTCTCTGACGACTTTAGCATTGGAGCGTTTGATACCAGCCGAGTCTCGGGCTTTAGTGGCTCTTGCTGCCATGGTAGCCGGCGTGGTGCCTGAGTGATGGCTGTTAACCTTCACGGTTGTTGGAGAAGCTGTAAGTTGACCGAGATCGCTGACCGAGATCTTTTGCCGCTTTGGCCCGCTGATTGAGGTGTTGCCCGTATTCATCATGATCTCATCATCGGATGACGACAGGTCTATCAAGTTGTCTTCCATCCTGCTCTTCAGGTTCCGCTTCCTCATCAAAGGCGGGATAGTATGCATTTCTGGCTTTACTGAGCTGTCGAGGATTTGTTTCTGGGCCATGGCTTTCCTTTTTCTCTTTGTGTTGGTATTATCTCCTATTCCGCTCGGCCGGTATCTGTCGGGGTAGAAGGGATGCTGTGGCATAGAGACTGTATTGACTTGACCACCACCTACTCGAAATATCATTTTCTTCACTGCCCATATGAGGTTGAACAAAGCTTCATGCTTGAACGTGTTGAAACCTGCTGTGGATGCGGCATCGGCAACTTCTAGTTCGAATCCGGCCAGTTCGATGGCTTGAGTGAGTCAGTATTACCACCAGATGCAAGGGAAATGACAATGCTCATACTTCCCTGGTACAGCGCGCTAACGCCAGTAATCCTGTGCTCATACCAGCAAGCGGTACCATGTTCACAGTACCCAAGGCTTTTCCATTTCAGGCAAGTACCAGGTTGCCAAAAATGACTGGCCATTTGTCCTGTATCCCAGTGAGCGTAGGGACAAATGTTGCGGCCGAAGGCGTCGTGGTTTGGGCAAGCCGGGCCGTAAGCGAAGTATCGACAAGTGTAATGCTTATCGATCGCATTGAAAGCCATACTGATGGACAAGAGGCAAGGTCAAAAACGATGAGGCATGGGTGGCCGAAAAAATGGCAGCCAGACGGAGATGGGTAACAGGTACAGGTTGCACCTTGTGTTGGTAGAGAAGTCAACTAACAAGGGTAATGTGAGGTCAGCAGGGCATGATGGTAAGTAGAAATGCTGAAGGGAAGAACATGAGAACGATAAATCGACCCGTGCGGACGAGCCAAGCTAGGCAGACGACGGCGAGGGAAGGTACGGCAACTGCAGGCAGCAGGTGAACAAGAAGTACCCATTTGAAAAATCATGCAGGTCTAGCTAGGTATCAACGTAATAAATCATAAGTGTCGTCTGATCATATCCAGTGGTTCCTATCACTTCTCACTGCCCACTTCCCACTTCTCTTCTGCATCTCATTCTCATCCCACCGTGCCTGACACCGACCCTCCTATGCTCTTAGTTGGACGCTCGACGCTTCAACGACTTCAACCCTGTCTTTACACTGTCTGTCTGCGTCCGCAACTTCATCAAGACATAGGCTGCTTTGGTCTCGTTGAACCCCCTTGATGATCTCTTTCTACCTCTCATATCCACCTTGGGCCCTTCCGAGTCATCTGAGCCGGCGTCGTAGTATTCGTCGATATCCATGCGCTCTGCCTGCGATTTGGGAGAAACTCCCTCGGTCGAGAACACCTCACGAGCACCAGCCGCACTTTTCCCACCATTCGCCGTCGTCGCGTTGAGCGCTGGGTATAGTAGTTTTCGCGGTGGTGGCAGGAGATCAAGAGGCGTATGTGAACGTGGAATATTTGCCGCAGCCCGCCCTCTGCGGGAGGTACCGTGAGGGGAGTCCGAACGGGTGGTACTTGCAGGCGACCATGGATTGGTGAACGAGATCTTTGGGGCCGGAGAACGAGGAGTGTTGACTGCGGACCAAGGGTCACTGAAAGCAATTTGTGGGGAAGGCGAAGAGAGTTCATATTTGTCTTCACAACCCGAATCAGTGGAGTATTCTCTCCGTGTGTCGTTGACCTTGAGTGTCTTTGGCAAAAGCTTCTTGACCTGAGATTGAAACGGCGGTGTCTGGGGCGTCTGTGGACTTGGTATGCTGGATGAAGAGGTGATGGCTTCGTGAAGCTCCAACTCGCGGTAGAGCTGAGCCTGCGCCGCACATCGCTTGGTGATTTCGGGATCGATCTGCATGGATCTGAAGTTCTCGGAGTCGGGATGGAGACACATGTCGGGAAAGTCTTTGCCAAAGACGGGAGTCAGGGCATAGCGAATGTGGAAGCAGAACGTTGCTGCAACTGCCTTGGCTGCCTCAAATGGTATCCAATATCCTGGGAGCAGATCAGTGTCTGCGTGTCTCAGAGAAACGAGGGACAAGTGCCATACCTTGAGCGACCAGAGCTCCTCCGGTGATGCTATGGCATATCTCCTTCAATCCTACATTTCGGGAGAGCATTTTCGCGGGTGTTGTCTAGGCTGGGTCAGATCACATCCTTCATCGCCATGGGGTCATTCATTCTCTTTCAGCCGCACCTTGGAGTAGTTTCCGCACTTGAACAAGGGTGTTGTTCGGACCAGTCCAATGTTATAATCCCACAGCATCGTGTATTGGACGGAGTCTCCCGGAATCTTGAACTGATACTGAAAGACTGGCCACGGTTAGCAGGCAGACAACTGGATCGTGATCCTGTTCACGTACCTTCAAAGCTCTCTCTACCGGTCTTCTCCAGGTACAGCTTCTTTTCGCTGTTGTAAGGAATGTGCCTCGGGTAGGAAGCTATGTTGCCGACAGGATAGACCTCGTACATGCGGTGTTTCGCCGCAAGCACTTCGTCTTGATCTTCGTATGGTGGATATCGACATTCGCCTCGGATGGTGCCAGGCTTGAAGACTGCGGCATCCTTGCAGATCTTCTGTTTCTTTCGGTTTGGCTTCTGGTGGAAGTCTGCTCCAGCATCAGAGTAGGCCGAGGTTTGACTGTCGTGGGTGGAAGGGTCGTCTCTGCTTTCGTCGTTGCTGTCTTGGTTCTTGTCGTCTACCATCGGATTGAGAAGAGAGCGAATGGCAGCCATGGTCAAATCAAGGTATCCCGACACGAGAGATGCCGCAAAAGTCGTATGCGTATGTTGGAGGAAGCCTCGTTAATGTAGTCTTTCTGGAGTCAAACCAACCGCTGGATTCAACTGGCAAACATCAATCTGCAAATCCAGTTGAAAACAAAGCTGGACTCCTGGTAAAATACACAGTGCTCCCAAGATTGAATGGAAGACCTGCACTAGGATCTTTATCATCAAAGGGACAAGATCAAAGGCAGTGTCTGGTCTTTGAGCTCATGCAACCACATCTGCTGCTAAAGTAGGTAGCCAGCCTGGCCCAGAGGATGGACCATGCCGCCGCTTCGATCGTCTTCTTGGACGAATCGGAGTAAGGGCTATTTTGCATTCGACCGGCATCTTGGACAAGCGGTGAAGAGTCAACATATCTGACGACGAACATGCCTGGCATGGTTGGCTTTTTCCAGGGAGCACGGACAAACATCAGAGATGCGTTGGGATCGAGCAGACATTACGCATGCTGGGAGGGCCTCAAGGTCGCCCTCGACTGTTCGGATTCCCGTAGCAAGATTCGCATTCTGTATAATCATTTGTTTCCTGTGGTGGTTGTCTGCTCCAGGAAACAAGAGTCAGTTTTCCGGTTGCTGAAGCCGGCGGCCAACATGCAGCTTGCCCTCCACCGCACCGTTGTCACAAGGGAAATCCATCCAGCCGCGGTGCAGGCCTGAACCCCTCCGCCTGAAACCAATAAGAGATGGTTGAGCATGAAATTTCCTTACCTTCGACGTGTGCCTGATCTGTCCAGACGGCGGCCAGGCCCCTGAAGCGGCCTGTTGCATCGCCATGTCGCACAGCAGTGCGACTATTGGCCAGCCTTGCCACCGCTCGTGAACGAACAAAGAAATGCCAGTATCAGGATCTGCAGGCGGAACATTACGGCATTTGCGCCTACGAAGGGTCCGTGTCTGTCGAACAGTGCCTCATGGCTAGGTCAATTATCGGAGTTTCCAGAGAGACGAGTGCGGGCTGCGACCGGTGTTCTTGGGCCAACAATACATGTGCATACAATGTGCATACGTGCATACTGCTCGAGTGTAACTTGTATTTCAATATTTCAATTCAGAAACCTCCAAGCAAGATGAGAAAGCAGCTCACAGCGTCTCTGCCCATGACCACAACGCCTCTGCTCCATTGTGATGTTGTCAATTACGCCCATCGAGAGCCAGGTCGTAGGCATGCTCAATCCAAGCCTTTGGAGCGCCTCATTCACTGTCTGAAAAAGCACCCGAAGATCCCTCGTCCTGGAAACCTGCGTCTTCATCCTCTTCATCATCATCGTCAAAAGAATACGTCTTCTTCGAGGCAACAGCTCGTCTTGCAGGCCTGGCTGCAGGCTTTCGCGCCACAGGTTCATCAGAGTCGGACGGGGAAGGAGATTTCAATATGTCATCAGCTAGAGCATCCATCTCGTCGTCAGAGTCCACCACCCTCTTCTTTGCCAGTCTTTTTGCATAAGCCTTAGCGACCGGCGACTGTTCGACCTTCTTTGACGCTGGAGCTGCCCTCTTCGTAGCTGTTTTCTTAACTTTGGGCTGAGTTTCCTTCGGTACTTTCTTCGCCGGAGCCTTCTTGCTAGGTTTAGACACGACCACATCACTTTCACTGTCGTCGCTACCAATAGCCTGTGCTCTCTTAGGAAGGGCCTTGTTGCCGCGCTTTGATGGAACAACATCATCGTCTGATTCATCGGGAATTCTGAACTCTTCTTTGCTGGTGACAATGATAGAGCGTCTCGGCGACGACTGGGGCGCCAGCATCTTGTAGTCGGTCTCATCATCTGACAAATTCATGGTGGCTTTGGGAGCTGATTTGAGCGGAACCTTGTGCCCGTGACTACTGCTTGGGCGGGACGCGGAAGCTGCAAACAATGTTCTCGACTCGTTAGCGCTATCATTTGTTGCTTTGATAGGCAGTCCCTTGACCATGTCTCCCAGGTCAGCAAGTAAGCCATCTCCATTGTCACTGTCCGAGTCACTGAGCAAAGCATAATTTGCTGGCTTCTTGCCGACAGCACGAGCCTGTCGGTTGGAAGGTTTGGGAAGGGCCTCATCCGACTGGGTCTCATCCTTGACAGGCACAAGGCGACCATCTGTTCGAGGCTGAGCCGTTTCGGGAGGCTCGAGAGGGTCACTGGAACCATCAGTATACAACTTTCGCTTTTCTATTGCATTCTTCAAGGCATTAGTCTTTGGGGCAACGTACGCCGTGATGGAAATTTGCTTTTGTGTCGGCTTAGGTGCGGCCGCGCTCTTCTTGGCCTTTGGAGCCGATACTTCGAAATCGGAATCATCCATCGCATCACCCAGACCTTTTCGCTTCTTCACAGTCGATTTGGAGGTCGCTGCTGTTGCGAACTTCTTTGACACGCGTCTCCCTTTGCGAATGTTCCGCTGTCGATTATGCTCATCTTCAAGCTGGAATCTCCATTCAGCAATGAATTCGTCCAGATCATGCTTCCACAGATCCTCCTTCGACTTCTTCATCAGTGCATCGATCTCTTCTTCCCTCTCGCCAATCTGTTTGAGAAGCTTCTCAACACGTTCCTGGGTGAGAGACCAAAGGGGCATGCTAAGGAGGTAGTCGTATGCACTGGCATCCACCGGCCCATCATCTTCTTCAGGCTCTTCCTCATCTACCGGCAAAACCTCGCGTTGTTTAGAAGGATCTTCGGTCTTTGGGTAGGCATCGAATCCGAGATTTTTCAGTTCTGCAATGAGAACAGCCTTCTTCTTTTTGGATATGATCAGCTTGCCGTCGATGATCATTTGTATGAACCGAGCTTGATTGGTTAGACGTTTGAGAGATTTGTGCATGTCTTGCAAGAGCCACTCCTTCCGCTTGGCGTACATCTGAAGACGATAGCTGTAGAATTCGTCCATGATGGCTTCGACATTTGCGTATTTGGTGATACGACCCTCCGTGTCAAAGGCCACGAGGTTCGAGGTCGCAACGGACTTCGTCAGCTTGAATTTCTCCACAAGCCCTTCTTCAACTGCTGCCTCTGCGTGCTTCTCGTCCATCTGGATGATGAAGTGAACAGTGTTATGGGTGTTGTAGTCCTTGTAGTCCTTGATGAATGATGGCACCTTTTCGGCCTTGATGATCTCTTCAAGTTTGTCCTTGAAATCCTGTGTCCATACTCGGATTGGCAATTCGGTGATCTCCACTTCGGTATTTCCTGTCCGGTGAATGATACCACTGAACTGGAATCGGTCCGGCGCTGTTGCTTTAACCTCCCCCTTGAAACCACGGAACCAGGGTTGCATGGGTGTCCATTCCTCACCACGCATTCTGCGCCTGAGATTCTCCACAATATCCTCAGGATTGTAATTCGGGATGGAGGAGCTCCAGCCAGTTCCGATACCATCGGCACCATTTAAGAGGATCAGAGGAACCACCGGCACATACACTTCAGGCTCTATGGTCTTGTCATCATCGGTGTTGTACGTTAGCAGAGGCTCATCGGCTTGGTGGAAGAGCTTCCTGGCAAATGGTGATAGGCGGGTGAAGATGTAACGAGCACTGGCGCAGTCGTTACCACCCTGATTTCGTGTGCCGAACTGGCCAGAGGGCTCAAGCAGATTGACGTTGTTTGATCCGACAAAGGTCTGCGCCAGGCCAACGATCGTTTGCTGGAGAGATGCCTCACCATGATGGTAGGCAGTCATTCCTCCAACCAAGCCAGACAATTCAGCAACCTTCATATCCTTTTTCACATTTCGTTTGAAGCACGCGTACATGACTTTTCGTTGTCCAGGTTTCAACCCATCGACCACAGAAGGAATGGATCGAATATTGTCCGCCATGCTGAAGAGAATCAGCTCCCTGTTGATGAAATCGGAATAAGAAATATTCTTCATCGTGTGATCCAGATAGGTTCCGGCTTTGAATTGACGCAACCACTCTTTTCGCTCATCAGTCTTCTTCTTCGAGAATGCCAATTCTATCAATGGGACTTCTTCGTCCTTCATGACGTCGAACTCTTTGTGATGTTTGTCGATGTCATTGAAGTATTGCTGCGCATCTTCGGTCGTGCTCGTGCCCAGCCCCTTGTAGTACTTGTACTCCCATCCACGTTCGTGCTTGTGTGTCTCTTTCCATGCCTCGTACTCTGGCATAGTGTAAAAAGCTCGAACTTGGGAGGGGTTCTTGGGGTCTCCTTTGTACACTTTGACGATCGGCGTGATGAATTCGACCAAAAACTTCGGGATCTTCAGCAAACTGGGAAATTGGACTTGCAGGAAGTTGATCAGCAAGCCCTTGATATGACTACCATCGTGATCCTGATCCGTCATGATCATCAAATGCCCATATCGAAGGCCGTGCGTGTCCGTATAGACCTTTTTGTGCTGTAGACCTAGAAAGTTCTTGATATTCTGGATTTCGGCGTTCTTGGAAATTTGGTCGACCGACGCATCTCGGACGTTTAAAAGTTTGCCACGAAGAGGGAACACGCCAAACAAATCAGGGCCAACAACCGATCGTCCTGCCAATGCAAGACCTTTGGCCGAGTCACCCTCTGTCAAGATCAAAGTGCACTTGTGGCCTTCCCTAGTGCCTGCTTTGTTGGCATCTGTGAGCTTGGGGTTGTTCATACGACTTCGCCGGCTGCCATCTGATTTCTTCATTATCTGATCGGCTTTTTGTTGGGCGAAGTGAAGGATGTTGTTGATGACTTCTGTCTTTGCAATTTTTTTCATGAACTCCTCAGACACCTGGCACTTGCTGCCAAACTGGCTCGGTTTTGTGGTAAGCTGCTCCTTGGTCTGCCCTGTGAAAGCGGGATTGACGATTAAAGCATTGACGAAGACGAAGATATGGTTTCGAATCTGGTTGGGCTTCAACGCTGCACCGCCCTTATTCCTCTTCTTGACAACGTCCATGAGGCGGTTGACAATCTGATCTGCCACGTAGTTGACATGCGTGCCACCTGAGGTTGTGGCAATCGAGTTGGCAAATGATACTTGCTGGAACGAGCCATCAGATACGGCGAAGCCAATCTCCCAACGCGGGTCGGGAGACTCTGTAAAGATCTCCGAAGCGTCATTTGCTGCCTCTTCACCTCGCTCCTTCTTGATAGCTTTGGTATACATTTCACAGTATTTCTTGAAATTTCGGACCGGCACACGAGAGCCGTTCAATTTCACTGCAACACCTTTACAAGTGCCGGCAAGATCATAGACCCGGCGCTTGAACAGTGCTTCAAGATCATCGTCCATTGCAGTCATCCCGAACTTGGCGAAGTCAGGCGAGAAGGTGACTTTAGTAAAATCCTCGCCTTTGCTGTCTGTAATCTTTGCCTTTCCCATCTTAGACATGTTGTTCGTCCATGTCTGTTTGTATTTCTTCTTGGTTCTCGAATCCGCGGTTTCAACAGTGAATTCTGTGCTGAAAATATTGCAGAGCTTCGCGCCATAACCATTCCTGCCACCTGTGATCTTTTGTTCGTTGTCATCGTAGTTAGAGCCGGTAAGCAGGTGGCCAAAGATCATCTCCGGGATGTAAATCTTTTCCTTAGAATGAATCTCGATGGGGATGCCTCGGCCATTGTTCCAGACACTGATTTCCCCCTTCTCTCGATCGATGGTGACTCGCATTTCGTCCATGTTCTTGTCGTTTTGTTTGTTGTCGGCAGCATTGACCAGGATTTCATCAAAGATCTTGAAGATGCCCGGGACATATGACACTTCTCGGAACTCCATACTATCTTGTTCCGTATTGTAGACCCACATCTGTTTCTCTGTGCGTTCAACTGATCCAATGTAAGTGTCAGGACGCTTGATGATATGTTCTAGCTGTGTGAGCTTCTGGTACTGCTCCGAGACGCGCTTCTTCTTCTGGGGCTGCGGCGAGTCGGTCGCACCGTCTATGCCGATGGCTTCATTGACAACGTCAGCGAGGGGCTTCTTCTGACCCCCTTTGAGCGGGTTGGGCTTGGCCTTCTTTGCTTGCGGGGGGGTATCTTCCAGGAGCGACTCGTCGTTAAACACGGGGGCCGATTCCTCGTCTGAGCCCTCATCTTCAGAGTCCTTCTTGGCGCGTTTTTTTGGTACAGTTGTCTTGGGCTTCGGTCCAGGCTTTGCCTTTGGCGCATTCGTCTTCTTGGCCGCAGCTTTCGGAGCAGCAGCTTTCTTGACTGGTTTGGTCTTTGCCTTTTGCGCAACAATGTCAGTCAGGTCTCAGTCCAGTTCTGGCAAAGCACTTACGGTGCTGGGAGCAAAGTCCGAGCTGCCGTCGTCCATGTCGAACACGGACTCATCCATCTTTGCCAAAATCAAAGTGCAATCTGGGAGTAGTGTATCAGTACCCGGCAAGAGGGCCAGAGATCGATTGCACCGCCTGCATCTAGCACACAATCTGGTGATCGAGTGAACTGAGTGTGACAAACACCAGGGGGATGAGTACAACGTAGAGGGTATGTATCTGGGTAGGCCTGGAAGGTTGTTTACCAAGCAACTGTCAACATTTCAGGTACTAATTAGAGTACGGAGTACATAAACATGGCTGCAGGTTGAGAGGAGGCGTGCAGAGACACGCGCAATCTTGGCGCGACACGCGCTAACCCCTTTCGGGAAGTTTGGCAATAGTACCAGGTTCCAGGCATTGTAGATATGGTACCTCACATATGTACTCCGTGTATGTACCTTGGGAAAGTTAGCACCTAGGTCAACGGGTGGCGATCATGCTAGACTAATTCGTTAATCGAGCTCATGGTTGTTTGCTTAAGGCGAGACCTCAGTGAAATCTAGTCGAGTTTAGCGTCCAACCAGGGTTCTCGAAATGGTCAATAATAGAGACACGGCCTAGGACACATCTGGCACCCAGCCCCTGAGACCCTGACACGCATCACTCAGTGCTGTATCCCACGAAGTCCTCCCGTCTCAGAGGTCTTCTTGATGATTCGCCTCTGATTTCGTGATAACATGACAGTCATTCATAAATACCCGACACCTACCCGGTACCTCCTCATAGTTGCAACATGAGACGCGGTGGTGACTTGGATGCGTGCTGCTTTCCCCGCATATTCCCTTGTCGACGCGCCTTGTCTGGAACTTCGGTCAGAGGTTTACCCCATCTCCAAAATATCTATCTAGGTCTAGGCGACAGACTGCAGTGGTTGCAACCCAGTGCTAGGCAGTAAGATACAGTACTTAGCAGGAGCGCAATTGATTCTCTCCTTATCCAGGCAAGCTCTTATGACGATGAACCGAGATTGCTGGAGTCAATCGTCGATCAGCATTGGACAGAGCCATTTGATGGGGGGTGGCCAACCTAGGAGTAACAGAGAGTAGTTTCACCAACCCCTGGCCCACTTGCATTGATCCATCCTGCGCACTGTGCTTCATGTCTTCGACTCTCTTCTGCCGTCTTGTCTGGTCATCCTTGACGACATCCTTTCCTTTGTCTCCTGTCGGTGTAGGAACACTTGCTCTCCCCTCGCACGGTCGCTGGCGAACCCTGCGAGCAGTCTTTCCTTTGATCGTTGCGGCACACCCAACCTCCACGAGGGCTCACTCTTTTGCCCTCCGCCCTGCCCCTCTGACCGCCTCGCTGGTCCCTCCGTTCTCTCATAAATACCGCGGCTGTCGTCAGATTCAACATTACACCAACTATGGCCGAAGTGACCGCGGAGCACTCTCCCGACATGTCCATGGAACACGCTCCAGAATTAGAGGATGAGATATCACCGCAGAATGTGCCTCTTCCAAGAAGCTCGATGATCACTGTACGACTCTCTGATGTATCTGTCCTGTCGAGCCTCGATGAAGACCCCGACCTGGCACGCTCGCCAGAAGCTGCAGCACCCGAAAGCTCTCCTTCGTCAACCCGATCTAGCCGTTCCTCATCACAGACTTCCGGAAGCACCCCTTCGCTGAACTCAGTAAATTGGGAAGGACTGGAAAAGACGGAAGAACAAGAGCCTAAGGATGAAGCGAGTGACGAGGTGAGTTGGTACTAGCCAGACATTCAGCGAAACATGCATGCTGATCCGAGCCAGTCCACGGCTCTACTGCTGGCCCGTCTCGAGAAGGAAAACGCCGCCTTGGCCACAGATCCGAAAGCTGGAATAGCATCAAGTACCCGCCCGCGGAAGAACACGCGGCCGCCTTCGATACAACAACTGAAGAGATTGGTTGACGGGCCGCAACGTCAGTCGTTGAGATACTCACTGCTACCTGCTCCGCCAATGACCGAGTTGGAATTCTGGGCGGCATTGGTTCAGGACTACACCCAGACCGCCCAACGACTCCCAACGCTCACATCCAACAAGATTCGTGGTGGAGTGCCACCGCCTCTTCGAGGAGTTGTATGGCCAAGCATCGCCCGGGCACAGGATCCTTTTCTGCATTCCGAGTACCAAAAACTGTCCAACGAACCAAGCCCATATGATGCTCTAATAGGGAAAGACGTGGGCAGGAGTTTCCCGAATGTCGACATGTTTCGGGAGAAGGATGGTGATGGTCAACGAATGCTGGGAAAGGTCTTGAAAGCCTTCAGTCTCTATGATGACAAGATTGGATATTGTCAGGGTC
Source organism: Capronia epimyces CBS 606.96 (assembly GCF_000585565.1). NCBI lineage: Eukaryota > Fungi > Ascomycota > Eurotiomycetes > Chaetothyriales > Herpotrichiellaceae > Capronia > Capronia epimyces. The sequence goes on from NW_006912906.1 coordinate 1,390,488, forward strand.
TTGGGTTCGTTGTCGGACCACTCCTGATGCACATGACCGAGCCTGAAGCATTCTGCATCCTCGTGAGGTACGACAACATCCGTTCTCTGCCATGACAATGTTAACCGAGCTGCAGACTCATGGAGCACTATGACCTTCGATCGTGCTATCTACCAGATCTATCGGGTCTCCATCTTCGGATCTATCAATTCCAACAGTTGCTGACCCGCCATTTACCCGAGCTGGCTGCCCACCTCGAGGACCTCAAGGTCGAACCACTTTACGTGTCTCAATGGTTCTTATCCTTCTTTGCTGTTACATGTCCACTTCCCATGTTGCTGCGGATCTACGATGTCATCTTGTCCGAAGGAGCAACAGAAACCCTGATGCGAGTAGCTATCTCACTGATGCAACGGAACGAGAAGAAGCTTCTGGCATTCACCGAATTTGAAGATGCCATGCAGTTTCTACTCTCCCGAAGTCTATGGGACACCTATGCCCAGCAGGCCGATGAACTGGTTGCAGATTTTGTATCAGTCACCGGCTTGGTGAGCCAGGAACTTCTCCAGTCACTAGAGGCCAGTTTCCAGCAGTCGCAAACTTTATCCGCCGCCCCTTCTTTGATGACTGCAGCCTCAAACTTCTTGGGTCGGTTTTGGGCCAGTTCGACACACGGCCCGTCTAGGTCCACAAACTTGAGTCTTCTTATCCCAGGTAACAACACATCAATCAGAAAATCATCCTCAGGCCACAGCTTGACTTCGACGCTGAACTCGGTCGAGACAACCAACTCAGATACCAGCACCCTTGCTACGGACTTGTCTGATGAAGGATCTTTGAAGGTAGTTTCTTCGACCGCCGTTGTAGTAGATACCAACAATATTCCTACATCAAACTCCAGTGACCGAAATTTGCACCACCAAATCGAGGACCTGCTTACGGAATTGTCCAAACTTCAGCATCAACAAGTTGAGCTCGCTCGAGAACTACAGAAAGAGCGCGAAGAACGAGAAGAGGATCGTCAAATTGCACGAACTTTGCTGGATCGGCTCCAACAGCAAACAGCAGAGATCAGAGAGATTGCTGGAGGAGAAGCTACCGATGAAGATGTCGCTTTGGATACTCTCATGGAGGCGGCTAATCACCAGTTGCGCCAGGCAGATTCAAAGCGGTTGTCTATAATGCAATCAAAACATCAGCTCCGTGACTCGGTGTCTGAATGGAAAGAAAGGCACGAGTCCGAAGCGATGAAGTGCCAGGAACTCATGAAGCAGCTCGACGAGCGCGAAGCCGAACATAACTCGCTCAAAGAAGACTTGCGTGAAGCACGGTCAAGAATCCAAGATGCGCATAGGGAGAAACAACGCCTGGAGCGGACTGTGGCGGAGCTGCGGTCTCGGAATAGCGCCGTCCCGGAGTCACCTTCAGATACTTATACCCCTGTCACTGAGACCCCCGACCAGAAGTGGCCTCCTGCAAAGCCTGGGCTCCGAGAGCTGAGGCTGGGCAAGCCTGATTCCTCTAGGTTGTCCAGCATCACGCCGGGACCATTCTCCAAACGGTCGAGCAGCCTTAACACCCAGGCCATCCTTGCAACCGACAACCACGAGCCCGTCTCTAACGAGGCGCTCCTGCTTGAGCTAGTGAATGCAAAAACTGCCGAGGCAGTAGCTCGACAGGAACTTGAAGAGACCAAGGGAAAGCTGGAGGCGCTGCGAAAGATCTTGGGTGGGTCGAGTACATCGCCGGTAGCACGCGCAAGCTCATCAGAGTCGCCGACAGCCTCGATCTCTTCAGAGACCAAGGACACGCCGAAAGCATCATCTCATACCACATCAGCAAGTACTGGTGGATTTTTCAGCGGCTGGGGCAAGCGGGGTACTTGACAGCCAGCCATCACAGGCATTATGTTAGATAATCCGTTGTAATTGACGATCTAGAAAGTCAGGTCCCAGTTGATTGTTGTAAGAGAGACTTCTCTTTATCCAGCGTATGAAGCAATTCAGTTGAACTGGAATAATTTGCCATCTCAATATCCTGATCCTCAATATTTGTAATAGATGATGCCCCGTTTGTCCTGTGATCTTCAACAGCGGGGCTCGAGACTCTGCTTAGCGTGACCATCAAACAACAACTGGGATCCAGTGCGAAGCTGAGTTGTGCGAAGCATATCGAATCCTCATTGTAAGCTTTGTTGGGCTTTAACAGACTTGCGTTGGAACGGGGCTCATAAGGCTCTACTCTCCTTGCCCAAACATTCCCCATCAATGACTCTCGCCGGTCCCTTTCGCCATGATTGCGCCTTCCAACCCCAGAAAACGCAACCGCCTGGTGTACCGGTTGATGTCCCAACTCACTCAAGCACCATTGCCGGCCCCAGATATCCGGCTTTCTGGACGCCGCTGACCTCAGACTGACCTGGCCTACTGTACAAACAGTGGTGCGCCTGGTGGCATGATCCAGAGGTACCGTAGCTGATCCAAGTACTCCGTACCACTCAGTCGATCGGGCCCATGCCGAGCATGTTCGCTGCTTGGTCAAGTACTGTGCAAATCGAGCCCTGCACCCATTAGAACGCCATTTCGCGCGCAGGACGACGGCGAACTTAGCTTCGAGCCATGGCATGGCATTTCAAAACTGCCCCTCCACTTACCCTCCCCGAGAACCAAGGCGTTGTCAACAAGAACGAGGCAGGTCTTTGGTCTTTCTCTCCTTCTCGGGCTGGAACCCATCGTATTGTACAGCAAGAGCACAACATTCGCTTGAAGGGACTGACTGTCTGCGAACACTGTGTGCGCGTTCCCTCACATAAAAAAAGCCATCATGGCGCGATCGATATTGATATCCTTTGAAACCAGCAATAGAGATACTGCGGTGGGTGCGTTGAGCATGATATAACATGACATTACATATCAGGCCAGGCCAGGAAAGAGCTCTTGGGAGTATGCTATGGCATGGCATCGCCTCGAGACGAGTAGGAGTTGGTGAGAATCGGATCTCTGGGTCTCAGCCTCGTCTAGCGAAGTCACCATCAGCTTCACAAACTTTGAATCTATGCCCGATCATGGCGGAAGAGATGATTGGATTCAATATTCACCTGCTGTCTGGCCTACTGTGCTCACGCGTCAGCTCATGGGCCACCTAGAAGACGAGATCAGGCGAGGCGAGTAGCTGTCCATCCGGGATATGTTTCTAGTGTCATTGAGTCTGGTTTTGCCGCACCCTAACGAGAAACCAGCGAGAGAGCAAAAGCGCGCTTCACTTCGCACGTGTCTAGGGTGCAGGCAGTCCAACATTTCTCTCGCTTGCTTGGATGCTTGCTTACTTGCTTACTTGCTTGGGCTTGCCTTGTTGTTTGGCTATTCAAGTTTGAACTCGCTCCGCGCTTCTCGTCTCCTTCCACTACCGGTCTATCTGCTTCTACTACTACTATGCGTCGTTCATGAAGAGCATCGAGCGATTCCTTTAAGTTCTCAGTCGTTTCTTTTGGAGACAATATGGCCATGTCTATGGCTGACCAGCACCCTATTCCTCGGCCCTTGGACAACAGTCGCGACCACTATACGACTTGGACTGGTGTTGACGACAAGGTCGATCTCGCTGACTCACAGATCTCTGGTAGTGGTTGGTATGGCACCGTCGAGACGACGGCTTTCATTGCCGCCAACCTCACACTCCCGCAATGCACCAGAATCTTTTCGTCCTATGCCGACGACGACGAAGCTCCGGCCTTTGCACACATGAGCCTGAGCCCGTGGACGCAGTCGTATCTAAGCTTGCTGTATGGAGAGGGCGGCCTTGCTTTGCACCATTCCGAATATAACGAGAGCATGAAGCGACAACGTGATGCCTGGCTTCTACGCAGGGAGGGGGAGAGAGAATACCACAGAATGCAGTTTGGCCGACATCAAAGACAGGCTAATGTCCATGAGGAAGACATGGTACAACGTCGCAATGATGCTTTTTGGGCTCAGCCCGGTATCGCTCAACAGGTACTGCATCCAGCATTGCGTGCACCTCCAGCACTACCCATCCAATCGGCCCGACCGTTACCATTGCAAGGTTCTCATCCCCTACAGCAAGGCTCTCATCCCCTACGGCAAGAATATCGACCACCGCAAGTACCCGTGCTCAGAGCCAGCCAGACCCACACAGGTCATCCAAATGCTGCTCACTCTCAGGCACAGTCCCTTGGAGCAAGTTTGTCGCACGCCGGCCACGAAACGCAGACATACCAACCCGCCTCCAGTGCCAGTGCCAATGCCAGTGCCAGTGCGACAGTAGATGTGCGTGCACCCAGACCAGGACCAGTGCCTGGAATCTTGCGTCCACTCGCCGTTGCGACAATGTATCAGCACCGAACAACACAAGCACGAACAGAAACAAGCCTTCCTCCCGGCCGTACATCAGATCAAAATAATGGCTTCGGGACTATCCACCCGGCGCGGCTGCCATCCACCTCAGCATATAGCAGCGGCCCGACCTCTCAGTCGTCTCGCTACGTCTCTCTCACCGACCTTTTCAAGAGACGTCGGCTGACCGAAAGCTCGTCCGTGGAAACAGCTATTGCCGACTGGTTGTCCCCATTTCCCATGACCATGCCACTGCCGAGCGCAGCAGGGACGGCTCCGAGTCTCAACCCTACTCGTGATGTTGACGTTCACCAGTCCGACGCTCTCTTTTCTTCGCGACATACAACAACTAGACCAAGAGACAGCACGGCGGCAGGTGAAGTGAGTTGGCGTCGGATCCGGCCTGGTCAGAGATCTGAGTTGGAATCGGGAGAGAGCACATCGACGACCAGTGGCCAGTACGACGACGACGAAACCGAAGACGAATACCAAGACGAAGAAGCCACACACATGTGGACAAACGCGACGGACTATTATTCAAAGAATCTCACTGGCAGAGAACCGACTACTAGTACGAGAAACCACATAGGCAGAGACCAGCTGACCCCAACTCTTGTCGGCGACGAGACAGAAACTGACCCAGATATGGACTCGGATATGGACATGGATATGGACTCGGACAAGGATGTGACACCAGGCCCTGACATTCCACGACCACAAAAGCGGCCGCGACCATCGTCAGAGTCAGACGCAGACACAGACGCACAAGCAGCAGCGGTAGGACAATCAGTGTCGCAAACTCTGTCCGACATGATTGGCAGCGAGACATCTAGTAGCGAGACTTCAGACGGCGCCGACCCTGACTTCAAGTTGCCTAGCCGCCGGCCTCGACGACGACCCGGTGGCATGTTGAGCCGTCCAAAACAGCCACGAGGACGTCGTCACAGCCAGCGAATCGGAAAATAGATGTGCACAGGCAAAAGAAAAGAGACTGGAAAGCCAGATAATGTTGCCGTGGCGGAATTCCGAGTGTGAAAAGGCCATCTATTTGGCCGTTTTTCAACACTGCAAAGGCTGTCTGTGTCTGTGTCAGCTCCTGCTGGTTTCAATCTGGAGGTTATGAGGTGTGAGGTGTCGTTCGTCTGTATAGTACGCTGTGGCTGGTTGTGGCAAGGCTGTCCGAGGTATCCTGGTGCTGGATCCAGACTTCCAAGGTTCCATGTCAATTGGGGCTTCGCTGCTGGATCAGCGTATCTGTGGGAACGCAAGACTGGCCGGAGCACTGTTGCTTGGGCGTCGAATCTTGAAGAGACGATCAAGTTTGGCGCTGTTGGCGTGAGGCGCTTCTTTGTCGAGTAGGATACCGGATGTTTTGAACAGGCTAGACGATTGCTTTAGAAAGGGAGAGGCGGCCACAGCAAAGCTGAAAGAAGGCGTGGCAGGAATAGAAAAAAGCAAACAGGGAGAAATAGCGAGCTAGATTGTAGGAATCAGTCATGATAAAACGAACTCGCTGCTTTCAATCACTCCCGGCCTTGTTGTTCTTCGCCGTTCGAGAAATTACCCTCATCTATGTCTGTCCGGTTCAGTCCGCTGCTTGCTGGCTGTTGTACGGATACATGCCAGTCTTAGAACATACAACACCTCGCCCTGCCAAAGGCGAGTGCATCCGAGGAGGGGGAGCAGAATGCGAGTGGCAAATCTTGGTTTCCTCTTCAATCCCCATCTTGCTCAGTTGGATGGTTGCGTACTCGGGTTTTCCAACAGACTTGGTTCAGCTTGATAATCTGGATATCCTGTCCAGCATCCGGGAGAGGTAGATGACCTATTCCATTCGTACACCCGTAACCATTCATTCCTTTTTCTCTTCTCCCTGTCAACCTGGTTCGTACACCCGTGTCATTCATTCCTCCCTCTCCCCTCCCTGCCAATCTGGTTCGCTCTTCCTTCCTCTCTTCTCCTTGTCAATCTTGTTCGCTCTTCGGATGAGTGGAGCCGATCTGAGATATGAACCATGGGTAGCCTCCCGAAGCAATCTCGAGCTGAACGCAGCTATTTGCCAACTGGCTATGGACAACTTCTAGAGCTGAGCGCAGCTATTTGCCAACTCGCTATGGACAACTTCTCGAGCTGAACGCAGCTACTTGCCAACTGGCCATGGACAACTTGTTCAGCGGGAGAAGCCGGGGGTCCCATAGTTCAAAGAGCACTCTAGCCGGTCTTGATGTTTGGCCGGGGTGCGATCCACGGAAAGGCAGCTGGAGACTTCAGCCCAGCCGTGGTCTCATTCTAGCTGTAGACCTCAGCCCACCGTGCTCTCATGCTGGCTGTGTCTTTATGTTGGCGGCCAGTAGCGCCAGGAACGGATCTCGCCACTATGAGATGGACCACTTGAACAAGTAGGTGGATTTCTTAGATTTGGATTTGAATTTCCAATTCACGGTCTCAACCCTCGTCCTCGTCATCACTGCTCGGGAAGTCAAGATCGAGCTTCCTCTTTGGCGCTTGAGCGGAGGCGGGAGCAGCCGCGCCCGTGTGCAATGACTGGGATGCAGATGCCTGTGGCGCGGCCGGCTTGACCTCGTCGCCAATCGACATTCTCGACATGCCCGGACTTGGCCATGTTCCTCCTATTTCCTCTTCCTCTGTCCGCTCGACCTCGGCTTCTGCAATGTCCTCGCTCGCCCGGACCAATCTTTCCACTTCACGTTCGACAGCAGCTTGAACCTCTTCATCTCCGCTAGACGTGTGCTGCTGCCGCTCCTGGAAGAGCTGGAGTTGCCCTAGAGCGCCGACGCGCAGAATGTTGGCGTCCGGAAATGCCATGCCCAGCTGAGCGCGAGTGAGGGCGATTGTGTTGTGGATGCGTTCGAGCTCGGCTTCCGTCTCCGCCGTAGCATTTCCATTTCCATTTTCATTCCCGGTCGCCGGGCCTGCCGAGTCAGGGACACCGTTGGTCGTCGCCGACGTCTTGCGTTTTGCGGCCACTTTCCTCTTTACGGCCTCCGCTTCTGCCTCCCTTGCGGCTACGGCATTATGTTTTCCAATACGGGCCGCAAAGGCCAATAAGGTGTGGTAATCAACCTCTGCTACTTTCGCATCTTGATCATCATCATAGTCTTCCTCTTCCTCCTCGTCCGAGTCCAGCGTGTTCAGTATTGACGGATGAACCTGACCGATCTCTTGCCTCAAGGCGACACAGCGCTTGATGGTGTCTCTGAGCTGCTCTTGTAGGCCTGCGACTTCGGAGCGAAGGTTTAGAATGCGAGCATAGTTCTGTTGGTGTCTTTGGAGGAGGTTGAGAGAGGCGGTTAGGTTGTCGTCGTCCAAGATGAGATCTTTAGCTATCTGCGGTGCATTGGTGAAGGCGTTGGTTTGGGTGAGAGATGTGACGAGCGAGTTGAGGTGGGTTTCCAGGGAGTTGAGGGGATCGAGCACGACAGAGTCCATGGCCAGTAAGCCCGATAGAGTCCTCTGCATAGCAGTAGTGAGACGCTGTCAGCTCATGCTGCTTGTAGTTCGCAGCGAGTTCGTGATTAGCAGAGAAGGCTGATCGCATGCAGTGGAGGAAGAATCAAGGCCCGACGCGGTGGAAATATCCCGCTGCTTTAAACAGGCCACAGCCTCGTTGCAGCCTCGGTGCAGCCTCGCTCACCTCAGGAATATCGCTCGCCCTCCTTCTCGATTTTCCACTTTCATAATTGTGTTCAATATCGTGATCATTCACCGATACATCGGTGAAGGCTTAGTATAGAATGTCTCTGGGACCACGGGCTGGATCGGGGCGGCTCAGGCGTTTATACTACATCTACTAACAAATATTTGAGGAACAGTCATCAGTCACGTTGTGCTCAGACCTCAAGACAGAAATGAAATGGCAGGTGTTTTGCGGTGCTATGTTTTCCGAGAAGTTTTTGCATCAACCCTAGAATACCCACGTCTTGTGGTAAGCCTCTTGGGCACCCAGAAGATCGTCAATGACACGAGACAGCAGCTCAACCACGACATGTTTGTTCCGCTCCTGCAAGCGTTTTGTAGCTGCCCGAAGATTGTAGAAAGTGCATATTGGCATTATCATGGCCTTGTCTTCACCTTGCCATTTCACAACATCAAGAACCCATCTGCACACCATGTCGAGCCCACTCGACGACCTGCCCATATTTTGATGGTCGCTCTCACTTTTGGGATATTCGAGGGTGTCGAGAATGGATTGGTGGAGAAGGAAAAGTAGCCTTGCGATTTTGCTGTTAGCCACAACCGAGGCTCACCGTCCATGAAGCTTACCTGACACAGAGCGCAGTGGAAACGCAGACTAGCGTTTGCCACCAATCTAGCTCATTCAGAAGCACCTCGAGGAAGCTGCGGACCTTGCTATCAAGCTCCGTCAATTCTGCAAGTTTGATCTCAGGATTTCTGGCGGTAGAGCGCGTGATGAACAGTAGTCGCTCCAGTAGAAAGACCGACTGTGCTTGCCGTCCGAATAGAGCGGCGTCAGCGGCATCTAGGCCTGGAAGTGTGCCTTGGTTCAGCGCTTGCAAGTCCGACCCCGGTTGAGATTCAAGCCCCGCTGTTGGGTTGAAATCTGACGGCAATCGACAATCAGGACCTGGATACTCTGTCTGCGGCTGGAGATCTCTTTGGTCCATCTCACACAATATAAGTCTGAGTTGCAACTTCAGCAACAGTTCTCGACTTGCACCTTGGCATTGGGTTTGTATTCATTCGTACCTCTCGAGCATCGCAATCGACCATGCGAGGTTCTCCCTCTCCTTGGCCTCTAATCGGGAGTCACTCACTGAGGGTATTTTTATTCCCATGACCCGTGCTAAGCCCGCACAAGTCATCATGGAGATGTATGCGGTCTCTGGGCGGAGAGATGCGTATTCACGTAGTGCGATGAGGAGTGCCGCCTGCACGAGTCGCAAAGATGTGCAGAGAGAAGCCTGAGCTTGGGATAAGGCCGACTTAGTGGTCGTGTAGAGTATCTCTTGACTTGCACGAGGTGGTCGCAAAGAGGGATCAAGGGTGGGAAGTATATTCAGCAGCATGGTGAGAAGTAAGACTGTGAAATCCGCGGGTGGAAGACGTCCTTCTTCTCGATACCGTGACGCATCTCGACGCAAAGAGTCGGGCGATAATGCAGGGAGCCATTTATGGAAGGCTCGAAAGTAGTGGTCGATGATGCTGTCGTATGTAAGCTTGGTAAGTTGAGTATAGTGCTGGGCCAACTGATTGAGCGATTCATCCACCGACTGCGGCGAAACGCAGAGAGTAGAGGGGCGAGTCGGAGTTAGAGTGGGAGACGGGGATCGAAGGGGCACAAAGTATCTGCCTGGATTAGATGCTCGGTGGACTCGACTCTTGGGCTGCGATAGATCGTATCTGCAGAGTCGCTGGTGACTGGCGCAGAAACCGCAGGTGGGCAAGATTTTGTCGCATGCCTTTTTCCTCAACATGCAGGCATGACAGACATTCCGAGCACGATTCGTAACGGTGACGGTGTCGGCCATTGATCACCGTATGGTCGGGTAGATCACGATCGCTGTGGGCAGACTATACTATCAGGTCAAGGTGGAATGACGACGGCGAGGACGAGTACATACTGCGTACATATTCAGAGCGGCCGCCCCTAACCTTTTGCAGGGAAGTACGGTCTCCATGATTAATACTACCACATCATCACCATCCCATCATCATCCACCTACCATCCACCTCCCATCCTTGTCGCAGTGTCGGCCGCCGCTAACTCGATCGAGATCTCGATCGGGCCCAAATCGTGCAATGGACAAAGACAGGCCCAGCATCTCATCCAAGTTCACAGCATCAAAAGAATACGATGACAAATGGGCGGTTTATGCAAAACAATGCCTGCAGAGTCTACAGCTATATCATGGCTGGTGTCGGCTGTCCGCCGTCACCGTCCATCGACCTGTACATCCACCTTCCCTCCAGCTTGACCTTGCAAGAAACTTCAAACAATCGTAGAATCCTTACCTCCACATTGTACCTCAGTTTCCAATACCAACCGCAAACATGACCTCCGCGACGGCAGAGACGACGGCTCAGCTGCAGTACACGCAATACGGCAGCCCCCTCAAGATGGTTCATGTGCCCAAGCCTGCGTTGGCCCCCGAGGAGGTGCTGATCCGGCAGCGCGTCATTGCACTCAACCTGATTGACGTGAAGCAGCGAGATCTGGGTGGCATCCTAATCCCGCACTGGCCATGGGTGTTGGGCATCGAGGGCGCCGGCATTATCGAAGCCGTGGGCTTGGATGTGCGCGGCCTACAGCCGGGCGACGAGGTCATGGCCTGGGAGGGCGGCGGCGCGATCGCAGCCGGTGTCGAGTTCTTTCCACACGGCGGCGCATACCAAGAGCACGTGGCGGTGCCGGCGTTCTTTGTAGGCAAGAAGCCCAAGAACATTACTCTTCAAGAGGCTGCATCACTGCCGTGGGTCATGTTTCCATTCTGACGCGTGTGGGGTTCGCATCAGAGCTGACCTGGCTTTCGACAGCATCTGCTTCGTCACCGCCGTCTGCACCATTGTCAACAGCCTCAAGATCCCGCTGCCCTTCCTGCCGGGCTTGTCAACCGACGGGCAGGCTCCCTCCTCGGTGCTTGTCCTGGGTGGTAGCTCCGTCACGGGCGCCGCGGCGATTCAACTCCTGCGAGAAGCCTACCCATCACTGCCTATTCTGGCAACGAGCTCAACGAAGCACTTCGCACGACTTCACGACCTCGGCGCTACCTCCGTCGTCAATTACAGGTCTCCATCTGCGGTGGCTGATATCAAGGCCGCGTCGCCAGGAGCCGCCGGCGTCGATGTGATTATCGATTGCGTGTCGGCCGGTGCCAGCCAGACCGATATATGCGACGTACTTGACCCCGCTGGCTCAAAGCATTACGCTGCTGTCATCACCGGCGTACCGGTTCCAGTACCGGAGGGAGTCACCTTGGTTGACGGCAACGCATATTCCATGCTCGACATGCAGGGTGGCAGGCAGCTCATCTCTTCGCTCACCAAGCTTGTGGAGGAGGGCAAGTACAGGGTGCCACTACCGGTCAGGGTTGTTGGGCATGGATTAGAAGAGCTTCCCAATGTCATGGACGAGGTGAAGAGTGTCAGTGGAGAGAAGGTGGTCGTGACGCTGTAATCCTGCTGGATATAGTCTTCAGCGATCTGCAACGAGCAGATGACAGTACAATGGTGAAAAGAAGAAGTTAGTCTCAAAGATATCTGTACACAGACGACGTACTATCAGCTGAGCTGCATCAATCGCATGCTTCCACTGTATGCTTTCCTCAAACGCCAAAAATCAAAATCAATAATCATTATCATTGCAACAATTCATCCCATTCGCTAGGCCAATGCCAGCGGAAAGGTTCTAGACGAAACGAAATCATGGCCCTATGGCTCCCTTCCCACTCGATCGGCCATGGCCGAACGGGACCCCTGAACCGGACCTGTAAGTACCTTACCTACTATACGCCGCGAAACTGGAACGATCACGATTCTTTGCCCACCCACAGTCATATAGTACAGTACAGTACACATAGTGAGGTGTTCTGACCACCTTTAGTAGGCAGCACTGCTCCATCCGGTGTGTTCTGTCCGAGAGCCTTAGGCCCGAAATCTTGCTCGGTCCTCCCCATGGCCTGATGTGTTACAACCTTAAGGCAGGCGACTATGTACTCCATACACATAAATTACTGTACCGTCCCTCAAGCCTTTCCATCTCCATGTTTTCAGAGCCAGAGCTACAGTACAGAGTATATTGTTGGGATATCTCATTCTCAGTCTAGAGTGTGGTGTTAGGATATCTCAATCCCAGTCCATCATAGCCACAGGTCATCAACTCTATGTCAGTGTCGAGAGAGAAGGACTTTCTAACAGTCGCTATTGTTAGTAGTAGCTTGTCGTGGTTCCTTCTGGGAGACAGGTGTTTCGGATGACCAAAGCCTCTTTGGACGGACGCAATCGCAATGTAGGTAATACGTGAGAATATCCTAGCGGCGAGTTCTATAGTAGACTTCCTGGAGTGGAGTTGGAGTTTGTGTTTTCATTCACCTGGATGGATTACTGTGAGGAATATGGAATGAGGAATGACTTTGTCGGATCCCCTAATGACTTGAGCTGGAATGATTTGACTTGGACCACACGACTTGACTTCATATTCTCTGGCCAAAGTTAAAGTCCAGCAACGAGGTTTCAACCATGTCAAAGCCCGGTTCGTGATATCACGTTTTGCTCCTTCCCCTTCCCCTTCCCTAGACTTGAGGATTTGGGTAACCTGACCTAAGACGATAAATCGTACTACCATCTAGATTCAGATGTAGAAGCCAGGCAATACTTGGCTCACGGGATGAAATCATGGATGGTATCGCGTGATTTAAATCTCGAGGCGAGGCTCATCTTGACTTGACATCACAATATAGCCAGTGCGTTTGGAGGACTAGCCACGCCGCCGGGGATGTTTAGCACCTCGCTCGTGAACATGAAAGTCCATCGGCCTTCTTTGGCACACTGCTTCGACAACTCCTCCAAATCGAAGAGCTCGCCTATCGGCATTCCGAACCCGGAGAGCAAGGTTGGGTGCATCAGGTTTTCCATTCCAGCCAGGCCGGCGTCTATGCACGCAAGGATCAGTCAGTAAATGTAAGCAACTAGAATCAAATCGTCTCGTCTCTGCAGAAAACAGTGGCAGTGGCAGTGCACATATGTACTGACCCCAGACTTCGAACCCTGGCGAATCGGAGGCCACGCAGGAAAACTGCGTCTCCCACAGCCACTCGAGGGACTCAAGGGACCCTGTGAGCCCGGGATAGGCCATTTCCTTGCTTTCCATCTTCTTCTGCAGCTCGTCTTCGGAGAGCGAGCTGTACCTCTCAACAAAGCCGGTGCGTAGGAGCAAGATATCCCCAGGTTGAAAAGTGATGGTGTACTTGCGTGCGATCTCCTTGACCGTGGAAACCGATATGGATGTGGCAGACCATGGATCATATGGCAGTCCACTATCTTTGGCATACTTGACGTAGTCGATCAAAACTCCTCGACCCACGATCCCGCGTTTCGCCCATTCTGGAAAAGCGGTCAATACGTTCGTTGCTGGTAAGCCGGCGACGAGGAAAATGTGAATTGGGGGAAGATATACAAAGGGCTCTCTACTGACCCTGCATGCCATTGCGTTCAGACGTCATGGCCTTAAGCTCGGTCTGGGTGAAACCATTGTAGAAGCGTCCATCAGGATAACCCCAGTGCCGGAACCCATCCCATTGTGAGCTGGTTTGAGTGTTGAATTCCACGCGGTCATCCTGTCGAGAAACTGATGGTTAACCAATGCTCGAATGTGAGCAGTGGGAGGTGAAGTGGCCTCTTCTTACATTGACGTTCTCCCCGAGTTGGAATATCTCGTGCTTCAGCTTGGTTCGATAGAATGGCGGAATGTGCATCTCGTTGAGGCTCCAGTTCAGACCGATGGACACGCCCGTCTTGACCTCGGTGGCGGCCGCCCTGATGCGATCTGGTGTCAGACGGTTGAGACATCCCAATTGATCGTCCGGGCCCCAAAGACCCCAGGCCGAATGCGGTGGGTGGTCAGGCTGAAGCTGCAGGTTCTTGAAACTGACATGTTCTACGGGTACGGGGGTGGGAGCAGAAACCATCTTTGCGTTTGGGGACAACAATGCTGATGGGCAAAGGGAACGACAGGAAGCTTCATAGGGTTTGACTTATCCCGAGGCAGGCACCTTGGTGGCGCGCAAGCAAGTCTCCGGCCCCGATGGCCGATAGAGGAGTCAGGAGCCGCACCCCACTTTAGGATTTATAGGATGTATGGAGTGTACTCCGTACTCCGCTGGGTTCTTCGTGCCCCCGTGGGCGAGAGTGGTGGGGTCGACTGTAAGGCTCGGGGTGTTGACCGCCGGCGACCACCCCCTTGGAAACCTCTTGCAAATCCTCTTGCGAACTCTCTTGGAAACAGCCTTAGCGACCTAAGCCCCGAGACCGAGGCGAATGTGGGTATGCCTATACTCCGTAGAGTTTGACTATTAGTATATATACTCCCGCCAACTTGCAATCCACTTTGACTGTACTCCATAATGGGGATGATGCGGGAGGTTTCCGGTGCTCTCGGCGTTCACCGAACTCCTCCTCCCCGTCACCCCAGGAATCATCTACTCCGTACTGGGCGTGCATGTACTGTACATAGAGCCTTCTGGGCCCCCAGACCTTCTCCCCGGACCACGCGGGCGGCCTGAAGATTGAATTGACACGTTCCACTCTCTCGGCAACCAGACAAGATAGATAAATAGCTTCCACTCTCTACTGTAGCCATGCGCCCCCGTCTGTGTTTGTTCTATTCGAAGCAATCTCATCCCTCCTGATCCTGCCAGGTTAGAGACAGAGACCCGAGAGAGGTAGAGCCAGGATGGCACGCGTCACACTCCTTCAGATGACGGTATGCATGTCCTGTCCAGACATTGGACTCTCAGCAGCTTTATCTGGGAAAAACGTGAACCCAACCACTGACCATCACATACATATACACTATAGATCGTCACGTACGTGGCACTGGGCAGTCTCACATATGGCTACTGTGCGAGCATCATCGCCACCACGCTCGGCCAGCCTTCGTTCCTGGCCTACTTCAATTTCGCACATCGGTCGAACCCTACACAGATCATCGGTGCCATCAATGGGCTATTCCAGGCGGGTGGCTTCATAGGCACTATGAGCTGCACCGTGACCGCCGATTATCTGGGTCGACGCAAGGCTCTCTTGCTTGGGTCTTGTTTGTCAATCCTCGGAGGCGCCTTGCAGGCTGGAAGCGTCAATATGACAATGTACCTCATTGCTCGATTCATCACCGGCACAGGAATAGGTTCGTGAGCCCCGAACTGCCGGCTTACCCAGGGGTTAAGAAAGAAAGAAAAAAACAAAAACAAAACAGAAATAGCCTTGCCATTTCGTTTCTTGTCTCGACTCTAACTAAGTCCTGTTGCTGCATCTAGGTTCCTTGGTCACCCTAGTTCCTCTCTATCAAAGCGAGATTGCCCCTCCCAAAATCAGAGGCCTGCTCGTCGGCATGCACGGTGTGCTCATCTGTACGGGATACTCGATTGCGAGCTGGGTGGGCTTGGGCTTCTATTTCGTCCATGCCCGCGGCAGCCAGTGGCGTGTCCCGCTTGCCATCCAGTGCATCCCTCCACTCATCCTCGCGGCGGGCACCTTGTTTCTCCCGGAGTCACCCAGATGGCGTAAGTTTCCGCCTTCCGCCCCCTTCAACTCAAAGCCCCAGACTCAGACTGACTGGGTTGGCGTCCTCCAGTTTTGCTTCAAGAACGGGTCGAAGACGCATACAAGGCTTTCAAAGCTGTCAGAGCCGAGGCTTCAGATCCTGCGGACGAGGAGGCGGTGAGACATGAATTCAACCACCTCAACGCCCAGCTGCTCCAGGAGCGGCTGGAAGCAATCTCATTCATGGACTTCTTGCGGAAACCTTCTTACCGGAAGCGGTGCTTTGTCGGGTTTATGGTCCAGTTTACCGGACAGAGCACTGCGACCCAAGTTATCAACAGTGAGTCCCGTCTGCCCCTTCCAACCAGGACAGGGGGCGTGTGCTAAACAATCTCAACCGCCCAAAAGACTACGGCCCTTCTCTCTACTCTAGCCTTGGCTTCGGCACCGTCCAGCAGCTACTCATCCAATCCGGCTGGGTGACCATCTGTCCTTTCGGGAACTACATCAACGCCCTGGTGGTGGACAG
The DNA here is from genome assembly GCF_000585565.1 of Capronia epimyces CBS 606.96. Classification (NCBI taxonomy): domain Eukaryota; kingdom Fungi; phylum Ascomycota; class Eurotiomycetes; order Chaetothyriales; family Herpotrichiellaceae; genus Capronia; species Capronia epimyces. Next base: position 1,406,586 of record NW_006912906.1, read on the forward strand.
GGTAGGCCGCGTGAAAATGCTAGGTATGTACCAAGCGTAGTACAGTATATCGTCGACAGGAACGTGCAATCGAACAAGTCAGACTAATCTGATCTTCTTGTCTCTAGTCTTCGGTTTCACCGGCTGCGTTCTTGCGCTGATCGGCGAGGCCATCACCGTCTCAGTCTACGCCCGAACGGGAGAAAGACAAGTGGCCGGGGCGGCGGTATTCTTCCTTTTCATGCACATTACTTGGTACGATGACCCTCTGCTTCTGCCTCTGCCTCTCTCTCTGTGTCTCTGCCTCTGCCTCTCTCTCTGTGTCGATGCCTATCGTCTATCCCCCCAGCCTCGTCTGACTGCTGACTTATCGCCTCGCTCCAGCTATTCCATCTCGGTGGATGCGACAACCTGGATCTACGCCTCTGAAATCTTCCCTACCCCCGTGCGCGCCAAGGGTATGTCGGTATCCATTTCGGGCCTGTTCGTCGCCACAATCATCTACCTGCAATGTGCGCCGACGGCCTTCGCCGAGATCGGCTGGAAGTACTACCTTGTCTTCATCTGCGCCACAGCAGTCATGATCCCTGTGGTCTGGTTCTTCTTTCCCGAGGTGAGTTCCCTGCCCTGGCGCACATCACTTGACCTATGGGCAGCCCGCTCCATGTTCTCTTTGGATCATCTTACTGATCCCGTTCCCCCTGCTGCAGACGAGTCAGAGTAGTCTGGAGCAGATTGGGGCCTTTTTCGGCGACAATGTCGAAGTCGACGACGATATCGTGCCGGAGAAGCAAAGAATCCAAACCGAACACATCGAGACCGAACACGTCGACAAAGTTGCCCAAGAACCATAGTGAACAGTGCACTGTCACCCGCATTGTCCAGAAAGGGGAAAATGGAGAGGCTCGACTGGAGCAGGATTTGCTGGTATATCTGTCTAACTTAGGCATTCCCAGCCTTGTGCTTTAACTGGAAGGTTGGTTTAGGCATACTATCTATACTATATAGTATGCGCTCCCCCTGCGACCCTTTGATGATGAACATGGAAAAATTTCAACCTTTGACAGAGACAAGGCATGTAGCACAGTAAAATATTAAAGGCAACCATCGATCTCATCTTGACTGTGCAGCTGGGCTATCAATCAATTGTCATTGTAGGTTGAGCGTTGCCTCCTGGGACGGTTTGAGTCATTGCACGAGTATATAGTATATGGATGAGTCTTTGCACCGACGTCTATGCCGTACCGTGTCCCGTGTCCACCACCGTGTCCCTGTCAAAGGTTGAAATGTTCCATGTTCGCTATCGTAGGGGTATGGGGGAAGCCCAGACTACATAGTGTATGGTATGCCTGTACCAGCCTTCTGGTTAAAGAACAAGGCTGGGAATGCCTAAGTTAGTGACTAAGTTTGACAGTCCCGTGCCCACCACCTTGAGCCAACGTCAAGTCGATCCGGTCCAGCCAGCCGGTTGTTACTTAGCCATGGTAGTTTTGTCTGTTATGGTCATGGTTCATGGTCATGGTCATTTGACTCCGACAAAAGCCACCTCCTCTTGGGGTTCGTCGGGGTAGGCGTCAAACTTGTATCGGCTTCCAGGATGAGTAGGATGCAGCCTGGATTGACCGGGAGCAGCATAGAGGTTCTCCCTAGCGGTTCCACCGGGCACGGCATAGTCGTTGGAACCCAGCCAGCCCCTCCGATCCAGCTCGGGGATCAGGTAGGTGATGACATCTTCCCAGGCCTGCGGCACGACAATATGACCGATGTTGAAGCCGTCGACGTCGGCCTCCAGGATGAAGCGTTCCAGATCATCGGCGACTTTCTGGGCCGTTCCGACACTCACGTTCCCGCTGCCGCCGACGGCAGAATACTCGCTCAGCAGCCGCGGAGTCCACGAGGTATAGCCGGTCGGCTTGTTGAGCAGTCTCTCCACCTGCGGCTGGGTGAGGCCTTGGAGCAGAGGGTGTTTCGGGTCGGTGGGAAACTCCTCGTCCCATGGGAATTTGCTGACGTCGACGCTGGACGTGCCGCCAAAGAGCGCGAGCCCACCTTCGGGAAGAGCATACTTGAGGTAATCGTTGTACTTGGCTTCAGCCTCTTCTTGCGTCTCGCCCAGCACTGCAGTGAATTGAGTGAAGAACTTCAACGAATATGGATCTCGCCCCTGCTTGGCCGCCAGCGCCCTTGTCTTGCGAACTTTCTCGCCCACGAAAGCCGCACTCCGCCCCCCGAGGAAGACACATTCGGCATGTTTGGCGGCAAATGCTGACCCGGTACTATAAAGGATCAGTTATACACACACACACACACACACACACACACACACACACACACACACACACATATATACATATGATTTAGGTACACGTGGTAGCGGATGGGTCAAGACTCACGAAGACATGCCTGCTTGAAAGATGACGGGCGTCCGTTGAGGACTGGGATCGACCTGGTGTGCACTGGAGCACTTGAAGTATTTGCCTTTATGTTCGATTTTCCGCACTTTCGCCGGGTCGGCATACGTCGAGATTGAGGCATCCCGAATCACAGCGTCGTCGGCCCATGAGCCCTCCCAGAGTCTGTAAAGCGAACGTTCAGCCGTGGCCGCGGCCGTGGAATTGATTACGTCGAGGCCAGCGACGCTCGGAACTCATTCACTCACTTGTAGACAAGATTCAGATATTCTTCGGCAATCGCATACCGCGTCTCATGCTCCGGCAGTTCCCCAAGGCCCATTGCCCGTGCTGATGTATTAGACCAGGAAGTCACAACGTTCTGAACCAAACCAAACCAAACCAAATTGAATTAGCCCAGTCCAGTGGTTGAAACGAAAAGGAAAAGGAAAAGCAAAAGCAAAGGCAAAGGGAAAAGCAAAAGGAAAAAAGGCGGCCTGGATTCCCAGCATACATACCCATGCAATCCGACCATTGGTGAGATGGTCTAGAGTGGAGAATCTTTTGGCCAGAATGAAAGGCGGCTCGAACGTGGTGCAGGAAGTAACACCAAAGGCGAGACTCTCGGTGACAGCAGCCATGGCAGAAATGATCTGAGCTGACGGTCAGCGAGATCTGGTTCCTAGCTGGCACAAGCTGGATGTAGTAGCATTGCTGGAATGATAATTCGTAGCATTGCAATGAGTGAAGACCGCTCACCGTAAACGGATCATAAAGCGGCCATTGTGTCGCCGACCGGATCGCTGGCTCGTGTGATCCTTTATAGATGTCATGGGTCCCGAAATTGTCAGCTAAGGTATCGCCCACATGTCAGTCGAGTCTCGAGAGAGTCAAAGTCAAGCCACCAGATGACACGGTACAACATGCAGGCCGGGCTGGGCTACTGTACCTAGGAAGAGAGCATTGAATTTGCCCTTCTCCAGCAACTTGGCAAGATTGATCCAGTAATTCAAGCGATTCTTGGTGATTGATTTGTCGTTCGGATTCTGCCATTGACCTGGACTGCACCGATCGGATACTCCGATGTCAGTAATGGAATGAGGTGCGGTGTGCTTCAATTGTATTTCAATGTAGAGGATGGGAATATCATATATCCAGAGTATATAGTAGATCTGGATAAGACAGGCGCCCTACCTGACGTGTCCCAACCCATTCATGTCAAAGGCATTGAGCAGGATCCTTTTCTTCTTGCCGTCGCTAGTGTAGCCATATTGTGCTTGGGTTCGTTCGGGCTGTTTATACTCTCCCTGGTTAGAGTAGAGACTGGCATCTGCTACAGGAGCCATTGCTGGTTCTGGTTCTGGTTGTACGGAGAAGAGAATCAACCTTTGCAAAGACGTCTCGAATACTGACTACCCCAAGAAATCTATTGCGAAGAGATAGAGACAGCAGAATTTCCAAGAAGACCGGAAACCGGCTACTAAGTACCACTGTTACTGATAGCTTGCCGAACATATGGTACTCGACACATCGCACTTGGCCAGTATGACTGAAGCTAGCCCCTCTTGAGGTGGGAGGTGTCGGGGTTGCCAACGTGTTGAGATAGCTCGGTAGCACGCCACTCTGGGGATCAATAAGCCAATTCAAATTCAACCTTGGATGCGCAATGAGCGCCAGGAAAATTCTAGCTTCTCAATGGAGGATAAATTCCGAGATCTCAAATCTGTCTGCTTTTATGCAGTTGTAGATGATGCTACTCTATTGGGCATTCTTGACTTCGCTACCTATCTGGGGACCGGGACTCTCCGGAGAGACCTGGACCTGGTTGCCAAAAACCATTCATTGTCTTTCTTTCTACAAAACTCGCGTCTACTCTACTCCGTACTCATGGTCGCGCCATTCCTCCAGCAATGGTACCATTGTGACAGGAGAGCCGCCGGTCTGCCTTTCAAACCTAGAACCCGGCTGGGCAGATCCACGCCCGAACAACACGACCAGTCTCTGTACAGAGTAATAGATATGACCACGAGAATATTAACATGAAGAGTCGCTGATGTGAGTGGCCGACATGTGCTGCCCCCCACATGAAGGGGTCACTTCCCATTATGGAAATAATGATACAAGATTCCCGACTCATCGGCGAACGAAGACGAGGACGGACGCTGGGCCGCCTCAAGCCTATGCCTAGCTTGAGTTGCGTGATTGAAGAAGAAAAGTCCTCAGGCTACTTCGTGTATACTGGAAGTATTTCAAATGGCTGGAGAATTTCGCAAACCAGACGACAGACGACCGGTATCTCTCCCTCTCGCTTGCATACTTTGTTCTGGCTGTTGGCGTTGGAAGCTCATCAAACATGGCTTCAGCCGATCTTGCTGCCTTGGAGCCGACGAAGCCCACTCTCACGGTAAGACCTACCAAAGGGGACGAGACTGTGCTTTCACAGGAGATCGTATCAGAGGATGAGTATGACACCGGTCGTGAACGAGCCAACAGAAATGCGGGAAAAACCAAGGGGCATTTCTTTCGTTGGTTCGATCCTGAGGATGGACCATTGGAACGCCGTCTCCTTTGGAAACTCGACTTCTACATTCTCGCATTCGCCTGTGCGGGATATATTGTATGATACAGGACGCTACCATGCTGTTTGAGAGCTGAGTATTAACTATTGCAAAAAGATGTTCTATATTGACCGAGGAATCCTTTCGAACGCCTATGTTAGCGGCATGAAAAAGGGTGAGCTGTATTCTCATTGTGGTCTAGCTCTGCGTGGATAGCTGATTTGATATGGAAGATTTGAAACTATACGGAAACGAGCTGGTTCAACTCAACACAGTCTACAGATGCGGTACATCAGTGTATGTAATCCTACCATCCAATCGCTCCAGTCGGACTGACAGGGATCCAGATCGAATATTCCAGCGACGGTCTTGATCACAAAATATAGGTCGCAATATATTGTCCCAAGCTTGGTGTTGATTTGGGGCGTGTTTACAGTGATGTCTTTCCGTGCTGGAAGTTTTGGAGAGCTTGTGGTTTACCGGCTGTTCGTTGGGCTCGCCGAAGGTAAGATGAGGATTTCGGGCATGTCGAATGAGTCTGACCCAAACTAGGCCCCTTTTTCTGCTCAATCGAATATGTTCTCGGCAGTTGGTGAGTTTTGTCCCAGGCCATGGCCATTCTGAAGGGTGAGCTGACATGTCAATAGGTATCGCGCGGATGAAATTGTCCGCCGAGCCGGTATTTTCTACATCTCCTCGAGTATTGGTCAAATCATCACTGGGCTTCTGGCTGCACGCATCTACACCGATCTCGATGGTGCATTGGGGCATGCGGGCTGGAGATGGATGTACCTGATCGGAGGCCTCATGGCTCTCCCAATCGCATTGTTCGGAATCTTCACTTTCCCCGGAACTCCGAACCATGGAAAGAGATGGGTACTGACAGACGAGGAGTTTGCTCTGGCCAAAGAGAGGATGGTGGTCGCCGGTCGTAAGGAGCCTGTCGGGTTCAGCTGGTCTCTGGTCAGACGCTTCCTTGGTCGATGGCATTTCTGGCTTTTGGTACCGTGGAACGTGTCTTGGTTGATGGGATTCCTGTCCGAAACTCAAGGAGTGTACACGTTGTGGCTGAAGAGCCACAAGGCATACAACACGGCCCAGGTCAATCGTTTGACGGTAAGTGGGCTTCAACTTTCGTGACAAACACTGTACGGTGGTTCCTGATCATTGTCACAGTCAGTTGCACCCGCCATCGGCGTCATCACCATTGCGTTGTTCTCGTTCCTCGCCGACAAGTACGGACCCAAATCGAGACTTTGGATTGTTGGCATTGTTGCCGTAATCGGTGTCATCGCTAATATGGGGTTCGCGTTATACGATCATACCTCTTTCGCTTACAAATGGTGAGTGTGTCTGCCACCCACCAAAATCCCATGCTTATCACTCTGCGGCAGGTTCACCTACGCTGAAAGTTACACCGAGGTCTCCTTGTCGAGCTTGCAGTATTCCTGGGCCAATGTGATCTGCAGGGACGACGCTGAAGAGAGAGCATTCGTCGTCAGTGCTATGCTCGCCGTTGGATCAGCATGTGACGCGTGGGTCCCCAACGTGTTTTTCAAGACCACTGATTCCCCAAAATGGGTCAACGGACACATCTTCCAAGCCGCCACGATGCCAGTCTATTTCGGCCTCACAGCGACGGTATATTACTTCAACAAGCGTGCTGAAAGGAGGAGATCCATCAAGGACAACGAGGGATGATGGCTAGCAAGACTTGGGCGATGTGGGGTGACCTGGTAGGGCTGTCGAGTCGCACCCTCCGCGTACTGGCGATGGTGTTCAACATAAGCAAGTATATTTGGCAACAGGCAGTGTCTGGCTTTCGATCCGACCGGGTTCCTCTTCACACATAGAACTGAATGCACGACAGTCCCCTACAATAGGGTGATTTGGACAGTTTCCACATCATATGAAAGATAAACCAGATTGGATTTTCTCATGTCTGGTATTGTTGGGAGTGGTCGATTTGAGTCGTCCCCTTGTGAGACATCCCTCAACCCTCATCTTATAAGCCTGTAGCAAGGCATGGTCTCTTGTCGCGGCAATGGTGCCCTTGATCGCGTTCGAACTTAGAAATGGCCATCTCTTCACTCCTTTCCGATCGGCCTGTGAACCGTGCAGTGTCAATGGGGAGGGATATCGCCGGGGATCTGACTCGGTCTCGACGTAAGGGGCGGTGGCTCTGGATGTATCAGTCAATACTCGGTTATTAAGACTCATGTCAAGTGGAGTCGATGAAGCTATTGTTGTAAATTGTGGACAGACCCTCGCCTGCATCAGCCGCAGAGGACAATGGGCAGGCTCAGAGGGCGGCCACGCAGTCGCGTCCGCGGTGGCGATGGCAAGGCTTCCCGAAATCACATTCTCCGGGAGGCGCTAGTTGCTAGTCTGCACGCCAAATCACATGACAACTCTCCGTCGGAAGGCGAGCCCTCGGCACAGCACTTTGCCGAACGCACAGGGCGGCATCACCTTGATCCCCAACGGGGTGCACCTGTGAACCATGAACCGCAAGCAAGATTTACCGACTCAGTGGCACCAACCTGCGCATCCGAGTCTCCGTAGTGGCACTGCTCACCGACACAACTGACAGCAACTCTGCTCCAGAGGTATTCCGTACAGATGACTTTTGTTCTACCACGTTTCCACGCTGTTGGCATGATCCATGAGCCTACCTGCCGGCGCCGTGGCTGGGATGCTTTAGCCTCACGCGATATCGCCAGCAAATAATGTCCCTCATCCTGTCGGCTGTCAAATCGATTCTCTGCCGCCGCCCAATCGCCGTATCCCATGGCCATGTCACCTCCTCAACGGTCGCAGCATTGACCGCAGACCCTGAAGTGCCATACGTCCCCGAACGAACTACCAACGCGCCAAAACCCACTGGCTTCACCATCGCAGCTTCGATTGCGACTCTAGTGAGCTTAGGCAAAGGAGACGGGCCCCTCAAGACTGCCACGTAACAAACCCGGATCGCCGAGAGGGATGGCTAGATTGCCATGCATGCGCTCTGCGGTCTATGCAGTGCAGTGATTCCACTACCCCCCGACAGCCAATTGCCATCCAACAGTAGTGAATTGTTTCCTTCAAAAATCATGCATGAAGAAAGGTCTTCCCGTTTGCTATCTTCACGTAGGAAGGTGAGAGCCTCGGTTTTTGTCGCCGTGTCTTTTTCTTTGTCAACTCCTGCCGCTCATTGCCCGTCTCGGATCCGTATCTTCTTGTCACGACCACCATTGATGATCCCATGATGCTTCTATCACCCTTGTTGTCGCAAGACAAGATTGTCTTGGGCTGCGAAGTCTTGGCCGCTAGCTTTGTCGCCTATCTGGTCGGATTGGTCATCTACAACCGATATTTCCATCCCTTGAAGGATTTCCCTGGCCCATTTTGGGCCTCCATTACGACTCTGTGGTATTGTCGAGCCGTACGCTGTGGTCGAGGACAAGATCATCAACTCCCTATCCACAAGAAATACGGCTATTTTGTGAGGCTTGCGCCAAATCTGGTACAAATTTCGGACCCAGCTGCCATTGAGACCATTTACGGGCCGAAACATGAATTCATCAAGGGAGAATTCTACAAAGGCTTCGACCCGAAGATCTCCAAACGGCAGGACAATTTCACCGAACAAAACGAGGCAGCCCATGCCCGCAGACGCCGTACCGTAGCGCACCTCTACACGCAGGCAGCCGTGCTCGAATACGAGCCTTCGGTCGACAGATGTATTGCACTTTTCTACAAGAGAATGGAGGAATTTGCCGAGTCTGGCGCCGTCATTGACATGTCGATCTGGCTGAGGAAGTACACTTTCGACATTATCGGCGAGATATTCTACGGCCGCGAAGGCGGATTCGGGTTCATTCGTGACAACGTCGACTACAACAACTGGTGCCACCTGATGGACGTGATGCCGAATCCGGTTGCCGCCATCACGTACGTGCCCTATGGTCTCCGAAATCTCTACTTCATGTTCCAGATGCTGTACCCGGAAACCCGAGCCGGGGCCAAAGGATTCTTCACTGTCATCGACCAATCTCACGCCGCGGTGAAGCAGCGCCTCGACGACATGGCAGCAGGCAAGCCAGTGAACCGGCACGACGTCCTGAGTAAGCTCCTTGACATTGTCAATGAGAAAGGCGACTTCGGCATCCTCGACGTCACCACTGAAATCTGGGCGATGATCTGGGCCGGAAGCGACACGACTTCGATAGCGCTGTGCTCCATTTTCTACTACCTACACAAAAACCCGTCGACCCTGGCCAAACTGCTCGACGAGATTGACACCGCCTTTGCCGACGGCACGCTAAAGACCCCTATCCGGTTCAACGACGCCATCAAACTCCCCTATCTGCACGCCGTGGTCCGCGAGGGCATGCGCATCCATGGCTCCCTCGGCACGGGCCTTCCTCGCATCGTTCCGTCGGGCGGCGTCGAGATCTGCGGCAAGTATTTCGCGGGCGGGACCGAAGTGATCATGAACGCCAACGCCGTCCAGTTCGACAAGGGCGTCTTTGGCGAGGATAGCGAGTCCTTCGTACCGGAGCGCTGGTTCCGCGACGGTGAACGGGCCGCTGCGAACATGGAGAGACACATGCTGCAGTTCGGCTACGGCAAGCGCATCTGCATCGGGCGCCACATCACCAACACCGAAATGTACAAGTTGCTGCCGACCATCTTGCACGACTTTGAGTTTGAGCTGGTCGGCAACAAAGAGTGGAAGACGTGGCAGGGGTGGTTTCATCAGCAGAGCGACGTCAATGTGACGGTGAAGAGGAGAGTGAGAAGGACTTGAGCCTCGAACGGGGTGGAGGAGATGACAATGTACAGCTAGCTAGCTAGACCCAAGCATGGGATAGATCGATCCGCATACTAGTACATAGCCAACGACGTGTTTCTAAGTTTCAGTTTCTCCCTCGAATTGCTGCCTCTTCCAGGAAACACCTCTGATGAGGTATCATTCTCGTCGCGCCATCCTTGGCTTCGCATCCCTACCGTACTTCGCGCCCCGTCACGGTGAGTTTAGGCTGCATGGAACATGGTGTGTTCCCTCACGCGGGAGGTCCTGGTCGCGTGGTTGTCTCATAAGGTCTTCCAACTCTTGAGGCTTGAAGCCGCTGTGTTGGTAACAGACAATCCAAGCACGTGGTTCTGTCAAACTGAGGCATTCCCACCCTTGCCCTTTACCCAGAAGGCCGGTTTATGCTATACTATTCTATATAGTATGCGCTCCCCCTGCGACCGTTTGATAGAGAACATGGAACATTTACATTTGACAGGATCAAGGCTTCCGAAAATAGTTGGCAATGGTGTTCTTTTGCGGACTTTTCTCGATGGTCTTGAGCCTCTTTGGCCTGGGCTCGTCCGGGCCGTCCGTCTTCTCCGGCTTCTCGCCGACCCTGAGCAGCAGCATCAACTCTTCGAAAGCGTCGACGGGCACGACGCCGCCGCTCGCCTCTTTATGGCCCCTGGCGAAGCTTTCTCCTAGTCTGTCCACCAGTCCGTCAGTCGAAAGAGCAGCGGCGGCTTTTAAACTGTCGATGATATTGACAGGCGGGTCTCTCGCCCTGGCACATCGCGCGATCCGGCACGAGAAGTTGACCATGCCAGGCAGGTATCCAGAGTTTGCGCAGACCACTATCTCCAGGGCCTTGGAGTTCAAGTGGCCAGCCCAGCGGGTCGCGATGACGGGGTGGACTTGAGCAGGCGTGTGGATGCGGAGGACGGCAATTCGGCCGTCGGCGCTGAATTTCGGAGGCGTGTGGGTGTTCAGTTCGACTTCTGCGTTGATTTCCACCCGAGCAGTCTGCAGACGGCCGTTACTCAATAGATCTTTGGGGTCGGTGGAGTTGAGCAGCGCCGTCCATGCCGTGATGACGTCGTATTTTGCTGTCCGCCGAGGCGCGTTGATCAGCGATACCGCATCGTTGATGGATTTCTTCGTGTACATCTTGAACGTGTCCTTCATGTCCGGGAATGGCGGTGCCCATTTGAGTGTGTTCCCCAGATCTCCGTGCGTGCCGATACAAGCGAGGTAGGCGCCGGATGAGGCGATCTCGGGCGCAAGCGTCTTACAGATCTCGTATGTGAGTAGGGACGTGGTCGACACTGGAGGATAATGGCATGCAGATACCACCTGGGCCCGCTCTGGAAAGAGGTCGCTCAAATGATGATCAATGATCAGTGACTTGGTGGCCAGTGAATCAACCACTGGAGGCGCTGCCATGGAGCCTTGGTCCAGGACAAAGATATAATCTGGGTTTTTGCGAGCCATGGCTGCGCGTTCGGGCTCGACGTGGACATTGGAGCCCTTTTGAACTAGGTGCACGTCTATGAGGGTTGGGTCGAGCCCCAGGGCCGTCAGTGTTCGGTGCATGATGACTCCCGACGACAGGCCATCCGCGTCTTTATCCGGTACAATCAGAGCCTTCTTGCCACTTGCTGCGCTATGTTCGTCAGACTCGGATTCCTGACTCGGAGTGGAGGAACTCAATCTACCATTCCTTTATGAATGCCCTGGCTCCCTCCATCGCAGCTTCTGGAGCAGGCCATATCGCCTTGCCACTGGCATCGCGGCGTGGCTCGACATCACAGTAATCTGGAAGCTTGACCCGGGCTTTGGTGTTGGTGTTGGTCGACCGCTTCATGCCTCGCCAGCCATGAGGCAGCAGAGTGTGAGGTATGAAAGTTCGGTCTGTGGCGGGCGCAAGCGATGTTGCAATCCGGGCTTGAAGAAAGTAAGCTGAAGGGGCTCCAGATAGGCGAGCAAGTCTTGAGAGAGGTTGCATTCAATCGTACCTGGTAGTACTCGCGATCAATTTGTTACATTGGGAGGGATCTCGGTCTCTCGTCGACCAGAAAGACGGTCGACATGGTGGACAGAACAAACCTTTGCATGACGTCGACATTGGAATTTCAGTGTCAGATGTCAGACTGAAACAATGTGGCATGGCAGCGACCCAAAACGGCCAATAACGTGTGACATGCTGGAAAAATAGTCTGTCTGACGCAAATTCCTTTCTTCCGTGAGATGCCCAAGGTACCAAGGTATGTCCGTCCTACTTCTGTCTGTAACATGCCGCAGAACTAGACAACGTCCTTTAACACTTCGAGATGAGCCTAGGTATGATCGATCCCTCCCTTACTGTCCAAGAGCTGATCCCATTCCTGTGAGTCGAGTCGAGGTTCAACAACCCATCACCCGGCCTCCTCTCAGCCTTGACCAGGTCCTCGGAATCGGCCCCTTCCCTTGCTTGGGAGCTGCGAATTGTCTGTCTCGTTCCTGCTTGGCCTCACCTTCACCCAAATATGCATTGCTCGTCCTCTGGCAGCCGCCAACTCCACGAGCGTCTCTGCACCCCCCTTTCGTACCTTTTTATAGAACCTCAATGCCTTGTTGATATCGCAGGTGTGGGTCTGAGAGGAAGTTGGGACAGAACCACGGACAACACACCAGCGTCTTCAATCGCTTGAGCTGCCCCCTGGGCTAGATGCGGCAGCGGCTGATGCACTCTCAGCTTCCAAAGCAAAGGAACATGGCGCCAGAAACAGCTATCCAGTCGCCTCCCCTACGCAAGGATCTGGGGAATATGCTCCTTCAGGTACTCAACAACTCCATCCGGCCCCTTCTCTACCTGCAGTCCTTGAGGAATAGCATGCGTCTTGATTCCCGGGACATTGGTCCTGGCTATTTGTTGAATGCGTGCACTCTCCTCGGGCGTCCACATCGAGGCACAGAACTAGGCGTCACATCACATCAGGTCATGTCCATCCATCCTTATATCCATATCTGGGCATCTCGACGTACCAGTACATCCGGCTGAATCTCTTTCACAGTCGCCTCCACTGCATCTATAGCTGTAGAAACAGTGCGTTAGTAGGCCTCATTCAACAATGAATCCCTCATTTGACCACAACGCCTTGCGACAAGGCCTTGGGTGAATTCACGTCTTGTCTGTGTGGGCTGGAGTTGGTGACCCAGAACGCCACACACCACCACCACCACCCGTGAAATGTAAATGACGAAGCATAGACTTACTCTCGCAATTCGCCACATGTTGAATGGTATATTGCTCTTTGAGATCCTCCACGACTCGGCCAATTAGTCTCTTTGCGCGTTCCGGCACAGTATTCACTGTCACTAGCTTGTAGGGCCCCTTAGGCGCCATGGCTGATGCTGATACTGATAGCTGGAGTTCTGTGCGTTGCTTGAACGCGTCTTTCTCGTCTTGACTAAAGTGGATAAAACACGATGAAGTAGAGAACAGTTTATAAATCTAGATCGAGAGCCAAAAGCACGGCTGCTGTGGCCGGCATCGCAGTTCGGCAGATTCCGGGCTTATGTAAGAGGATTTACGGATGCTTTGGAGATTCCGAATTGCGGCATTGAGTTGGCTTCTTGCTCATCATCGTCGCTACTTGTGAACAACAACCATCGCACGAACGTTGTAGGCTCAATTCCATCATACGGCCGAGCAATCTATCTCAATGGTTGATGTTGGGAGCTCTCTACTTTACATTTCGGTGGCTGCAGTTGCAGTTGCAGTTGCCCGGCAAACTGATTGGAGCTAAACAACAAAGTGCCTTATGTGTGGTCAAAAATACCTGTACGCCTGGCTGCGAGTCATGGATGGAAAACAGAGGCTCTAATGTAAGTACCAAAGCCTTGGGCAGGTTGCTACAGACAAGGCTTAGGGTCAGGAGGTGAGTGCAACCTTGTCACAAGGCGGACAGCGACCAGCATTAGTCAGCCTTGAACGACAATACGGCAAACGACGCGCGAAGCTGGTTCGCAGAATCTTTCGTTTTGCACATGCGAGATCCCATCAGGCCTGAATCATGGACCGAGACATCCACCTAGTCAATGTCTTCACAGCGGAAGGCCGAGGAGGCAACCTTGCGCCCATTGTTCTGGATGCCACAGGGCTGAAGGACTCGGAGATGAGAGATGTGGCTCGCCGCTATGAAAGAGAAAGCGTCTTCGTGTTTCCCGCCGAGGAGGGATCTGGGGCTGACTTCAGTCTGAGATTTTTTGTTCCTGGCCACGAAATGGAAATGTGCGGGCACGCCACAGTCGGGACAGGCTGGATCATGCATCGTCTTGGACTTGTGACCGAGACCGAAACCGAGATCAAGTTTATGACCAAGTCAGGGCTGGTCAGTACCCGCCGTGACAGGGTTGCGAATGCAAACACCACCGGAGAAATGGTGTCAGTGTCCGTGTCACAGCCCAAAGGGACTTTAGAGGATGTCCAGGACGAAAGGCTCATCGCACAAATCTTGTCAGTGCTGAGGGTCGACTCGTCTCATCTGGGGCCGTGGGCGATCCAGAACGCCTGCACCAGCCGCGTCAAGACGGTGATTCCGTTGAAGAGTGCCGCGACGCTCAATAGTCTGGACCCGGATTTCGAAAAGGTCAAAGATCTCTGTGACCAGCTTGGCTCCACGGGCCTCTACCCATATGCTGTGGTGCAGCATGGGAACGGTCTGGGGCCCACCAAGATCGAGGCTCGACAATTCCCAAGGGCTTCGGGATACCCAGAAGACGCAGCGACGGGGATTGCTGCTGCTGCTCTTTCGCGTGCCCTGGCTACGAATGGGTTGGCTCGTTCAGGAGAAAGCGTCGTCGTCTACCAGGGCAGGGCAATGGGGCACTTGTCCCAAATCAACGTGCTGGTCGAGGACACTGGGTGTTGGATTGGAGGGACCTGTGCTATGGCATAGCCGGTGTTCGGCACGGCTGATCGGGAGTTGCATGAATTTTTGGAAGGGGAAAAGAGGAGCCTTGCTTTACTGAAGCGTTGACTGAAGTATTACGAGCTGAAAGTCGCATCATGAACCTTGGTCCGGTCGCGCAATGTGTCGGCGTCATTGGTCTGCAGAGACAACCACCTTCATGGCAGCGAGCGAGTCTTGTCCTCCAATTCAATTCAGCAGCAAACGGTCAACGGAGCGGGGTGAAGACCCATCGCGGGGCCGGGGCTCACACTCACCAGCAACACGAGGACAAGACAGCCACTGTGGTCCCTCGAGGTCCATGCCCAGGCCGAGTCTAAGCCTTTACTAGAAGCATTGTGGCCGAAGTCCACGCCACTGTCGCTGCTGCCCCAACAGGAAGTGGTGACGGTCTAAGCCTTAGGATCCCCGACCTTCTCTGCAAATTTCAACTGGGGAAAGTGTCACGCGAGGCTCAGGCCCAGGCCCCTACCCCACACATGTACATACTCCGTATACTCCCGTATATCTACTCAATCTATATACGGGTACGGATACGGCTCCTCGTCTGGTTGTCCCGTGGAAGACATTACTCACCTCACATGCCCCCGTGCCCATCTAAGAAGCACCAGGACCGGTCTGAGAGAGACCAAACCAAGCTGGACCCGTGCATAAAACTGAGGACGTTGCTCTCGCACCTTCGACGCTTCATCTCATCACGGCCGGGGTCAGGGATTCCTCTCCCCTTAACGGCAGTTGTGTTTCCATACATCTGCCGGTCTTGGCTCCCCGGAGCAGCACCGACCCCAGACTTCGACCGCTGGGGTTATTCCCCCTTCCACGCGGGCGCCATTCCCCACAGGCCCCGGGCGAGTGAGTGCCGGGGTGCTGTAGTTAGGTAGTTGGAGATGTGTTTCAAACCCCTTTCTTTCACGGTAAGTGGTAACCTCGACCGCGTGACATGACCTTCAGCGTGCCGTTACCGGCCCTGGCCTGACGAGGTAAAGTTCAAACATCCTTATCCAGATCCAGCCATTGCGGGGTTTCAGGCTACGAGAATAAGTACGGAGTACTAGTGGAAACACTACCACTAGTTATATCTATCCTTCCCCAGACCTGGACGGATTTAGGCGACCTACCTTCCTGAGTCCTGGCCCATTGAGAGACTCCCAACTTCTCACACCACTACCACTGCTCTCGGGCAAGCTTGCAGGACTCGACATCGACACTGCACTGTGATCACAAGCGCCAGCACCAGCACCAGCACCAGCAGGATGGGGCTCGGCATCCTCGAGGGTACACACTCCTCCCCCCTTCCATTCCCTAGTCTCTACGCTGACGCAGCACCACTCAGATACAAAACTGGGCCATGTGCCGGGCACGGTCTTGTTGAATGACGAGGCCGCTCATGCCGAAGCCATCACCTCGGGTCTGAAGCACGGCAAAGGCAGGGATGCTCATATTGTGCTGTCGCCTCAACCTAGCGAGGACCCCAACGACCCTTTGAACTGGCCCATGTGGAAGAAAGAGGTGCTGGTCGCCATTCTTTGCTTTGGCGCCATGCTCAACGCTGGAACCAACGTCAGTGAAGAGAAGACCCCGTCCCGTCATGCTTGTTCTCTCTGTGTGTTACGTTCTATGTGCAACCACAATCCTTGATGTTACGTTCTATGAGTATCTACTAACCACCATCCTTGACAGGGGCCGCTGCTAAATGCCTCCTATTTCTCCATGTCCTTGCAGATTGACAAATCATTGACCGCGGTTGTCTTGGTGTCCGGATACAATCTGCTGGCTGCTGGATGCTCTGGACCTTTTGGTTTGTGCCCCCGCGACTCTACACACACACACACACACTCTCTCTCTCTCTCTTTCTCTCAGTGGTCACGATGACTCTGACTGTGAGGCTGCAGTGTGCGCATTCAGTCGTAAATACGGCAAGAGACCAGTCTTTCTGGTCTCGACGCTCTTCGACATCATCGGTACGGCGATTGGCCAGTCCAAGATCTCCTACAACTACCTCCTGGCCGCGCGGGTCATTCAAGGCTTCTCGACCTCGGCCTTCGAGTCCCTCATTGTAGCCAGTGTGGGAGACATGTATTTTGTGCATCAGCGAGGCCTGCGGATCGCCGTCATCAACTTCATCCTCAATTCCGCCTCCAGCCTAGCATCCATCATTTGCGGCCAGGTCTTCCAGAGCCTCGGCTGGCTCTGGCTTTTCCATCTGTTCCAGATCTTCCTCGTCGTGCAATTTATTCTCATGTTCCTGTTCTGTCCGGAGACAACGTACATGCGAGACAGCCGCTACGATACCGATCTGAACCGGGACGGGGACGAGAAACTCGAAGAATTGGCCATCATTGAACATGCTCACAAGGAGACGGTTGGCGAGCCCGGTCAGGGCGACCATGACACCACCACCGTAACCGTACCCAAGAAGAAGACGTTTGTGCAAGAGCTGGCTATCTGGACTGGCGTCTATTCGCACGATAGCATCTTCAAATACCTGGCCGGCCCGTTTCTGACCCTCCTCAATCCGGCCGGATGCTATGCCGTCATTGCTTCTGGCCTGTTGAACAGCTGGTAAGAAAGGCTGGATGTGGATGGAAGAAATCCGGTCGAAAATTGTTCTTGTTCATGTTCTCGTTTGAAAATTGTTCTTATTCTTGTCGTTTTCCTTTCCTTTTCTTTTCTTCGCCTTCTCCTGGCGTGGGAGCGAACTCGCTGACACTCGGAATGCCTGACAGGTATGTCGGATCGGCCATCATCATGTCTGGCATCTTCTCCGGTCCACCGTGGAACTTCGACGCCGCTCATATTGGGTACCTCGGTGCCGGGCCGTTTGTCGGAGGCCTCATTGGCTCTCTCGCCTGCGGATTCACCGGTGACTACGTGATCAAGTATCTCACGCGGAAGAACAAGGGTGTCTAGTATGTGGTTGGTTTTCTGATGGTTCGGATTGTGCCCGCACTGACAGATTCCCGTTCCCGTCCCAGCGAGCCTGAGTTTCGGCTGGTGTTTATGATCCCCGCCTGCATTGCCTGCGGCCTCGGCATGTTTCTCTTCGGCTACACCATGTCGATCGGCTCTCCGGCCGAGCTGTGTGCTTTCCTCCAGGGCGTGATGATGGTAGGCGTCCTGATTGGAATCTTCTCGACCTTGTCGTACGGGCTCGACTCGTTCCGCAGTCAGAGCAATGAAATCTTTGTCATGAACATGCTCTTCAAGGTGAGTGGGTTGGTTTGCTTTTGCTTTTGCTCTAGATTGTTTCTCTGGATTGTTTCTCACCTCACTGCCTCTACTTTCTCTCTCTTCCTCTCTCGTTCTTTCTCACTCCGGCTGGCGTGGACTTAACTCACTGTGCTACGCTACGTTAGAACTTCATGTTCTACGGCCTCTCGAATTTCGCAAACGACTGGGTGACTTCCAGCGGGCCTCAGCAAATCATGTACGTCTTCGGCGGTACCTCGGTCTTCTTGTCCCTGCTCGCTGTCCCCGTGTATATCTGGGGGAAGCGGCTGAGAAGCTGGTGGGCGAGACATGATTTGTTTGTGCTCTTGAAGATGGAAACCCATGGCCCGGTCAACGAGATGGGTTAGACTGCAGACACAGACACATACACAGACACAGACACAGACACAGACACAGACACAGACACAGCCAGGGCATCAGCTTTCTCCGAGCTTAACCCTAACCCTCAGATGCAGATAGCCGAATCTCCGCAACAGCTTTGATGTTTGCGTGTTGCATGTTGCGTATGCGAAGTCATGGTTTGCGTGTTACGTGCTGCGTATGCTAGGGCATGGTTTACTCTGCTCCCCAATGCCATAACGATATAGTCATTGTAGGCCTAAGGCCAGTCTGCCAGATCCATGCATAGCACTCCGTACATACCCCGGCGCCTCCCACCCTGCACCTGCGACAGTGGTTGCACGGCTTACTTAGCTACCCCTTGAAACGCGCCTGAGGCTTGGCCTTAGCTCTTTGACCTGAGCAACCTTAAGCCATCGACTCTTTCCTCTTTCTCTCTCTCCCCCAGAACCTCCTGTTTCCATCTCCCCCGCCTATGACTATGACGATTACAAATGAACGAGAAGGAGAAGATCTAATATACGGCCACGAATATGTCCTACGTACTTGTATTTGTACTAGGGCTTGGTGCTGCCGCGCCGACATGGACATGGATATGGACGTGAGACATGACGTGACGTGATGTGACGATGGCGGCCTCGTTGAGCCGACTCGGCTCTCTACTCGGCCGATCCCATGCAGTCCTACGTAACCTTGACCGCTTACGGCCGACGACGCTTCCCGCCTGATCTCTGATCTGCCTAATATTTACACTATCTTCCCTTACATATAAATGGGCTGGGATGGGATGACCTGGCAGAGGCCATCGACTGGCTAAGGTACCCCAGGTTTCCTCTTTGCTCCTGGAATTCGGTGAAGTGAAACGAAACGGTTAGCCTGCTAGCCTAGGAACAGGAACCCTGACTGCATACGCATGTGCGTGAGGGGCACTTTCCGCAACTCTATCCGACGAAAGGTACTACCACTACAGAACTCGTTATCCCACGAAAGGTACTACTACTATCACTACTCTATCTCAACCATCCGGGTTGCCATCGACAACCTCTTAAGACGGGGGGTTGACATTGAAATCCAACAGACATAATCGGTCTGGTCGGAAGCAGCGAAGCCTGAGTCCTATCTGCATATACAAAAACAATCCTCGCTCAACCGCGCATCAATCGCAATGGCGGACCAAGTCGCAATCATCGGAGCTGGCTTGTCGGGCTTGACACTAGCCCTGGCTCTGGACCAGCAGGGCATCCGAGCCACAGTATACGAGTCGCGGCCTGCTCCTCTCAACATTGGCGGCGCCGTGATGCTATCACCCAACGCATTGAAGGTCCTCGATGCCCTCGGTCTGTATCGGCACGTCCACGACCGTGGCTTCAACTTCGACCTTTTAGAGATGCAG
Source organism: Capronia epimyces CBS 606.96 (assembly GCF_000585565.1). NCBI lineage: Eukaryota > Fungi > Ascomycota > Eurotiomycetes > Chaetothyriales > Herpotrichiellaceae > Capronia > Capronia epimyces. The sequence continues at coordinate 1,426,211 of NW_006912906.1, forward strand.
CAAGTCTCGGGCGAAGTGATCGAGACGTACGAATTCGGCGGCCTGGAAAAGTACGGGTATCAAGCGAGCCGGATCTACCGGCACGAACTCATCGAAATTCTCTTGTCCGAGATCCAGTCAAGAGGCATCCCGGTCAAATACGGTCGAAAGTATTCTCGCGTTGTCGAGGAGACTGCCGCTCAAGTGGTCTGGGAATCTACCGACGGCACCGTGTCTCGCGCTTCGTGGCTAGTTGGCGCCGACGGCATCCATTCGTCTGTTCGCAAATACCTGTATCCCGCGCTGACGCCGAAATTCACCGGCATGGTCGGCATCTCAGCCGCGGTGCCGGCGAGTCAAGTCACAGGGGCGAAGCCCTTTGCAAAGATCACTCACCCGCTGACGATTGTGTCGAAAAACAAAGAGAAGGGTGCCTTTGTCATGGCCCCGCAGAAGGTCGACGGCTCGGAACTGTTCATCGGCAAGCAGAGGCGCATGGCAGAGCTCACTCGAGACGGCTGGGACCGTTTCCTCGCAGACAAGGACGGGCTGGTCAAGTTCCTTCGAGAAGATGCCGAGGCGTTTGGAGAGGTTGGCGTCACGGCCACGCAGGACATTCCTCACGACAAGGTCAACGTCTGGCCATTCTACGTCATCCCCAAACTGGACGCCTGGGCGTCCGAGAACCGACGGGTCGTTATCCTGGGCGATGCCGCTCACGCGATCCCCCCGAGCGCCGGGCAGGGCATCAATCAGGCGTTCGAGGACGTCTACATGTTTTCCCTACTGTTGGCGGCGAGCACAGGCAATGGTGGTGGTGGTGGTGGTGGTGGTAGTGGCGGTGACGGTGGCAGTGGCAGTGGTGGTGTGGTGGGATTCGAACCTGCCTTGGCCTTCTGGCAGGACTATCGACAGGACCGGATCAACAAGGTCCTAGAATTGAATAAGCAGATCGACTTGAGGAGACTGCCGAAACCGGCCCAGAAGGAACACGAACACGAAGAGGTGGAGGTGGTGGCACCGCAGGAGTTCGACTTGACTTGGCTGTATGAACCGGATTTCAGGGCCGAAGTAGAAACTTGGATCAAAAGTGCTGGTGGTAGTGATCCTGGCCCGAATACCTAATACCTAATCCTTGAGGGTTATGGTTGTTCATCGCAGGGTCCGTATACCCAATACCTAATACCTGACGGTTATGGTTATTCGTCACGGTGGTCCGGTATCTCTTGTCTACATCTCGAAAGGTCAACACACCAGCCGTATACAGTACAGTTCCAGCGGGCCTGAGTCCGAGGCAGTCTGACATTGAGTGCTGATTGTTGATTGCGAACTGGCCCTCGGATATGATATCTGACTCTGGCATTGCTATAGGATCAACTGGTTCTTTGTATTTACAGTATGTATGCCTACCTGTCTGGATGTGCTGCTATGGTACAGTACTGGGTGTAGATACAGATACAGATGCAGGCATATACGAATGGTCCAGGATTGGTCTGTACTGTACTCCGTACCGAGTTCTGTACATATATCTCGCTTGCTTGCTTACTTTGGCCCCTTTGGCCCCCTTGCCCCCCTGTCCTCTCTCCCTAGCCTGTGCCTGCTCTGCTCACAGTCCGTGTGGGCGTCGGAGTGAGTAAGTACATAAGCCAGCCTGTGCCGGCTCACTGTCGGTGTCAAGTGAGTAAGTACATAAGCTCGTTGTTGATGTGTCGAGTTATAACTGGTGGACAGAGCCCGGGTCTGTAGTGCCAGTGCCAGTGCCAGTGCCTTGTCAGCTCAGCCTTTCTGATAGGGTTAGGGTAATTCATTGTCAGCCCTTCTGGGCATCAGTCACGGTGACTATGCATGGGGCGGGAGGAGGGGAAGTGGATGCCTCGTCTCGTCTCGTCTTGTCCTGTCCCGTCCATTCCTGGATATTCAAGTTTCAATCCTCGACTACTCCCTGGGGCCTCGATCTTTTTGGCCCATTCGATTCCTGAAACTCCCACAAAACAGGACCCAGGACCCTATACGCTCTAGAACTATACCTCTAGAACCCTATACGTCCAGAACTATCCCAGCTGTCCTCGTTGTGGCGGCCCAGCCCACATGACCCTCAACCGCTACGAGCAGCAGATCGAAGACGAGTTCCAACGCGCGGCAAAGACGCCCGGGACGGCCGAGTACGTCAGTACCAAGCTCAGCGGACCGCAACATTCGTGTCCACACGCGGACAAGACGAAGACGCGCGGGATGCCGAAGAGACTAGGTTTTTTCCGCCAGACCGACGGCACCATGACATATCTCGACACCGACAAGGTGTGCCAACGCTGCTACGACGACATGACACCGGCCGGGTTCACGGTGTGGTCGACGGCGTACAAGCCGTCGGAGCGGCCAATGACGCCGACGTCTCAGGCACGATATCGGAACGAGGGAGACCCAGACCGACTAGACCATTGGGCCGCGGTCGCCATGCCCACCAGCTCCGACTACTATCCAGCCATGTGGCAGGCGGGGACCGAGGACGATGCCGACACCGAACCCATCGTCGACCGGCGGCTCCCGAACAACGCAGAGGTGCGCGAGCTCTGGCGGCAGCTCCAGACCGACGGCAGGCCGTTCTATGTCGACCAGCTGCATCTGACCCAGCCGTGGGATCCCAATGCTCCGGACCAGAGAGCCGAGGACGCCCGCGTGGCTCGCGAGAACAGACTGGCCTACGAAAACGCCGCGAGGGGCTACGTGGAAACGGGCGTCGGGGGTGCCGGCTACAACAGTATCGTCGAGCAGCGCATCCTGCGAGAACGCGCCGTCGAATTGCCCGCCCGGTTCGGCGAGAATAGAAACACGGCCACGCACGACGAGACCGAAACCGAGACCGAGACCGAGTACAGGGACCGGGACCGTCCAGAGCTGACTGTGAGAGTGAGTGCTCACTAACCCACTTGATACTCCGGTAGAAATAGTCCTAGCCCTTTTCTGACCTCGCGTATTGTATTGTAGGAAGATCTTGCGGGAGTCGAAGTCCCGACCAACTGGCCGGAAATGTACCGCATGCCCTCGAAAGCGGAAATCGACGCGGCCGAGTACGAAATGACCGGGCGCATCACCCAGCCGACGGACGAGGAGGCCAATAGACGATTCCACCTGGAGTAGGTAAGTAGGTAGTAGGTAGGTAGGTAGGCAAATAGGTAGTAGGTACCTACACAAATTGCTACGACGTTGAATTTCACAGCCTCGGGCTCCTTCCAGCCACGAGGCTCCAACACAAGGCTCCGACACAAGGGGCGTGGTGTATTTAGTTTCTGATTGTTGACACTTGATAATTTATACTGCCGCACTTTCATTTCACAATTCGCCAAATCCCTCGTCCTCCTCCGGTCCGACGGCGCAGTGGCTTGAAAAAAGAGACAACAAACGGGTTGCGCACTAAGCGTTTAGAAAGAGTCTCATGTTCAACTTCGACGTACAAGTGGTGGATATTCAATCAATCAATACAACACAATCTCGAAAAACCTGTAATTAACAGGTTCACTTCCCTACAACCTCCGCTCGAGGAGTTTGTAGGCAAAAGTTTTTGTTTCTTGGTGGTTTGTTTTTGGCGGTTTGTTATGGGTGGGTCGACAATCCATGTCTCATGTCTGGGGCAGCGTGAGAGGTGAGAGAAGGGCCATAGATAAAGATCTGTGTGGACGATGATGATGCGATGCGAGAGGGCGGGAATAGAGTGCCTAGAGGTGTGGTTTCTACCAGTGCTGGTGGTGTTGGTGTTGGTGTTGGTGTTGGTGAGGCTTGATATCTAATCTGCGCATTCGGGCCTGTTGCCCACCGTAGCCTTGGCGTCTCAGGGTGTCGAATTTTGTCTTTTGTCCGCATCGAATTCGAGTTCGAGTTTGACTTTGCGAAGTTCAACTCCAACTCCAACTTCCCTTCGGTCTTGCCCTCGCCTCACTCAGCCTTCTCGATCTTCTGATCGTGACCGCATTGGTCACATAGTAGCGAGAACGTCAGTCCACCGCCATGTCAGCCCAACAGGAACAGGAACGGCAACGGCAACAGGACCATGTCAGTGACTCCTCCTCGTCCTCCTCTATATCAGATCCTCTCGACACCAGGGACGATGACGGGTGGGAGGACTTGGAGCCAGATGAGGAGTCTATCTCGGTCTTGTCGCTGTTTGACAAGCAAATCTTCCCCGATGCTAAGAGCATGCTGTCTTATTGCCGAGAGCACCATGGCTTCGATATCTGGAAACTAAGGCAAGACTTTGGTGAATATTCTAGCATGGCTTATGCCATCTCAATCTCACGCCAGCAGAGCTAATGTCCCCTGTCTTTGCCTAGATCTTGATTTCCTCGGACTCATCAAACTCGTCAACTACATCCGATCGGAAGTCCAGGCTGGCAACCCCCAGCCCGACGTCTCGTCCAGTTCAAAGTTTGATGACGACAAATATCTCAAGCCGGCTCTGGACAACGATGCGCTGCTGTACAGTCTGGACGATGTGTTTGAGGAGGCTGGCAGCGTCGGACCGTCCAGCGAAGTCGACCAGCTTCGAGAACAGCTGGCCAATTTGCAGTCGCACTTCACCGCGTACAGGGAAGAAGTGCAAAAGGCGATGCTGGAACGACTCGACTCGTCAGATGTGACCACAGAACCGAACAGCGTGCGACCGAGCCAACCGAAACTCTCGAGCAATCTGGTGGGAGGGTCTTTGGACAACGACTATTTCAAGTCGTATTCGTACAACGGGATTCACGAAGCCATGATCAAAGACCGGATCCGAACTGACGCATACCGCGACTTCATCTACGACCACAAAGACCTGTTCAAAGACAAGGTGGTGCTCGATGTCGGCTGCGGAACCGGGATCTTGTCCATGTTCTGCGCCAAGGCCGGGGCCAAATTGGTCATTGCGGTGGACAATTCGGACATCATCGACAAAGCACGCGAGCATGTGTTCCAGAACGGGCTGCAATCGACGGTCAAGTGTCTGCGAGGAAAGATCGAAGAAGTCACCCTACCCGTGCCCCAAGTGGACCTGATCGTGAGCGAGTGGATGGGATACGGCCTGCTGTACGAATCCATGCTTGACTCGGTCATCTACGCGCGGGACAAGTACCTGGCCCCTGACGGGCTGATGGTTCCGTCTCATGCGACGCTGCGGATCGTGCCACTCGCCGACTCGGACCTCAAAGCGTCGCACATCGATTTCTGGCGCGACGTCTACGGCTTCGACATGACGGCCATGCTGGAGCGGGCGCATGAAGAAGTGGTGGTTCGCGTGGCAGACGAGAAGGAGCTTGCTGCCGAGAGCTGCGTGTTCCTGGAACTCGACCTACATACGACCAAGGTGGAGGACTTGACATTCACCCAGCCGTTTACGACGACGTGGAAGGAAGGGTTTCGAGTGCTCGAGGGATTCGTGGTGTGGTTCGACATCATCTTCGGCCAGTCTCGAACCGAGGCGGAGGCGGGCTTCAAACCAGGCATGACGGCCGCCGAAGCCAAACAGAAGGGTCTCGTGGCCTTCTCGACAGGGCCGTATTCCGAAGCCACGCACTGGCAGCAGGTGATCATGCTGATCAAGGATCCAAAGGATGAGTTCCGCGCGGGTGAAGACCTGTCGGGCGAGGTCAAGTACGTGAGGAAGCAAGGGCAAGAACGGTCGTTGGAGATTGAGGTGTCGTGGGCCAATGCACAAGGAAGTGGAAAGCAAGAGGTCAAGAGGCAGATGTGGGTACTTGATTGAGGGGCATGCTTCCGAACATAAATCGCCGCAGATGGTGAAGCGAATCGTCGACAGAGAGAGAAATGTCGGCTAGCAAATTACAAAGTCATGTCATACCCCAGTGAATACGCCAATGTTAATTTGGTTCTGAAACGGGATTGGCTCATTTTTGGGCAGATGCTTACATTACGTCGATATAGGATGGGCATTATTATGGGTGTCCAACCAGCTCTTGCGCGTTCAAAAAAGCATTCTTCAGCAGATTGATGTCTGTCTCCCCTTGACTGGATAAGGACAAGTGTTTAGACTATAGGAGTGAGTAGTAAGGAGTAGAAGTAAGGAGTAGAAGTAAGGAGTGAGGAGTGTAGAGTGAGTAGTGATCAGTTAGTACCATAGAAGAAGTGATGAGTGAGGAGTGAGTAGTGATGGTACAGGATCTATCTACTCGCAAGACTCGGCGTGGGTGCTATGATATCCCAAGTCTTGCTTGATGCATTTTAAGTCAGTGCCTGCAGGAGTTTGGAGTCAGCGGCGTGGAGACCGGGGCTTAAGGCCGAGACCGGGGCCGAGAGGGAGAGGAGAGGGACCGGAAGGGAGACGGAGACGGAGACGGAGAGAGGGCGGGGTTGGCATGATATCCGTACGCCGTACACACCACACATTGGATCAATCACACCATTATCCCGTCCCATCACTCACTCATAACTCGAGATTCGCAGGATTGTAGAATGAGTACTGTACTACCTCCGTACCTTAAGGTACAGTAAGTGCAAGAGTGAAAGGTACGGCACAGAGTACACAGCAGAGAAGAGCAGAGCGCAGCACAATATCATAATATCATCTACCTGACCACATCCGCAGTACACTCCGCCTTCTACCTGATTGCATCCGCATCGAATCTTGAATCTTCAACCACCCACCCTATCTTCAGGCACGGCCTGATCTTCTACCTGACCTGACCCTGACCCTGACCCTGACGCTATCTCAGAGTCAGACCTCGGACCACGGACCAGATCTCAACTCTACCAGACCGTCTGAGACCTACTCGGCAAAATGTCATCCACGCCCCCCAACCTCCTCGCCTCTTCCAAACACACCACCCCAATCCACCTGTACCAACCGACGCTCAAGGCCGTGCCGTCGGCCATTTCCGCCCTGCTGGCCGAATACTCGGGCATCGCGCCCGCCGAGCAAAAGGAACACATCACCACCGTGCGCGACCGCGCCTACGCCTCGTACCCGTACCCGTGTCTGGGTCGTTGGCGGTTCTTGGAACTCGATCTGGCTAGCCATCCGCTATATGGGAGTGAGATATTGCCGGCGTTGGCCAACACCAACACTGCCCACGACTCCAACGATGACACCAACAATGACACCAACGACGGCAATGACAATGACAATGACATTGACGATGACTGGATCTTTCTCGACTTAGGCTGCTGTCTCGGCCAAGACCTCCGCAAACTCATCTACGACGGCGCCGACGTGCGTCGACTCTACGGAGCCGACCTGAACCCGGAATTCATCGATATCGGCTACACGCTCTTCGGCGACCAGGACAGGTTCTCGCGCAACGCCCACTTCATCGCCCCCGCGGACGTGTTTGATTTCTCCGAAACCAGCGAGCTCAGCCGCCGTTGCGACGGCCGCGTCGCCATCCTGCACTGCACGGCGGTGTTTCATCTGTTCGGGCTGGATGAGCAGAAGGTCCTGGCGCGGCGGTGTTTGAGGTTGTTGAAATCGAGATCGAAATGGAGAACCACTGCCAGTGCCAGTGCCGCTATTCCAACCCAGAACCAGAACCACCCACGACGTGCCCTGATCCTCGGCGCACAGACGGCCAACGTCCGCGCCGGAGACTATCCACGCAGCCGAAGCGGCCGCATGCGGTACCGCCACAACGAGCATAGCTGGCGCCAGTTCTGGGAGGAGGCGGTGGCCGAAGACGGCTGGAGGGATCGAATTGCATCCGTTGATGTGCAGTCCGTGCTGGTGGAGAGGACGTTTGGGGATTCGGACGGGAAGGGGGGTGGTGGTGGTGCTGATGCCGATGCTGGTGCTGATGCTGGTGGTGCTGATGCTGAACCAAACAATACGCAGGCCCAGATAGGCAAGGTCGAAGAGGGGTTCAGATGGATGAAGTGGTGGGTTTGGATTGATTTTGTCTAGGTACATACAAATCATCCAATCCATACTGTAGTAACCCTAACCCTAACCCTTGGACGAGACGATGTCAGATGTCTTGGTCCCTACCTAGGTACCTACCTGACCTTTTTACTGAACCTGACCTATATACTGAACTTGAACTGAGATCGAACCTGCCTTGCACATCAAGTTTGAACGTAACAATTCTGAGTTGGATAATTAGGTACTGTAGGCTCAGTAGGTTCAGTAGGTTCAGTAGGTTCAGTAGGTTCAGTAGGTTCGAATACTCTAGGTCAAGGCTCAGGGTCCTCCTATAATACCCCAAGAGCTCTGCGCACTTTCGCGCCGATCCCTCTCAAGCGATCCAGAGGTTCATTCGAGAAGACGAATCGAATGTATTGTCCAGCCTGGGCACCTCCCCAGCCGGCCATAGAGGTAGCACAGATGCCCTGGTCCAAGAGTCGCTTTGAGGCCGTATCCCCATCGATGCCAAAGTCACTCACTCGGATCAAAAGACTCCATCCCCCAGCAGGAACTGCGACCGGAAGACCGGCCAATTCCTCGACGATGAGATCTCGTCGCGCCTGAAGCTCCGTCACGTACTGTGGCATGGTCACAGCCGACCGCTCCAACGCAATGGCCACGGCCTCCTGTGCAATACCCACTGGGACGACCACGTTCGCCATCGAGACGGCGGCGATGTCTCCCATGAGAGCTTCCGGTGCTACGATCCAACCGACTCGCCAGCCAATCATCCTCAGCTCCTTCGCAGAGGATCCCACGGTGACGGTGCGCTCCGCCATGCCCGGAAAGCTTGCGGGATGGACGATGGGACGATTGTCGAAGACGAGCCGCTCCATGGCCGAGTCCAGGATGAGCAAAAGATCGTGCGACACACATAATTCCGACACGAGATGCCAGTCATCTTGATCGAAATAACCGCCGGTTGGCATGGAAGGCGACATGAGCAGCATTGCTGTTGTTCGATCGGTGATGGCGGACCGGAGCGCATGGCCATCCAATTTCCATTCGCCACCGGGCTGAAATGTGAATGGGACGAATTTCGGTACCCCTCCTGCGAGAAGGACCCGATTGATCAGGCCGCGGTAGATGGGGTCCGTTATGATCACTTCATCGCCCTCCTCGATCGTGGCCAGGAGCACGTTGAGGATGCCGGACAGTCCTCCCGCAGCGATGGTGCAGTTGCGTTCGCCAGAGTATTCCACCCCGGAAATCTGGGTTACATGTTTGGCTGCAACGTCGCGTAAATGCGCTTTGCCGGTAAATGGGAGATAGCTGTTGCATCCGTCAAGGTGGAGCGCTTGCTCCGTATAGGCGACGGCATCCGGGTCCGGCGGGATGTCGACGTCGAGATTCTCCAGGCGGAGATAGTCGCGGTCAGAGGCGTCCGCGAGGTTGCCCATCTGGTCAACTCCAATGCCCTGGATATGCTGTAGGCGACGGGGGCGAGGGCGAGGCATGATGAAGATCAATTATGTCGAAATCAGACCACAGACGTCCACAGGGGCAGCTTCTTGAGTCAGTATTGATCAGAGGTTTTGCTTTATACGTAGTTGTGTCTCTCAGATTACTCATCGACTACTTCCAGTACTGCTGCCTTGTGCCTTATATTCGTTTCGGTTCTTCGCGGTACGTTCAATGCTCCACAGCAACTCGAGTAGGAATGTCCAGGAACATGAGCTGGATCAATGCTGGCTCGCCTATTCGCGGTCTTCCACGGAAAGGAGGCGTATATCAAATGAAGCCCGCGGACAAATGCGTGCTGGACGCTCTAGATAGCTCCTCCGCAGCCCAAAATGCGCCCTTTGGCCTTGGCGTCTTGCGGGAGAGGGGGGAGTCAGCCGTCAGTTTTTCGATCGCCGCATTTCTTGTGTCGTCGCCAATGTCAATTATCTTCATCGCGTCAAAAAGCTGTAGTATCGGCTCGGCTCAGAGAGAGGAGGATAGTGAGAGGTTGAGCAGGAGCTGTGATTGGTGGTTGTAGTGGCAGACCACAATATGCCGTGCGGTGTAGAGTCGTCTTGAAACTGCCGAACGAAGACAATACGTTGATTGCTTTGAGGGATGTTACAGGACAGTGTAAGGACTAACAGGAGACAATGGGGTTTCCGCTTGTGTCGACATTCCAAGAGAAGGCGGAATGGTCTGGTACGCAGGGAGATATTCCTAGCGGAACGGAGAAAGATTTATCCGATATATTCCTATTCCCTCTCTTGAGGTGCTGCGCTGCGCTGCGAGGTCCCGAGTGCTCGGCACGCTGGAGATACTGAAGACACGGCGGGTCGGTCGGTCAGTCGACAATCGACTCTTCGGGTCCTAGTATGTGTACTACTACAACTACTGCACGCTCGAGTGAGCGCTATCCGCCGCGATGGGGGTGCTACCGACGCAACGATGAGCTGGCAACACTCCATGTGGATATGTCAAGCTTCATCTTGTTGACAGGGACCAAGGATAACTTGGTTTGTTGGTAATCAATTCCATGTACGTACGTACCGCTTCACGTAAGCCACACATCGGTGTGCAGTTAGTACTCGTACTACGTACGTAGTACCGTAGTGTAGTTGGTAGGTGGGTATATTCTGTCCAAGACCTATGACAGCGGTCAAAAGAGGGCATGGCAAAGGCCTAAAAAAGTCGTTGTATGTCACTCCGGTGACTGGACTGGGATCCGTACAGTGACTGTTGTCCGAATAAATAGTCCGCCTTCAGACCGAAAGCCCAAGCCCAAGCCCAAGCCCAAGCCCAAGCCCGAACGAGACTCACTCTGCAACTTTCGACAGTGGTTTTCAGGTCAACAGCAGGACTGTCCTGTTCACTTCCACTGTGATCGCAATCAGTCAGCAAGACCCAACCATACCGTACTCGTCATCTGTCAGAAATGTCTTCAACTTCCGCTCCAGGTGGAGGGGTTCTATGGGTGACGACCAGCGTGATGAACAAGGCACTGCCTCTTTCGCTTCTCGACGACTGGTACGATGAGCACAAGGATGACGTGCTCAACGCTCACGGGCATGGCGGCCTCGTTCTCCGATACAAGAACCTCGATCCCGCAACCGATCCATATTTCGATCCTAAGTTCGCCGATCGGTCTACATCGGATGCCACGCTCAGAAGCATTGCCGACTCGCACTGGGTGTACCTTGCCTTGGTTAAGCTGAGCGATTTGGACTGGTTGACGAGCAAACAGTTCATCGACATGCCCCGGGTCTCTAAACAATTACCTCCAGAAGCAGATGGGTCCATAGGCAGCGCCTTCAGCTGTTGGTATGCCGCGCTGCGCAGTTACGAGACGGTTGGCAAAATTGACGATGCAACTGGAAAGTCGACCCAACCGAAATATATTCTGAGCATACAGACCCGTGACGCCGATGACTCCACCTGGGCTGCACTGGACGAGAAATACAACACATTGCCGGGATTCCGGGGCGTGGTCAAGTATAAGAATGTCAACGGGTTGTTGGAGTATCAAGAACCAGGGCAGCTACCGGTCGGGCTTGCGCTGTACCAGTTTGACGGGGAAGAGCCTCCTCAATCGCCCGTGGGAACAGATCAAATCGTCAAGGCAGACGTTTGGGAGTACATCTTGGAGGCGGGCGATAAGTCACTCCGTCTGTAGAGAGAGATGAGCCTGCCAGAAGCCAGCCGCGGCAACAATAGTGTATAGATGTACGAGATGTTCGTGCAGTAGTGTTCCCGGCAGTTTGGCAGGGATGTATATGCGCCACGAATAAACAATGGCAACTTCCCTCACTCCTTCTCTTGCAACTGACGCGTCGAAACGTGGATTATGTGGAAAGGAGCACGTCAATCTATGCGGCAATAGTACGGATAGTAGTATTCATCCAGGCTGTCACTTCATGGGAAGATGTAGTCGGGGCCGGGCGCAGGGATGGTTCGCGTACGAGGAGGGCGGCTAGAACTCCAAGACCGCGAGTGCATAATGCACGTGAGCCTGGTAGGCTGTTAAGCTCGGAAAGAAGGCAATTTTAAGACGTGTTCGTAGCTGGAAGGTGTTAGCTGTAATGGGTGAAGAAGGGAGACGGAAGATGGTTGCTCGACGCATTGTGCCACTGTTACTCTGCGTAGATGGCAGTTTGTCCTGATCATTGATGGGTAAGGTAATGATTACACACGACCGTAAATACGGAGTACATGACCTGGAAATGATAAGACGGCAGTTGGGCAAGGCGTCAGAGGGAATGCTGTCTTGCAGGAACTCTGTCCAGGACTGTGTATTCAAATGTTGGTGAGATGGCTGCGTAAAACTGCTGCAGCGAGCCGCCCTCGATCGGGCAGGCCTGCCGCGCCAATCCCTCGCCGCTTTGACTTGACACTCAACCGTTGCGTAGACGTGACATTCCTGCAAGCAACCCACAAAACCAGAAACGTCGTGGGCGAACATGTCCGTCACAGTTTTTGCAGCAGGAGATCTGATTCTCAACAGCACTCTGAGCCGAAGCGCCGAGCCTGACTGAAGATGTGTACAGTCATCTCCGCAATGCCAACTTGGCCTTCATCAATCTCATTGAAGTATCGCTCACCACGGCACGGCACCCGGCCGAGAAGCTCGTTGCGCTCAAAGCCTCAGCCGACGCAGCCAAGGCGATACGCGATCTGAAAATCGACGTCGTGACTGTGGCCAGCAACCACGGGATAGATTACGGGGCCGAGGGTGCGATCCAAACCCTGCAAGTTCTGCCAAGGCAGGCATTCGACACGTGGCGGCGGGCTGGGTCAGTTTTGCTCCCGCATACGAGGATAGAGGATAGAGGATAGAGGAGATCTCATGCTGGTCTACATTGGAAATACGACGACCATACCCAGCGGCAGCCATGCCGACCCAGGGGTGGTAGGAGTACCCGTCTTCAGCCAATATGTTGTCGACAGTGTGACCCTCGACGAGACTCCCGGCATGTCGCCGTTCGCGGAAACAGTCACCTATGCCCCAGACCGCCTCCAGGGCAGTGTTCGAGATTCGCAGATAGGGACCGATCGAGTTAGTTCCGCGAACAAGCTCACCGCCACGATCAGTGTGACGTTAAAGTTGCAGTGTTTTGTTGTAGAGCAGCTGTTTTCGGACACCATTCTCACGTCGTACGGCGTGGAATTCTACAAGGGTGCATCTATCTTCTACAGCCTGGACAACCTGATCTTTTACGATGTGCTGACGTGATCCGTTCCTACACCCCCCTCTAGCTGGACGAGCCTGCACAGTCGTCTGTCCAACATTGGGGCCTTAGCCCTGGCAATGGTGTCTTAGACTGCTGTGTTCTCGTTCCTATAACGCTCGACCGCAACGGTAAGCCACTGCATGCCACATCTATAGTTGGCTTCTCAACTCCAGATCTCTGGAGGAGAAAGGGGCGGCAAATGCTAATTAGAAGCTGGTAGAGTACGGGAGTACGGAGTTATATGGCTGAGGACTGCGAGGCGAACCATATAGGGTTAGTTTCGCGAGGAGATCGGCCTGTGGAGTCATGAGGTAGCAGGTGATAGGAGAATTCACGTCCATGGAAGACCGTTAGGCCCCTAGACGTCTTCCCATCTCGGCCTAATGGACTCCGACACGTTTTTCGCCGACGTTGGGATCCGCCTTACCTACTGAAGTACCTACAAAGTACGGAGTACGGAATACTCCTCGAGTTAGCGGTTAAAGTTTTCAGCCTGGTGGTATTAAGCCTTCCTAAGCCTTAGGAGTCTCCTCAGCCTGAAGGCTTAGGGGACTCTAAGCCCTTAAGCCCCATCCCCCCACCACTAAAGTGTAGTAGGTACGTGGATACTACGCACCAGGGACGCACTACGCAGCCTCCTTCAGCTGGGGAGCCTTACCGAATCCAATACACCATAATGCGACTACCTATCTAGGCAATTCATGAGGCTGAGGCCTCCCACTTAATTTTGTCGATCACATTGGACGCCTCACCGTTAGATTCAGGGTTTGAAGTCTCCCCCCTGCGAGGATGGGTCTCTATATGCGTGGTCCAAGAGTAGAAGCTCTGTCTATATAGACCTGTAGTTCCTCCTCCCAACAGTGTTTATCTTGGCCATTCATTGCATATTGCATCTCAACCCACCTCTCTCTACCGTCGACCTACACCATATAGTTATACGGTATATATATACTGTATCCTGCATACCTGGACCCCAACCCCAGCTACATCTTCATTCGCACAGCACATGAGCATAACTTCCTCCCTCCAGTCTGCAACACGACATGGGTATCTTCCACCACGATGGCTCCAAAAACCACACGTGTCCGATGCCCTCTCCCTTGCATCAAGGTAAGAAACAATCCATCTTCTCAGTGCCAGGCTTCATCTGTACCGCGTAGCTGACTTGAGGATCTACCATTACCATATAATAGATGCGACCGAGAACGCCGTCGGCTCATTCAGCTTTTACCACTTCAACATGATCCTGTCGGGGGCCTGCGCCGCCTTCACCCTCGTCTGTATCTTGTCATTTCTGTTCCTGCATGGCATCCACCTCAGCAGACCCAGCGAGCAGATCAAGTACGTACTATACTATTGTCCTTGGGTATACGCCCAAGGGCCCTGACACATTCCTCTCCCCTTCGATCCTACCAGTTGATTACTGTTCCGTTCTGTTCGGTGTGGTTTCAAAACGGTCGTGAACTCTTAGGCTAACAACGTGGTGTCGTGAAGGATCATGAGAATCGGCCTACTGCTCCCTCTTTACGCCTGCATTTCCTTCTTGTCCATCTGTTTCCCCAATGCCTATGTGTACATCATGCCATGGATCGACGTGTACCAGGCCATCGCACTGGCAACCTTCTTCCTGCTGATGAATGATCTCGTCTGGCCCACCAGCGACCGCCGCGACATGCACCTCAGCTCCATGGCCGTGCCTCAGAAGGGCCGCAAGGCTGCCAATGGCCCTCTCCCTGGCCACACTTGGTACAAGGTACGATGCTTGCCCTCTCGAGGCTTGCCCCCTGCGGATTCTTCGGACATAAAAAGAGGAAGAAAAAAGGTGGATCGATGCTAACAATCCGTCCAAATAGAGACGATATCTCGCCGTCTTCCAATACATGCCCGTGGCTCTTGTGGCTGCGGTCGCGGCCTGCATCACTCAGGCGGCCAAGGTCTACTGTCTGGAGAGCAGCAAGCCGTACTTTGCACACTTCTGGGTAAGTCCCGACCAGTAAACCATCTGCCTGGGTGTGGTTGAGATGGAGGCTTGAATTGGCCCCTGAGAATCCTGCACCAGCCGTTCCATCAATCCCTTTGTCAATCAGTAGCTGATGCAATTCCTAGCTGGACCTCATCAAGTCGTTCGCTGTCACTGTATCGGTGCTTTCCAACATCAACTTCTACAAGGTGTTTGTGGCGCACCTCAAAGCTCACAAGGCAATGTCCAAGCTTCTGGCTTTCAAACTCCCTGTCTTCTTCACCTTCGTGCTACAGGTATGTCCTGTGTGGGAGACAGTCCCCATTCTTCGACAGTCTCGTTCTGGACAACGGCTGACTTGATACACAATAGATCGTCTGGTGGGGGCTGCGATCCCAAAATGTTCTCAAGCCAAATTCCAAGCTCACCTATGCCGATCTTTACCTGGGCATACAGTCCCTGATCATCTGCGTTCTGATGGTGCCTTTGTCCGTCTTCTTCTGGTATGCCTACTCGATCCAGCCTTACAGGATCAGGCATACTACCAAGTCAGTGAGCGATGGGGATGGGGATGGAGATGGGGTCTGGGAACCTACCCAGGAATATCATCCTCTACGCCCCCTCAGCTACCAGGGTGGTTTCTTGGGCATCCGTGCCTGGCTGGCAATGCTCAACCCGTCCGATATCATTCAAGCATTCGGTTTCTGCTTTGATTTGATCTCGAACAAGGAAGGGCGGTGAGAGTGGACCGGTGTGACTGGCTTCAGGAAGGTTGAGTGTCCGATAATGACCTATAACATTGCCCACACTCTTGTTAGAAGAAGAGCAGGCTTCGACACAAAGGACCGGGAGAGATATCTTTAGAATAAAGGAAACATCGATTGGCGATGGCGCTAGTACTGACGGAGATCTATCTATGCAAATGAATCAATGTCAAAGATTTGTCACATTCCAACAAGGCCTTCTCCTCCCTTGCAAGCCATTCAGTAGGACGCCACGGTCTTCTCAAACCAGGTCTGCCCACCTGGCGCTAGATACCGATCCTAAGCGAACTTCTCGAGGACCCGTCTGGCTTCAGATCACGATTTCAGGTCGAGGAAGCGTGCCTGACGGGCCAACATCGTGTTGAACCAAAGGAGAGTCGTATCATCGTCCGGGTCGGTGACTATCCGC
The DNA here is from genome assembly GCF_000585565.1 of Capronia epimyces CBS 606.96. Taxonomy (NCBI): domain Eukaryota; kingdom Fungi; phylum Ascomycota; class Eurotiomycetes; order Chaetothyriales; family Herpotrichiellaceae; genus Capronia; species Capronia epimyces. The sequence goes on from NW_006912906.1 coordinate 1,442,376, forward strand.
CGCATTCTTCGTCTCGTCTCGGCGCGGCTCATTCGATGCCTTGCACCTATTACTACTGCCCAGGGCTATGGCCTCAACACTGGAGTCGCCTCAACTGACTCCCAGGCCAGGCTAGGCGCCTAACTGTCTCTGAGAATACTGTATTATTTTCTTACATGTTTTCTTATCTATTATTTATCTGTAGCATTCCCCAACGCCTAAATAACCTCCGTAGGGCGCCTTTCAAGCGCCACGATTTACACCTTATCAGCGCTGCAACAGCATGATTGCTAATCACCGTCCCTCGTACCTTGTACCTGCATTACCTTGTGCTTGAACACAATGCCATGTCGATAGTTTCCAACCAGTTGCTGATGCTCAAGATCAAGATTGCTTAGTTAGCCTGTAATCGCCAGTCCTCGTCCTCGCTGGATGATGCATCAGTGGTCAGTGGTCAGTGTGAACATATACAGATATATATCTCTTTCTCTCTTACCTCCTATCTCCCAGACTTCAATGGGTGGTGGGTGCACTCTATTCCTAGATACCTAACCAGCACGTGTACTATATACTAGTATCACAAGATGAAATGGTACCGGTGCCCAACAGATATCTAAGTCGACAAATTGGCAAACCGCAACCTGGCATACGCCTGTGCTTGTGCTTGTGCGTGGCGACCAGTGAATCGCAGTTCCATGGTACATCTACTGGATTTCCGCTTGGCGCTTGTCACCACCACACCGAGGTTCTCATGAATGCCCCAAGACAAGGTTTGTGACTGTGACTCGCGGCACTATGGTACATGTTGGTTTGTCACTGCACAGCGAGGTCCTCAGGAACGCTCTTTTCTTCCCTGAGGACTATATATGTTGCCCTACTCCCTCCTCCTTCTTTTCTTTTCCTTTCTGCATGCTCTCGATCCATCGAGTTGCTCATCAATTCATCGAGTGACATATCTCTTCTTCCCTCACCGATTTTCCCTGATCATCTCCTTCCCTCTAGTTTGACATGGCCCAGCGACGAGCTTCAAGAAGTCCTTCCAAGAAATCAAAGAGCATCTCTGATGTTTTCCCTGGCGTATCTCTGCCCTCTGCCCTGCAATATCTGAGCCTCCATCAACCAGCCCGAACATCCCAACCATCTTCTCGCATATCCTCCTCCATGATTCGCCATCTCACCATGGGCCGATCGACCTTCCAGTGGCCAACATGGTCCTCGCATCCAGAAAGCAAGTCTTCGGCCGGCTTTACTATTCGCATCGAACCCAACATTCTCGAGTACTCGAGACTCGGCCCTTCCACTACAGTCGATGCATTCAAAGAAGCGGCCGAACACACCTACAAGCTGAACGCAGAAACCACTCGCGACGACCGTAGTATCGATATTATTGGTGATGATCTCGTTGCGCAGATGATCACTGTCGTTTTCGGATCCAACTATATTGAAAGAGTGGGATGTGATCTCGAGGAGACTACTACCCTCTGTCGGAAGGTTTTCCTCGGCGAAGGTGTGGAGGATAAGCCGGCCAGATGTCTAGAATGCCGCAACCACGACGACAGTCACGACGACAGTCACGACGACAGTCACGACGACAGTCACGACGACAGTCACGACGACAGTCACGACGACAGTCACGACGACA